>NC_039285.1:15972609-16572609 GCF_003368295.1 Carassius auratus
ATCAGGTGCTGGGAAGAAGCCTTGTTCTACAGCAAAACACTGCAAGCCTCCTGTCCTTCCCTCAGAAGAGCCTGTCTTCTGCTGCTGGGGTAAGAAACACCCTCTTCCTCTTCTCTATCAGCTGTCCAGCACCTAACTCTGCCTCCTCAGCACTGTCTGAAAGAGTCTTCTCCACAGTCAGTAATCACAGATCACAGATTCTTCTGAGAAAGTCAATATGCTCATTTTCTTAAAAAACTTTGTTTTTTCGGGTGGGACAAATAATACAGGAGAGATGCTAGAAATCTCTATATTGTTCATTTTTCATATCTTTACGCTTTATGAATGTTTTTCTTCTGGGAAGCTCAAAAATGATGGTTCTTTGGTAATTGTTATATTGTTTAGTTTTATCCTCTGATAGTGAGCACAGAGCCCTGATCATGACATGCAAGAAAAAGAAAGAAATCATGTCCATGATTTACTAATTCGTTCCCTCTATGTACTAAACGTGCACAATTACTTTTACATTTCATTGATTTGCTAAATCGTATGCACAATTTACTAATTCGTTCTCTTGATGTATAAATAGTGTACACGTTTTAGCAAATCGAGGGAATGAAATAGAAAATCGTGCGCATGAATTAGCCTAAATTTTTTCCTGCATGTCGTGTAATTAAAGCACATCACCATCAGACATTTATACCAGGAGCCTCATATATGACGCTCCCAGTTTTACTTTGTGCAGTATCTCGGTGCAGTATCTGCTGAATTGTTTCATATCCATTTATCATGTATTTTTTGTTGCACTAAATTATGTTGTATCAATAGGTTTACTGATAATTATTTTTAATTTTCACTAATAACGTCATTAACCATCTCCCCATCTTTAAGACAAATATTTTCTATTGTTTATATTGTGTAATCTATGAATTGATGTGTTTAGTTTTCTGTGCTCATAACTTAGTAACATTTTGCATGTTTAAAGAACAGGTGCGATGTTCAAAATGTTTTGGCTTCGTATTTGTACAAAGTAGTGCTGAATAAATATTGATTTGTGAATGAATGCAGTGTGTTTTTGTCTATTTTATATTAGAATGTAATGTTTTTGTATTTGTTTACATTGCATGTATGTAATTAATGTATTAACTATGAATCCCCTATAATTAGATTACAATTAGATTTCATAAGGTTTATTTTTTGCACCAGAGATGGATTGAGTTTATTAGTTCTTTATGTATTTCAAGGTAATGGTGAGGTGAAAATATGAATTACCAATATGATCCTGTAATGTCACGTCCTCATAACGTGCCAGTTTGGTCGTCAGGACATACTCATCACGTTCCAGCGACGTTCCACTATAACGTCGCCATGACGGATATGGGAATCACAAAGTTACGTCACTGGAACGTTATGTGGTACGTCGCTGAGACCAATATGGTATTTTATAGGAACGTCCTCATAACGTGACAGTTTGGTCGTTGGGACGTACTCATCACGTTCCAGCGACGTTCCACTATAACGTCGCCACGACGGATATGGGAATCACAAAGTTACGTCACTGGAACGTTATATGGTACGTCGCTGCGACCAATATGGTACTTTATAGTAACGTTCTCATAACGTGCCAGTTTGGTCGCTGGGACGTACTCCTCACGTTCCAGCGACGTTCCACTATAACGTCGCCACGACGGATATGGGAATCACAAAGTTACGTCGCTGGAACGTTATTTGGGATGTCGCTGCAACGAATATGGTCTGGTCCAGTTACGTCGTCACAACGTAACTGTGTTAGCTGGGAAGCTGCTCCTTTCATTAACAGAGACACGCAGAACATGCAGGATTCAGATTTAAACAGACTGTTCCTGCTTAATATTTACAGATATTAGTCCGTATCGTGGTTTGATGTAAGCGCAATGACCTATTTTTAATTCATTCATTCAAAATTTGGCAAATTACGTGTCATTCTGCGTTAAACTGTAAATTCAGTTTTTATGACTGGATTCCGCGATTCTTGCAATCGAAACACGCCACGACGTTAGCTTTATGTTTGCCTGAGCCCTCAAATCAAAACACTGCTGACTCCTTGCAGTCTGCGATTTCTGATCTGCGTTTTCCTTATCCCCTAAAAAAAAAAAAAAAAAAAAAACATATTACAGTAACCATATTCCTTCCGTTCAAAAAAAAAAAAAAAGCAGAGATCACTTGACTTGGTTGGCCTGCTGCTGTCAGCGCCAACTGAGAGGGGCCCCCTTGAGGGGGATCCCGATAACAGTGTCATTACATGTTACTTCATTGACGATCAAAGGGGCGCTCACACAGTGTCGTTGCATTTTATTCTTAACCAGTCGTTGTCTTGGGGCCCCAGGTCAGCTCGGGGCCCCAAGCAATTGCTTGGTTTGCCTGCCTTGTTGTGACGGGCCTGCTCATCTGGGCCAACTATGGCACATCTGGCTCAGTTCTGGCAGAGGTTATATGGGCCATCTCTGGCCCACACACATCAAGCCGGTTTTAGTTTGAGTTGTGGCATGCTGTTTATGGGCCAGATCTGGCCCATGTGCAACAAACCGGCTTTAGTTTGAGTCGTGGCTTGCTGTGTGTGGGCCAGATCTGGCCCGTGTGCGACAAACCGGCTTTAGTTTGAGTCGTGGCTTGCTGTGTGTGGGCCAGATCTGGCCCATGTGCGACAAACCGGCTTTAGTTTGAGTCGTGGCTTGCTGTGTGTGGGCCAGATCTGGCCTGTGTGCGACAAACCGGCTTTAGTTTGAGTCGTGGCTTGCTGTGTGTGGGCCAGATCTGGCCCGTGGGCGACAAACCGGCTTTAATTTGAGTCGTGGCTTGCTGTGTGTGGGCCAGATCTGGCCCGTGTTTGACAAACCGGTTTTAGGTTGAGTTCTGGCTTGTTGTATGTGGGCCAGATATGGCCTATACCAGGTGACCAGATGTGCCATTTTCTGAAGACACATCCTGGCAGATCACCTTACTTTACCAGTCAGTGGTTCTAAAACTATTTTGAGTACTGGACGCCCATAATATTTCAGGACACGTAATATAAATACATACACACATTTATTTGACCTACACGGACCTGTTATGAAGCTGCAATGTTATTCGATTTTTTTACATTTTTGTACTATGTATTCCGGTGTGACACCATGTCCTTTGAACTTTTTCGGAACCACTAAAAAATGTTTATGCTTTGTTGTGCATTAATATGACACCCCTAAATTATATATATGTTTTTATTAAAAAGTGCATGTTAAGCTACATAATCCTAGAAAATTTAGCAAGGTGATGAGTAGACTGAATACAGGAGAGATGCTAGAAATCTCTATATTGTTCATTTTTCATATCTTTACGCTTTATGAATGTTTTTCTTCTGGGAAGCTCAAAAATGATGGTTCTTTGGTAATTGTTATATTGTTTAGTTTTATCCTCTGATAGTGAGCACAGAGCCCTGATCATGACATGCAAGAAAAAGAAAGAAATCATGTCCATGATTTACTAATTCGTTCCCTCTATGTACTAAACGTGCACAATTACTTTTACATTTCATTGATTTGCTAAATCGTATGCACAATTTACTAATTCGTTCTCTTGATGTATAAATAGTGTACACGTTTTAGCAAATCGAGGGAATGAAATAGAAAATCGTGCGCATGAATTAGCCTAAATTTTTTCCTGCATGTCGTGTAATTAAAGCACATCACCATCAGACATTTATACCAGGAGCCTCATATATGACGCTCCCAGTTTTACTTTGTGCAGTATCTCGGTGCAGTATCTGCTGAATTGTTTCATATCCATTTATCATGTATTTTTTGTTGCACTAAATTATGTTGTATCAATAGGTTTACTGATAATTATTTTTAATTTTCACTAATAACGTCATTAACCATCTCCCCATCTTTAAGACAAATATTTTCTATTGTTTATATTGTGTAATCTATGAATTGATGTGTTTAGTTTTCTGTGCTCATAACTTAGTAACATTTTGCATGTTTAAAGAACAGGTGCGATGTTCAAAATGTTTTGGCTTCGTATTTGTACAAAGTAGTGCTGAATAAATATTGATTTGTGAATGAATGCAGTGTGTTTTTGTCTATTTTATATTAGAATGTAATGTTTTTGTATTTGTTTACATTGCATGTATGTAATTAATGTATTAACTATGAATCCCCTATAATTAGATTACAATTAGATTTCATAAGGTTTATTTTTTGCACCAGAGATGGATTGAGTTTATTAGTTCTTTATGTATTTCAAGGTAATGGTGAGGTGAAAATATGAATTACCAATATGATCCTGTAATGTCACGTCCTCATAACGTGCCAGTTTGGTCGTCAGGACATACTCATCACGTTCCAGCGACGTTCCACTATAACGTCGCCATGACGGATATGGGAATCACAAAGTTACGTCACTGGAACGTTATGTGGTACGTCGCTGAGACCAATATGGTATTTTATAGGAACGTCCTCATAACGTGACAGTTTGGTCGTTGGGACGTACTCATCACGTTCCAGCGACGTTCCACTATAACGTCGCCACGACGGATATGGGAATCACAAAGTTACGTCACTGGAACGTTATATGGTACGTCGCTGCGACCAATATGGTACTTTATAGTAACGTTCTCATAACGTGCCAGTTTGGTCGCTGGGACGTACTCCTCACGTTCCAGCGACGTTCCACTATAACGTCGCCACGACGGATATGGGAATCACAAAGTTACGTCGCTGGAACGTTATTTGGGATGTCGCTGCAACGAATATGGTCTGGTCCAGTTACGTCGTCACAACGTAACTGTGTTAGCTGGGAAGCTGCTCCTTTCATTAACAGAGACACGCAGAACATGCAGGATTCAGATTTAAACAGACTGTTCCTGCTTAATATTTACAGATATTAGTCCGTATCGTGGTTTGATGTAAGCGCAATGACCTATTTTTAATTCATTCATTCAAAATTTGGCAAATTACGTGTCATTCTGCGTTAAACTGTAAATTCAGTTTTTATGACTGGATTCCGCGATTCTTGCAATCGAAACACGCCACGACGTTAGCTTTATGTTTGCCTGAGCCCTCAAATCAAAACACTGCTGACTCCTTGCAGTCTGCGATTTCTGATCTGCGTTTTCCTTATCCCCTAAAAAAAAAAAAAAAAAAAAAAACATATTACAGTAACCATATTCCTTCCGTTCAAAAAAAAAAAAAAAGCAGAGATCACTTGACTTGGTTGGCCTGCTGCTGTCAGCGCCAACTGAGAGGGGCCCCCTTGAGGGGGATCCCGATAACAGTGTCATTACATGTTACTTCATTGACGATCAAAGGGGCGCTCACACAGTGTCGTTGCATTTTATTCTTAACCAGTCGTTGTCTTGGGGCCCCAGGTCAGCTCGGGGCCCCAAGCAATTGCTTGGTTTGCCTGCCTTGTTGTGACGGGCCTGCTCATCTGGGCCAACTATGGCACATCTGGCTCAGTTCTGGCAGAGGTTATATGGGCCATCTCTGGCCCACACACATCAAGCCGGTTTTAGTTTGAGTTGTGGCATGCTGTTTATGGGCCAGATCTGGCCCATGTGCAACAAACCGGCTTTAGTTTGAGTCGTGGCTTGCTGTGTGTGGGCCAGATCTGGCCCGTGTGCGACAAACCGGCTTTAGTTTGAGTCGTGGCTTGCTGTGTGTGGGCCAGATCTGGCCCATGTGCGACAAACCGGCTTTAGTTTGAGTCGTGGCTTGCTGTGTGTGGGCCAGATCTGGCCTGTGTGCGACAAACCGGCTTTAGTTTGAGTCGTGGCTTGCTGTGTGTGGGCCAGATCTGGCCCGTGGGCGACAAACCGGCTTTAATTTGAGTCGTGGCTTGCTGTGTGTGGGCCAGATCTGGCCCGTGTTTGACAAACCGGTTTTAGGTTGAGTTCTGGCTTGTTGTATGTGGGCCAGATATGGCCTATACCAGGTGACCAGATGTGCCATTTTCTGAAGACACATCCTGGCAGATCACCTTACTTTACCAGTCAGTGGTTCTAAAACTATTTTGAGTACTGGACGCCCATAATATTTCAGGACACGTAATATAAATACATACACACATTTATTTGACCTACACGGACCTGTTATGAAGCTGCAATGTTATTCGATTTTTTTACATTTTTGTACTATGTATTCCGGTGTGACACCATGTCCTTTGAACTTTTTCGGAACCACTAAAAAATGTTTATGCTTTGTTGTGCATTAATATGACACCCCTAAATTATATATATGTTTTTATTAAAAAGTGCATGTTAAGCTACATAATCCTAGAAAATTTAGCAAATGTGTCTTGCTTGCCACTAATGACAGGTTAGCTTGGAATAGCAAGGTCATTAATTGACAGAAAAGGCTGAAACGTCCTTTGGTGTGATAAAAAAAAAAAAAAGTCCTCCATTGTGACACCTGTACTGTCACACCACAGGACAAAGTTTCTTTAAAAATCATTTTAAATAATAAATAATATTTTTATCTCCTTTTTTATACTTTTAAATGCAATAATTACATTCATTAAATTAATCTAATCATCAAAAAAATGAATCTTTAGAATATATGAGAATTTCACTTTTTAATAAAATAATTTTTTTTTTGTAATAAAATTACAAAAAATGAACTTTTTTCATGATATTCACATTTCTTCAAGATGCACCTTATACACACACACATACACACACACACACATATAAATATATATACACACATATATGAGTGTTCGTAAAAGCAACAATACAAAATCTTAAACTATAAAAGCGCCACTTTGTCCCACTATTATGTGCAGGCCTGGCATTTTGCACTGGATTATAGAACTACAAAATGAATTTTAAATTAGCAATATCATAACTGAATGACATTTTGAATTATGCAGTGATCTAATTCTATCCACCAAGCAATTGTATGTGAATGTGTGAGATTTATGGTCATGGTTATAGGGAAATAACAAGAAGAACAAAGTGCAGTAAACGGTAAAACTGTTTGCACTACAAACCAGTACGTTCATAATTAAGACAATAAAAATAACATGGTAAGATACAGCAGTTTGCAACAGTAAAGAGCAAAACAAGCTGTTTGTACAGCTAATATAGCTGGAATGACACCGAAAGCCAGACACATTAAATTTACAAATGGCCGCGCCCCCTCTTATAGAAAAAAAAATAACGGGCATATGTTTATTCATATGTTTATTTATGTAACCTAAGCGTGTGACTTTTAATTCGTGACGTGCTTTCATGGGCGTGCGCGCGGACCGGATAGAGTTGCCATGGAAACGGTTATATTACTTATAACTGTTGTTGACACTTCTCTTACTTGTATTTGACTCGCTTCTGTTGTTTATTTACTTTATAGGAATGGTTTAATGTCTTCGAAAAAGTCCGTTAGCATTTCTACCGTTTTCAGACGACGTATGGTCAGGTATGATAACTCTATTGTTCTCTTTTTTATGAAAATTTGGGCTTTTAATCAAATCTTCATCTGTAGATGATGGCTTTTGACTGTTTTGTTGGTAATCTTTCAATGGATGATTGGAAATTGCTTAATTTATTTAACCTTAACATTTAAGTTACACTTTACTGTTTATCTATGATGTCACGTTATCAAGGAGCGCGAAAATTGGCAGAAAACTAAAGTTGTTTTGATCTTTTATGGTAAACATAAAACTTTTCTGCGATTTCAAGAGTGACAAAATAATCCTTCTACAACACAAGGGAGTGTCCAAGATTTCAATATTTCTGAAGGGAGCGCTGAAAAGGTTAAGTAACCTAATATGCATTTTTTTTCACAACATTTATCGCAATGAATCTGTTATTTTATTTATTCATTTTTTGCATTTCACCTGCTCTAGCTTGTTTCCATCTAATAAACCTGGAACTGCAGACTAAATATTGTTGGCTCTGTGTCAAATTGCTTGTTTTGTTCCTAGATTCTTCAGTGCTGATGGCCTGCTGCATCCAGCAGAGTCGGAGTGAACCTACTGTAAGACAACATCTCCAAGATGCTATTGACCACAAGACTAGTACAGTAAGTCAAACCTCAAATATACAGTACACTAGTGTTCAAAAGCTTGAAGTGAATACAATTTGTAATAATTATCTTCTGCTCACCTCTGTATTCATTATTTGATTAAAATATGTAAAAAGAGTAATATTGTGAAATATTATTACAACTTAAAATAGCTGTTTTCTATGTGAATACATTATAAACTAATTTACTCCTGTGATGTGCAGAGTATTTTCAGCATCATTCCTCCAGTCTTCAGTGTCACATGGATCCCTCAGAAATGCTGATTTGCTGCTCAAGAAACTTATTATCAGCGTTGAAACAGTTGTGCTGCTTCATTTTTTTTTTGTGGAAACCGTGATGCATTTTATTTTTCAGGATTCACAGATGAATACAAAGTTCAAAAGACCTGCATTTATTTATGCATTTAGCAGACGCTTTTATCCAAAGCGACTTACAGTGCATTCAGGCTATCAATTTTTACATATCATGTGTTCCCGGGGAATCGAACCCCCAACCTTGCACTTGCTTGCTTGCTAGAGCAGTGCTCTACCAGTTGAGCTACAGGAACACTATTTGAAACAGATGATTTTGAACAATTTGATGCATGTAACACTAACATTCAAATGTTTGGATTCTATGTAACAATGAGTCCAACAAAAAAAAAATTCAGCACGTCTGTATATTAACATTGATCATAATCAGAAATGTGCAGTAAATCATCATATTAGAATGATTTCTGAAGATGTGTCACTGAAGACTGGAGTAATGATGCTGAAAATTCAGCTTTGATCAAAGGAATAAATGACATTTTAACATAATATTCACATAGAAAAGAGTTGTTTTGAATTGTAATAGTCACAGTGTTTCTATTTTACTGTAATTTGATTCAATAAATGGAGCCGTGGTGAGCATAAGAGATTTTTTGAAATATCTTACAGACCCCAAACTCTTGAATGGTTGTGTAAATTACAGTTATGATGTTCCTCCCAGTTAAATTTTATTAAAATGTATTAAATGTTACTCTGGCATATGCAGTCCATTCTATAGAGACTGTGTCTGTTCCCCAAAAACAGACAACAAATAATGTGTATATTAAGGGATCTAGAAAAATTATTTCAGTTTAAAACTACTAGATTAAAAATAGTACTCAATGTACTCCATTGATGAAATAGTAAAAAGTGCACATTGTCTGAAATGATATGAACAGCAGCTATGCTAATCTTTCTCCCTTTGCCATCCTGTTTCTGCAAATGTCCATCCCAGGGTTATTAGAAACTGCACAGCACAGGACTTGCAGGACTTGTGAGGGCTTCAGATGATACCAGTACTCAAAAGACCTTAGATGATTGCAACTATAGATGGACATACAAACTACCACCACTGCAAAAAAAGGTAATGTTAATTTGAAAATGCTGTGTCACAGTATCAAGGGCTCCCTTATCAGTTCTGCTTTCAGTACTGGAGAGTAAAAGATACATTTTTTTTGTTTGACGTTTTTTGTTTGATGTTTTTATTAGTACATATACATTATCTTGCACATTTTATCTCCCCAACAGATTCTTATTTGAAAGAAGTTTATAATGCATGTTCACTACTCCCAATTGAGAAGACTGAATCATCCTGTGTATCTGAATGTTTCTCATACTCACTCCTCTCTGCCGCGTCCGAATTTGGGAGTTTCCTTAGCTGTCAGTTATAAACGTCAAAATAAAATAAAAAAATAAACATTTGAAATATATCAGTCTGTGTGTAATGAATAAATATAATATACAAGTTTTTTTATAATATACAAACTTTTTGATGATATTCTAATTATATGACCAGCACCTGTATATCATTGCTCTTTTATTGATTTTGATTGCTTCCATTGTCCTCATTTGTAAGTTGCTTTGGATAAAAGTGTCTGCTAAATGTAAATGTAATGTTCATGTGTATTTAACTATATAAATATTTATCTGTATTTTTTATTTTGTAATAATGTAAATGTATTTGTTTTATATCTATACATACAGTTGTATTCATGTATGTATATTTATTTGTCACATTTTTATATTTTAATAAAGCAGTTTAGACTACATGAGTGTTTTCTTTATTCTGGATTAATTACGTATTCTTTTGTGTCTAGAAAGGGTAAATATGGGCCATATCTAACCCAGAAGTCAGCCACAACTGGGACGGATCTGGGCCACATCTCAGAAATGGCGTGGTTGACATCTGGGCCAGGTGTCGCCCATTCCATTTGTGAGATGCGGCATGGATCTGGTAAAGTTGTGGCTGACTTCTGTCAGACAAAACCTGGCCAGATCTGGCCCAGATGTCACCCACACCATTTCTGAGATGTGGCCCAGATCTGGTTCAGTTGTGGCTGACATATGTCAGCCAGACTCAGGTTGAGTCATCGCCGTCATTCAGCGCGGTATGTGGGCCAGAAGAATATGGGAGATGTGGGCCAGAACTGGGCCACATGTCATTTGCTATCTGGGGACAACTCTGGCGTCCTGTGTAGACACAGACAGTGACTGCTCTATTTACAAATAAGTTCTATAAGAAAAAAAAAATCTAAACCAGCGGCATAACGAGATGGAAATATAAACTAGAAAAAATATTAACAGGTCCTCCATCCATGACACTGACTCACTGCTGAGCTGCCAGTTTTAATCTGAACAGCTAATGCATGATGGGCTAGTATTAAATTAATCATCTTGTTGCAGTTATAAATTTGACTGCTAAATGAATGATAAAGAACTATATTAAAACTTGTTTTGTAAAATTTCTTTGTCATTTGAATATTGATTTAAAAATCGGTTTAAGTCATAAATCAGATTTTTTTTTTTCTAAAAAAAAAAAAAACTGGGTTTTTTTTTAGGCCATTTGATATTACCCTAATTTAAAAGCAAGTAAAGAAGGTTCCCTTTAAAATTACTTTAGTTGTCAATTACTAAAGCTTTTTTTTTTTTTTTTTTACATCGTGTGAATGGTGTTGATTATAATGAGAGAACTTGCGTTTAATCGTGAGGACGTTTTATTAATTCTTTAGAGTTTCAAAGATTTAATCGTGCTGGTTTAATTTTATTCGTTTCTTGTTTTAGGCAAATTAGGCCTAAATAATGGGAACGAAATTATACACTGCTTCACATTTAAACATGCAACAATTTCTTAATCAGTTTACAGACAAATGTCTTTTTCCCAATAGATTATGTCAAAATAAAGGGCAGGTAACGAATAACAAAAATGCATGTTGTTTTATTAAAGGAAAAAAAATATTTATATTTAAAATATAAATTAAAATATAGGCATAATATATTATATATATTATAATATAACGCATAATTAATATAATATAAATAATACTGCACACCTTTTAAATGTGTCCAATCTAAAATATGGTTTAATACCATAGCTTATAAAATATAAGCACAGACTCTTTCTCTTTCTCGTTCTAAGAAATGCACATAACTTCATAAATACCAAACTTTCTTCTGTGAGTATTAAATATTAAATATTATTAAATATTTAAACTATAGTGTTTTTCTTTAATTTTCCGTGACTGAAGCAGTCAAATGTAACACATTAGTGAGGCAAAACTGATGTCTATTTGTGAAAATGTGCTTTGATGCGCTTGTTTGATAACTTGTGGTTAAAGCGCCACTCAGCGGTCAAAGGCTGCAAATGCACTTTACACCGCCGCTGCCGCGGTAGGTGTGGCGTTAAAAGCGGTGTTTTGGATGTCTACTTAGTGTATAAGCACTACTTCAAATTCACTGTGGTCAAAAGCAAGAACGTGCATGTAATGTGTACATGTAATGTGTGACACGCATCTACAAAGCTAGTGGCCAAAAACAATTTTCTTACAAAGATAATACTTGAAGTGCAGGAAAAAAAAAAAAAAAAAAAATATATATATATATATATATATATATATATATATATATATATATATATATATATATATATATATATATACAAATTCTCTGACATATAGCAACTTTTTTTTTTTAAGTAACGTTCCCAACAGTGTTCAGTTGTCATGTGACTTAAAAACAGCACATCATTGGCTACCGATAGGCCTACTCATTTAATTCCCTTAATGTGATATATTGTAGTTTTTTCAGAGTAACAAGGAAATGAGTATAAATTAATTGTTGCCATATGGCAACTCCATACCATAGAGGGTTAAACTGAAATGAGATGATGACATCACTGAAATTCAATTATGAACTGCCTTTAACTGTAATTTTGCATTATTGATAAACTGTTTTCCTAAGTAATGTTGTTCAGTTGCTTTGACACAATCTATTTGTTTACAGAGCTATATAAATAAAGGTGACATGACTTGACTTCAGGACAAAGGACTCTTGGAACACTATCCCCAAAAAAACGTTAAACACTATTTATTTTTATTTAATCATCTATAATTCTGACTAGCAGATTAAATGTAATTAAATTATATTTAATTTCAGTGAAATATAAATACCTGTATCATACTCTGCTATGTTCTTTTAATTTATCATGTGGAAACTGTCACCAGTGACTCAAAGGGTTCATATTTTCACAGTCCTTCAGATAAATGGTTGAGTTTGGGAACAGGGGATCCTGTAAAACTTTTATAAAATACACTTTTCTATAAATACATTGTACAGTTTCATTGTTTAAACAAATTAGTATGAAACATAACATGATAATACAAATATAATTAAAACAGACGGTTATTTTGTTATCTGAACTATGCAGCCATTCACAAGGTCACAAGTGTGTATATATAATAGACAGAATAAGCATAGTTGGCCTGCTGTCGTCTGGGAATTCCTCTGATTCTAACTGGTTGGATTATCTGAAGATGCTTCTCCTAAACTTAGTGAAAAAGAAACTTAATTCATAATTGGAAAAAACGCTAAACAAACTAGTCAAAGTGATTTAGTTACTGACTAAAAGATAACTTTAATTAAATGGTATTTAAAAACTGTGTTCAAGTTATCTAATTGATGACTGCTCTTTAACCCTCTGAGGTCTAATGGTATTTTAGGGGCCTGGAGAAATTTTGTCATGCCCTGATATTTGTGCTTTTTTCAGTTGCTTATAAACATCTAAATGGACAAAAGTCTAATCTCACTGTAATCAGCACAAACTGGGCTATAATGATAGGTGAGCAGCATGTAAGTACATGATTGCGTTTTTGAGAAAACAATGTTTATGTGTGGTTAGTTAAAAAAACTAAACATTTTAAGTCACATGAATAAAGTCATAAAACACATACAGAACATTGGTTCCCGGAACTTTTGAGAACTGGAGCTTGTAGCCTAGGATTTTTTCTTTTCTAAGTGATGTGAAAATTATCTTGTTTACTCACTCACAGAAAAAATTATATTGATTTAAAATTTGGAAGACACTTTTTGTTTGTAAAAGTCATATGCAGGAGGCGTCAACTATAAAGAATATCATTGTCATTTACACCTGAGAAGTCAAAGGGCCACATAATGAGATGCTGTAACGGCGAAAGAAAGTGAGGAAGCAAGTGCAAGTAAATCAGATATTTAATAAGAAAGTCAGACACACAAGTAACATAAAACAGGATAACAGGTGCACTGTAAAAAAAAAAAAAAAAAAAAAAAAAAAAGTTTTTTCACAGAAATATACTGTATTATTTTACAGATATTTTCTGCTTTTTTAACATTACATGTAAATGTAATTAAAATACAGAAAAAAAACTTTTATTAAAAACATTAACCATAAAATAAAAGTAATAATCTTTAAATTCATATAATGAGAAATTATAGTTCATTTTACAGGATTATTCTTTTGTTTAATTGGCTTGAATGTGAAATTCTATGTAAAAAGACAAAAAAAAATTAAATTAAAATTAAGACAACTATGTGTTTTTTTTTACTGTGAAACCTTAAATTTAAGGTAAATGCATGTAAAAAAAACTGTCGTAAAACAAATGGTAAAAAGTCTGGCAGCAAAGTTGCCAAACACTTACCGTCAAATTACAGTAAAAAAACTAACGTTATTCTACGGAATAATTCAGTTTTTTTAAATACAGATATTTACTGTAAACATTTTATATATTTTTACAGTTCCACTGCTGAAGAATGAAAAGAAAATCTCATTAAAAAATGTCTGTAGAATGTTAAAAAAATGAATAAATCTGCATAGAAACTGGAAATTATTGCAGAAATACCTTAAAATTATACAATTAATTAAAGTCTTCTGTTTTAACACAGTATTCTTTGGTAAATTCATAACATAATCAATTACATCCACAAGAATTATCCGTCAAAGTACAGATTTTTAGATGTAAAACACACAAAAAATTACATAACATTCCTTAAAATACCGTATTTTAAAAGCTTTAGGTTTTTATTTTATGGGATTATCAAATCTATTAATATTAAATTCCTGTTAAATTTAGTTTTTGAACTGTAGAAAAAATAAGATCACATTATAATAGCTTGCAAAGCCATATTTTTTTTATAGTCATTACTTTATATAAACAATATTTGACAGTAATTACAAGCATTTATCCAATATTATCTACATAACTTTTCCCATTAATGTATGGGGTTTACTTTGAATAAACATACTTTTATTGTAATTAAAAGCAACTATCCAATATATCTACAGACTGTTCTCATTAATGAATGAGGTTCACTTTGTATAAACATTGTTTTATAGTAATTAAAAGCAACTATCCAATACATTTACAGACTTTCCCTATTAATGTATGGGGTTTACTTTGAATGAACATACTTTTATAGTAAATATAAGCGTTTATTTACGTACTTTTCCCATTAATGTATAGCTTTACTTTGAATAAACTTACTTTTATAGTAATTAAACGCAACTATCCAATATATCTACATACTTTTCCTATTAATTCAAGTAGTTCATTTTATATAAACATTGTTTTATAGTAAATAAAAGCAACTATGCAATATATCTACATTACTTTTCCTATTAATGTATAGGTTTACTTTAAATAAACCTGACTTTTATAGTAATTAAACGCAACTATCCAATTTATATACATTCTTCTCCCATTAATGTATAGGGTTACTTTATATAAACATTGTTTTACAATACTTAAAAAAAACTATCCAATATATCTAAATACTGTTTCCATTAATTCAGGGAGTGAGATGACATGTAGAATCAAAATAAGATTAGGCCTATTTTTATTTTATTTTTTCCTGGCTGTTTTCTCTCCATCATCGGATGATGCTTGCTTTTCTATTTAACCGTTTAACTGAGGCGTAAAGTTGAATTGTAGCCTTGCCAGTCAAGACTAACAGATTCATGATTTTAGTTTATAATCGTTTTTTTATGATCGAAAATGATCACTGGTAAAGGTAGTAGTATATAAAAAAAAAAAAAAAAAATGTTGGCTGGCAGCAGGCCAAATTAACGAATTCTCCCGGTGCTCCCGATGGCCAGTCCGGGCCTGCTGTAACGTTATGAATAAGCACAATGTACAGTACAGAGTCAAATTCCTCCTATGTTTAACGTTACACATACCTGGCAAATAAAGCTGATTCTGACCTACGTTGGCTGTTAACTAAAACGTTACCTCAATTAACTAGCAAAAGTTAGCTTGAGGAGCAAACGATGTAGCTAGCTAATTTTAGACACGGTGTTTCATTACTGACATTTTAAATGGTAAGCTGCACACAATTTGTCATACGCTAATATTTGTTAATATCATATTCTCACCACTTTTAACGGTACACAGGAAACGATGTGACGCTTTGCTCCATGCTGCTGAAATGTTGCACGGTGGCTGGCTTCGGACACTTCCGTTATCGACCGCTGCAAAAAAAAAAAAAAAAAAAAGAAGCACGCAGATCACTACTGATAAAAATGGAAAAAAACAACAACACATCAACAATTGAACTGGACAAAATGAGCACATGTATTGGTTGAACTGGGTGTTTTTAATTGCAATCACTGAGTTATTTTCAAAATAAGAAACTCCCTTTAGCACAGTTTCCTAAGTGTTAAAGATATATTTGGATCTATTATGAACTCTAGCTGATCATTACAGCAATAATCACCATCAATGATGTCAAGTGCATTTTAATTTACCCTACCTGTCAATAAATTAATAGTTTTTTTTTTTTTTTTTTTTGCCCAAAGACTTTATATATATATATATATATATATATATATATATGTGTGTGTGTGTGTGTGTGTGTGTGTGTGTGTGTGTGTGTGTGTGTGTGTGTGTGTGTGTGTGTGTGAAAATCCTTTCACCTTTTCACCTAAAAATTGGTGCAAAGAAAACATTGATTTGATTGATGTATCTGTTTTAGTCCAAAAGTGCATGGTGCACATGCCCAAGTCTGTGATAAACTCATGAGTGAATGTTTATGATTGTACAACATCCCACTATATGATCATCATGTTTTGGTCAGAGGAATGATTTGGCAAAAGTACAATGCAGCCAGTTCACATCATGCATAGGCCCACTCCCCTAACATAGCCTAAATACAGAATGACAATACCAGTACACAGAGGGCATTTAGAACAGAGACAGCCAGAGAGCCAGACAGCCTGAATGGAGTAAAACAAGCTTGCACTACCCTGACATGTTAGAAGTCTTTAACTTCAGTCATTAATGGCCATCTTGCGATCTTCATCCCACTTTCACGGAGTCCATGGGCCCATGAGCCCCAAAGTCTATTACAGATGCTGTCATGGGGCTCTTTTTCCAGTACCTACTGTCATGACTTAGGTCTGTGTTGCTATATTTTTGTCTTGTTGTCTGTGTGTCTAGTCTCAGAACACATGGGTTTTGTTTTGACAGCTCATGTGTTCTGCTGTCAGTGTTTCTTCCCCCTCCCACTCGTTACCCTTAATTCCCTGTGTTCCGTCACACCTGTAGCCACTCCTTCCTCATTAGCTCTCCTCTATTTTAGTTCCTCTCGTGCTCTGTCTTTTGTCAGACCGTTGTGATTGTTTTGTGCTTCGAGTGTGATTGTTTCAACCTGTCTGCCTAGTCCTGCCTTGTCGTGTTTTTGGATTTGTGTTCTTTCCCCGGTCACTGCTCTTGTCAGTCTAGACTGGTTCTGCCTCCGGTCCCTGCCTCACCTCTCTTTTGGATCTTCTGAGAACTGACTCCCAGCTCCTCTCTGCACTCTGTCCTTTCCTTCAGGGATTTTGGTGTGACTTGACGCTGCGTTCCCCAACGACGCTCTGGTGGATGAGACCTGACGTTGCGTCACTGAAGACGCTTGGACTGGTCCCCGCTGAGAGGTTTCTTTTGCTCTACTCTGAGGAGTAGCCATTCTTCTGTTTTTTCCTGTTTGCCCAGTGTGGGCTAATAAACTCTGTTACCTGCATCTGAGTCCCGCGTATCCTTGACAGAACGGTCTGACCACGATGGATTCAGCAGGTGCAGACCAAGTAAGAGTCGGAGTCAGTCAACAAGGCATTCTTCTGGGACAGCATTCCAGCCAGTTGACCACCACCTCTAGGGAGGTTGAGGGCCTCACAGCCCAGGTAGCGGACCTCAATCTCCAGATTCAGAGGCTCCAGCTTGAAGCCTTGGCCAGCAGATCGGCTACTCGTTCTGAGCCTGAACCCCATGCCAATTGTCCACCGCCATATGATGGGGACCCTAACTCCTGCCGTGCCTTTCTGTCCCAATGTTCTCTGGTCTTCGCCCTCCAGCCTCGACGCTATGTTACTGAGGAGTCCCAAGTCGCATTCGTGATCACCCTCTTGAAAGGAAAGGCCCGGGACTGGGCAACAGCTGTGTGGGATGCCCGTGCTCCATTCTGTGCCACTTTCCAGGACTTCAGGGCAGAGATGATCAAACTGTTTGACCGCTCTGCTCAGGGCGATGAGGCAGCTGCCCAGTTAGCGCGGTTGAGCCAGGGCAGGCAATCAGTCACCGATTACTCCATCCAGTTCAGAACTCTGGCAGCCTCCTGTGACTGGAATGAGGCAGCGTTGCATGCAAGGTTTCGGGAAGGTTTGGATGATGACATCCAGGATGAGATCGCCACTCAAGATCTACCGCAGAGTCTTGACATCCTTGTGGATCTGGCCCTCCGTGTGGAGGGGCGCCTTCAGCGTAGACATCAGCGGCGTGGTGCTCAGTCCCCCTGGATGCTGGTGGAGGGCGTTCCCAGTAGTGCTTCCACCTCCTTGTCACCGTCAACAGACCCTGAGCCTATGCAAGTGGGGCGTCTTCGCCTCACCCCTAAAGAGAAGCAGGATCGTCTGACTCGGGGCCTGTGTCTGTACTGCGGGAAGCCGGGCCATCGAGCTATCCAGTGCCCGTTAAAAGCCAGAGCCCATCAGTAGTCCGGGGGATCCTGGTGGGTGCTACTCCTCATGTCGACTCCCCCATCTCTCGTACCATGTTAAAGGTCTCGATTCAGCACAAGGACTCCTTTCATTCCTGTTCTGCACTTGTTGACTCTGGTGCTGAGGGCAACTTCCTGGATGCCTCTGTTGCAGCACGGTGGGGTATTCCTACTATTCCTCTTCCTTCTCCTATTTCTGTTCGCTCCCTAAATGGTCTCCTCATCTCTTCCATCACCCATTCCACTACCCCTGTAAGTTTGACTGTGTCCGGCAATCATTGTGAGGTAATTGAGTTGTACCTCCTAGATTCCCCGGGTGCTCCTGTTGTCCTTGGGCACCCGTGGCTGGTGCAGCACAACCCTCATGTGGATTGGTCCGGCAATTCTGTGTTCTCTTGGAGTCAGTCATGTCTTGCGTCTTGTCTTGGTTCCGCTTTGTCTCCTGGCTCTGTGTCTCCTGTTTTTCAGGTTGAGGAGGGTGATCTTGCCGGGGTCCCGGAGGGGTACCGTGATCTTTGTCAGGTCTTCAGCAAGTCCTGGGCCACATCCCTGCCTCCTCATCGGCCGTATGACTGTGCCATCAACCTCCTCCCAGGCACTTCTCCGCCCAAGGGTCGTTTGTATTCCCTGTCTAGTCCTGAGAGAGAGGCCATGGACAAGTATATTCAGGACTCCTTAAATGCCGGCCTCATCCGGCCCTCTTCCTCACCTGCTGGGGCTGGGTTCTTCTTTGTTAAGAAGAAGGATGGCTCCCTGCGACCCTGCATTGACTACCGTGGCCTCAATGACATCACTGTAAAAAACCGGTATCCTCTGCCTTTGATGTCATCAGCCTTTGAGTTGTTACAGGGAGCCAAGGTCTTTACCAAGCTAGACCTCCGTAATGCCTACCACTTGATCCGTATACGTGAGGGGGATGAGTGGAAGACAGCATTTAACACCCCGACGGGACACTTTGAATACCGGGTCCTACCCTTTGGGCTTACTAATGCCCCAGCTGTCTTCCAGGCCCTGGTGAACGATGTGTTGAGAGACATGGTGAACAGATTTGTCTTTGTGTACCTTGATGATATTCTCATCTTCTCTCCCTCATTGCAGGTCCACACTCAACATGTCCGTCAGGTGCTACAACGGCTGCTGGAGAACCAGCTGTACGTCAAGGCGGAGAAGTGCGTGTTCCATGCCAAGTCGGTTTCGTTCCTGGGACATATTATCTCGACGGAGGGGATCAAGGCCGATTCCGCTAAGGTAAGGGCCGTGGCCGAGTGGCCAACCCCTGACTCACGGAAGGCGTTGCAGCGGTTCTTGGGGTTCGCCAACTTCTATAGGCGATTTATCAGGAACTTTAGCCTGGTTGCTGCACCCTTAACTGCACTCACCTCTCCTAAGGTATCGTTCAAATGGAATGTACAAGCTCAGGAGGCCTTTGGTGCTCTCAAGTCCCGTTTCATCTCTGCTCCTGTTCTTTGTCTCCCAGATCCGGAACGGCAATTCATTGTTGAGGTGGATGCTTCTGATGTCGGGGTAGGCGCGGTCCTGTCCCAGCGGTCCCCCAAGGATGGGAAGGTGCATCCTTGCGCCTTCTTTTCTCACCGTCTGAGCCCAGCCGAGCGAAACTATGACATAGGTAACAGGGAGCTGCTGGCAGTCAGGCTGGCCCTGGGGGAGTGGCGCCACTGGTTGGAGGGCGCAGCGTTGCCCTTCTTGGTCTGGACGGATCACAAGAATTTGGAGTATATCCGTTCGGCCAAGAGGTTGAATGCCCGCCAGGCCCGCTGGGCACTTTTTTTTGGGCGGTTTAATTTCTCCCTCTCGTATCGGCCAGGATCAAAGAATGTTAAACCTGATGCCCTTTCTCGTTTGTTCGAGAATCCCGGTGAGGAGGCGAGCCCCAGTACCATTCTCTCCAGAGAGGTGGTGGTGGGGTCCCTTTCTTGGGATGTCGAACGACGGGTAAGAGAGGCCGTGCGGGAGGGGGAGGTCCCAGGGGGGTGTCCGGGGGGTCGGTTGTTTGTACCGGCTGCGCTGCGTCCTGAGGTCGTTCGGTGGGGTCATGAGTCCAGAGTTGCTTGTCATCCAGGGGTTCGGAGATCGCTGGCTGCCATCCGTCAGCGATTTTGGTGGCCATCCATGGCCCAAGATGTCAGGCAGTTTGTGTTGGCTTGCTCAGTTTGTGCTCAGAATAAGACTTCTAACCAGTCTCCTGTTGGTCTGTTACAGCCTCTACCCATTCCCTCTCGTCCATGGGCACATCTGGCCCTTGATTTCGTCACTGGCCTTCCCCCGTCGAGGGGTAACACTGTTATTCTGACGGTGGTGAACCGCTTCTCCAAGGCGGCCCATTTTATCCCCTTACCCAAACTCCCCTCCGCCAAGGAGACAGCTCAGGTGGTCGTGGACCACGTCTTCCGGATCCATGGTCTTCCGGTTGATGTGGTCTCCGACAGAGGACCACAATTCGTCTCCCGGTTTTGGAGAGAGTTCTGTAGACAGATCGGGGCCTCTACGAGTCTGTCTTCAGGTTTCCACCCCCAGACCAATGGGCAGGCCGAGCGAGCCAACCAGGATCTTGAGCGTGCTCTCCGCTGCCTAGCATCACAGAGTCCGAGCTCCTGGAGTCAGCAGTTGTCGTGGGTTGAATATGCCCACAATTCCCTCCCGGTGGCGTCTACGGGTATGTCTCCTTTTCAATGTTCTGTTGGCTATCAACCACCCCTTTTCCCTGCACAGGAACCCGAAGCTGCGGTCCCGTCTGCCTTGGCCTTTGTCCGTAGGTGTCGGCGCACCTGGAGGAGGGCTGAGGAGGCCTTGGCCCGGGCTTCCAGACGGATCAAATTGGCGGCTGACCGTCACCGGACTCCGGCTCCCCAGTACGTTTGCGGACAGAAGGTATGGCTTTCCACCAAAGACCTGCCCATCCGGGTGCCTTCTCGTAAGTTGGCACCCAGGTTTATTGGGCCATGTCGCATCACCAAGGTCCTGAGTCCGGTGGCAGTGCGGCTCAAGCTTCCTCCCACGCTTGGTCGGGTTCACCCTGTCTTTCACGTGTCCAGGGTTAAGCCTGTGTTTAGATCCCCCCCTTAATCCCATTGTCTCTTCCCCCATACCCCCTCCCCCCCTTCGTCTAGTGGATGGTACTCCTGTTTACACTGTGAGAAAGCTTTTGGATGCTAGACGTCGTGGTCGGGGTTTCCAGTATCTAGTGGACTGGGAGGGCTACGGTCCTGAGGAGAGGAGTTGGATTCCGGCTCGGGATATTCTGGACCAGACTCTGATTGAGGACTTCCGCCGGCGACGAAGTGAGACCCTCCGGGTTGCGCCTGGTGGCGCTGCTGGAGAGGGGGGTACTGTCATGACTTAGGTCTGTGTTGCTATATTTTTGTCTTGTTGTCTGTGTGTCTAGTCTCAGAACACATGGGTTTTGTTTTGACAGCTCATGTGTTCTGCTGTCAGTGTTTCTTCCCCCTCCCACTCGTTACCCTTAATTCCCTGTGTTCCGTCACACCTGTAGCCACTCCTTCCTCATTAGCTCTCCTCTATTTTAGTTCCTCTCGTGCTCTGTCTTTTGTCAGACCGTTGTGATTGTTTTGTGCTTCGAGTGTGATTGTTTCAACCTGTCTGCCTAGTCCTGCCTTGTCGTGTTTTTGGATTTGTGTTCTTTCCCCGGGCACTGCTCTTGTCAGTCTAGACTGGTTCTGCCTCCAGTCCCTGCCTCACCTCTCTTTTGGATCTTCTGAGAACTGACTCCCAGCTCCTCTCTGCACTCTGTCCTTTCCTTCAGGGATTTTGGTGTGACTTGACGCTGCGTTCCCCAACGACGCTCTGGTGGATGAGACCTGACGTTGCGTCACTGAAGACGCTTGGACTGGTCCCTGCTGAGAGGTTTCTTTTGCTCTACTCTGAGGAGTAGCCATTCTTCTGTTTTTTCCTGTTTGCCCAGTGTGGGCTAATAAACTCTGTTACCTGCATCTGAGTCCCGCGTATCCTTGACACCTACTTTGCTGGTGTCTGTAGTGTCTGATCAACTATGGCTTCTGTTGTCAGTTACAAGGCATGCAGACAGGAATGAAATTAGCACCTCACACCTATCAAATACAGGGTAAATGTAAAACTTCCAAGTCCCCTGCCACCAATGCAGAAATATACAATTAAGAAATATTATTTTTCAGAAGCAAAGATAAACTTTGCTGGCCACATCAGCTTAAGATTCAACAAGCGCAGATACAAGAGTGATAGATAAAAAATATATACATAAAATAAAAATAAAAAAACAGCTATGTAGGCTACCTTTCATGCAGATATGCTGTAAATAAAAATTTAACATAATAATTACTGTGTGTTATACTACAGACACAGATCTAAAATTTTGCCTTGAAAGTTGGATGAATACAGCAGGAGGTATTGTTGCACAGTGTAACTAATATACAGTTATTGCACAGCTTAAGTCTAACATAAAATTCTTAAATCAACAATAGTCAGTGATTGTTTATGCATCATATATCCAGTGTTTCTACTGTCAGGCACTGACTCAATGTTTACAATTCTGAAGTGTTCTGTAAAAATTTCATAAGTGGCAGAGAAAAAATTGCTATATATTTTTAATTTACAATAGGTGAGCAATGTATGAAAGACTAGGAATTTATTCTGGGGCTCAACAGTTCAACTAAGGCTCTTGTAGCATAAACTTGAGCTTTGGTAAACTAGGGGTGAAGGAATTGTAGACATTAAAATGGTTGAAACATTACACAACCGTTTAAACAAACATCGTAATTGTTTTTCTAGTCTCTGTGCTTTAGATATCACTAAAGGTAATTTAATATATTTACCCAGCCGGCACATGACCTACCTTCAATGTTGAAATATGATTGAAATAATGTCAGTTGTTGTTTCAACGTTGAAATAACGTTTAATGCTACATGGTTGAAAAAGGTTAACAAAAACACTTCTAAATCAACATTGAATGAAAACATTACGTTGTTTCAACATACAGATCTTGTAAAAAAAATAAATGTTGATTTAGAAGTGTTTCTGCCTTTTAACGTATTATTATGATAATTAATTAGCATTTAATGAGTTTTGGATCATAACAGCTCTTCAATGTATATGTTAAAATATAATTATTATCATTATTAACAATAATAGTTTCACCCTCAAGAGAGCAGTGCAGCAGAAACCTTTTGCCTTATGTGATTTTGTGTGAATTTACAATTTTGTCTGCTTGCCTAACAGTTTACATTGCATTATTACATTTTTATTCATACACTGTCATGTCATTTGACCAATTAATTAAATAATAATACAGACTGCAAATAAAACTTAATACACAGCTATGTTAACTCGCGCAAACTATTGCTATTGTTATTGGTTGCTTTGCCGTTTTACTTTGAGCATGATTGGTTAATCTGTCTGTTTTCCAGGAAACCGTACAATGATAATGTGCGCGCCTATTTAAAATTTTAAAATATGTCCGTTACTCTCGGTCGGAGCAGCTGCTTTGTGTTGATTACTCGGTCAGACCTGGATTATTTTATATCTGCCTGTTGAATTCTTACATTTTGAGCGAATTTTAGTTGATATGTCAATGAAGATCAAAAGCTGGAATGTGAACAGAGGAAGGGGTTGTACGTGGTCTGTAAATACTGGCGATATCAGGTAAGAAAACATTTTTCAGTCCTTAACAGTCTAACGTTAACGTTTAGGGATACAGGTTACTTAACTGTCATCTTAACGTTACTGCAACCTCATAAGATAAATAAGTTATCTCTGTGTGTGTTTTTGTACTGCTTCACTATTAGCGTAGCGCTATTAGAGTACCATCTGACATTGCTGTGTTTTGTTGTTGGTAAATTAACGTTATGTGTTTATGTTGTCAGCTAACGTTAGTTTAAAACTCAAATGCATGAGAGGTAAAAAAAAGCGTGGGAATGAGTAAAGTGATAAAACCGTCATTTATTCTTTAGAAGTATGTTTACATAACATCTTCAAACACTGATAACGATATTGAAAAGATATTTGTTTAACGTTACTCTTCTTTTTTTTTTTTTTAGATCAAGCATTGGAATAAGATTTTTATCGGGGGAGAACACCCAACTGAAAGACCCATGATTCACCAACGTAAGTCAATTTTACCCACGTACTGTTCGAAAACCTACACTAGGATAGTATTAAGTATGATTTTCATACTGTTACTGATAGAAAGTCTGAGTAACTTTCTGTCCTTTTGTCTTTCTTCTGCTGAAGTGGCGCACGGAAACGGGAGATTCATGTCACCTTCATCAGTTCTTTCTTTAATCACTGGACACCATTAAGGGAAAGACCCTCAGATAACAGGATAAATGCGGCTGCAGATGGGGTTAGGGTTATTTGATTTTGGTACCTATTGGCTTTTTTTGTTTGCTTCCCTTGCTATGATACACATTTCTGATGAGATTGCCATGCGTTAAGTGTATGTTTACATTTTTAATCATGTAATAACTAACAGTCTCAAAGATGACATTACTCAGTTCGTGTTGTGTGAATGTAATAATGGCAAAGTTTTTACAATTTAAATCAATTTCATATAAATAATATATATATTTACAGTATATGTTTCCTCACAATGTCAAATCTGCTTGTTAAGTGCGGCAGCTTTTTTATACATTTTACAATTTTAATATGTAAGTTGACATTAACATTGTCGAGTCAGCAGGGCTAACGTTAAAACTCGCCGTTTGTAACGTTACGTTATGTATTAACCTTATAAAAGTCTGTCTAGCTTTAGCAAATGTAACATTATGCCGGTCCTAATAAAGTTAAAACGTTATTAACATTAGCCCTGAATGTGAAACATGCATCAGCCATCATAATGTTAAATACCTGTGGTTGACTAACATTAATTTAATAACGTTAGCTGTTAACTTAACGTTACATATTTTGCCTCTTGCAAACACCTAACAGTTAAGTTAACGTTAAATAAAAGGCTGTTGCAGGTTGGGACCTTGTTTTATACAGTCTATGGTTTAACTTAGTTAACGTAATGTTAAGTTAGGACCTGACAAAGACTTGTCTCAGTGGCAGCTCATTTTTAACTTAACATTAGCAGTAGCACATTCAGTCAGTTAACATTAACGTTAGCTTGATATGAATACTATTAATCTAGGAAACGTTATAACGCTATGTTGCTCCTACCGTTAAAGTAACGTTAAATTACTGGTAACGTAAATACTTTACCTGTAACCTGCGTGTAATGTAACTTTACCTCCTAGTTATACACATGCCTGGATTTTAACTTTCTCAGCTGACTAAGTTTGTTCTCCTTTATAGTGAACCAGACTCATCATGAGTGAAAATAACAATATAACATGAAATTTCATGTCCTCCTTATCCATAGGTTTTGACAGATTGGACTAGTTAACTTACTTCAACAACTTCTGGGTGAGTGTTTTGACAAGTAAGTTGCTAAATTAGTGCTGGGCGGTTTGACCAAAAATGTATATTAGACAAGCTGAATCCCTTAGTATTTTTAAATGTTCTCTTAAAACATATTTTTTCCGGTTAGCATATATGTAATATGTTTTTCTGATTGTCAATCTCAATTTATTTTTTTTCTCTCTTTCTGTATGCCTTGGTAAAGGGCTTTGAGATGTAACTTTTAAAGGTGCTATAGAAAATAAAGTTTATTATTATTATATCAAGGTTTTTTTTCCAAAATTATGCTGGTTTTCCGGTTTATGACTTTTTTTTTTTTCCTTTTTTTTTTTCATGCGTAGTCAGGTGTTCAATGCATCTTCTACTGGTTGAGAGAGGAATTACTGCAGTAAATTGATTATGATGGTCTACTTTACTGTCATTAGTGACTCATTGCACATGCACACACCCATTCACAAACACTCGTCTGGATTAATTTTATTTGTGTTTTTTTTTTCTTTCTTTCTTTTCTTTTGGATTAAAATTTAACATGAAAAAACTGAGTTTGGAAAAAGAAACGAACTTTAAGACATTAGTGAATTAAGGACTCTTGTGATTTTGTTGTTGCTTGTTTATGAAATCTTGAACTATACTTGAACAGCAATCTACTTACTGTCTGTTAACATTACATCTTTTGTTATGTGAGGGAACTTAAAAAAAATATATACAAATGGTGTGAAAATGTAACTTTGTGTTTTTTTTTTTTTTTTTAATGTTTTATATATTGTGGGGTGGAAGGAACAAGTGAGAGCAAACTCAAGTGCAAAGCCCTGGAGGGTGGATTTTATCAGAAAGTGTTGGGATGCGGAGTGGTGAGTTGGCGTGCGTTGGTGCTCTCACTCGAGTCGAGATGTGGGTGAATCCATGGAGTGGCACTGTCGTTCGGTCACACGCTGCTGTCTGGAAGAGAAAGGAGAGAGCGGTGTCAGTGGGTTACCTAGTGGAGAGGCTTCTCAACCTTGTCCTGAACGCACGCTGTTTATATGGACCCCGGTTGATGAAAGGGAGGTGCGGGCGACCAGCCCGTGATGAGCTCCGAGCTGGTGCTCCTTGTGAATTACCAGGGTAATTCACCAGTAAATGGTAAAACTGTTTGCAGTACAAACCAGTGTGTTCTTAATTAAGATAACAGATTAAAATAATATGATAGGACAAATCAATAGTCCGTATCAAGCAGCAAAACTAACTGTTTTGTACAGCTCAAAATCAGGCGGCAAGGAACTCGACCGGAAGTTGAAGTCGGGTGGGGGCTGCCATCTTGTAGCAGAACTTCACTTGCGTTAGCATTCCCATTGACTCCCATTCATTTTGGAGTCACTTTGACAGCGAATAACTTTACATCTGAGGCGTTTAAAGACTCCGTTTGTCCATTATTTATTTCTAAAGATACACGACAATGTATAAAGGGCTCCATTACCTTCTATGTTACATTATGGCCCCATATAAACAGTTTTTGTAAAAAATAGGCTAACGATTGTGTCATAACCACTCCACTCTCTGTCGCATTACCGTACAGACAGGAGGAGAAGCTCGCAGGCAATTAACTTAATATGGCGTACTGGCGTTTCATTTTAAAATAGTATACAAAATAATTAATCAGAATACTTACTCCTGCTCACTCACGACAAAGAACGGCAAGATTAATGATGGCAGTTTTTACGCACAGCCACTTAGAAGATTTACAGCTGTCAGGCAGGTTGCTGACGTCATCAAGCTTCGTTTGAGTCTGCGCGTCAGAAACGGAAGTGCTAAAAAACGCTAAAAATGGGTCATTAACCCATTAACAGGGTTGGAGACCCCTGTGCTATGGGGTTATTGTTTATGTGCCTGCTGGGCAGTTTTCCTGATCTGTTTTTAAGGGGTGGGTCCTTTTAAGGCAGAGGTGGAATTTCTGTATGAGTGTATGACAGCCTTCGTCAGGTGCCTAGGTGATCGCCCCCAACCACACCACTGCTTCAATGCTTGTCAGTAATGGCCACTATTATGACTGGCTAACGTCATTGTATAGGAAACGGTATCAATGCCCCTCTGACCTTAAGTGTTTTGAAAACATAATCCATATAAAACCTTAATTTACAGACAAAGCATTTTGAAATTGTTTACTTATGGTTTTTGATACAGCTGCTGTCAGGTCCAACACAGTTGTCTGCTTCCTCTTTCAACAAAATTTAAACCGAGACTATTTTTAAGGTTTACAAAACCTTTGCAGGTGTTTTACGTTGATTCGCTGATTGCCATGTCACCATATTTTAATTTGTTGAGTGTAACATCTGCATCCGCCATTCATTCATTCCAACCACCAGAGGGAGCCGTCTCCTGAATACTGAACACTGCCGCTTCTTCTCTCATCACTTCCTGCTTGCACATGTTATAAGCATAGACAGTAAAAGAAATGGACACGGCGATGTCAAAGGGATGCTAACGCAAGTGAAGTTCTGCTACAAGATGGCGGCATGCGGCTGACTTCAACTTCTGGTCAACTTCCTTGCCGCCTGGTTATAAGCCATGTTGTTTGTGCATTATGTTGCAAAGTATTTCCAGTTTACCCTGTCTCTACCTAGGGCCGTATTAAGACAGTGTGGTGCCCCTGGGCACTACCTCAAAAGCAACTTTCTGAAAGCAACTGGACATTAATGTGAGCTTAACATCTGGCTATCACCCCCAGGCTAATGGCCAGGTCGAGAGATTAAATCAGGAATTGGGGTATTATCTCAGATCTTATTGTAGTCGGGAACAACAACATTGGAGTGACTTTTTACCTTGGGTGGAATATGCACAGAACATTCTATGCCACAAGTCCCAAGCAAGATAACCAACAAACCAACCAACTTTTTCACAGAACAGCTTTCA
Organism: Carassius auratus; assembly: GCF_003368295.1. Lineage (NCBI taxonomy): Eukaryota > Metazoa > Chordata > Actinopteri > Cypriniformes > Cyprinidae > Carassius > Carassius auratus. The sequence continues at coordinate 16,001,213 of NC_039285.1, forward strand.
ACATTAACACCACTAGAACAATTATTGACAATTTCAATTCTGAGAAGAGGGCTTTGAACCTCTGGTCTCCACAGAAATCTTTGTCAAAAGATAATGACACAGAAACTCTTTTCTACATATATATGGACCGAAATGAACTCAAAAAGACTTCTAAATGAATATCAGTCCATCACTTCACTCCATATTCATTTATATGTAACCCACACATTTGACTATCATGTTATAATCACTTATTGTGTATGTCTTTTAATAACTATTGGATAGCTTAAGGATACATATTCATGTCTAGTATGTATGTATTCGAATCTGTTAGCTTGAAACACTCCTGACCATCAGTTATATGTCAAATGTATCATATTCTTGTTATAGGAATCATGTCCAAAATTAGACCCTGCAAGAGCGGGAAAATTCGGACCACATGCTTGATAAGATAACATATGATTTATGATACCCCGAGCCAAGACAATATCTGATTGGTCAAAGACAACATTTGAGGTGTGGCCAACAGGCCAGTTTAAATACTTAGGACACCATAAAATCCTGCTTTTAGTTTTAGCTATGCGTTTAGCTTCTGCTATTAGTCATGCCTGCTTTAAGTGTGCTTTTAGCTTTGCTTCTTAGCTTTAGCTTTTAGCCATGCTGTTAGTCATCACTGTTCTTTGAGCGTGGTTCCAGCGTGCTTCAGCCTGCCTGCTGCTACTTAGCCACGATGATAAGAAACACCACCTAGTCTCGTCAAACTTGACTTCTTTTCTTTTCCGTTTGAGAGTTTCGTGTTCTGAGTTAAGTTTTGTAACGCCGTGTCTCCGGAGTCTGACCTCGAGAGCCCGTTCAACTTCAACCAGCCACACAACTCTGCCTCGTCAGCCAACAAGGGCTTCCCAAGACGACAATTCAGCGACTACTGAACTTCCAGCCAATCAGCGACATCGGAAAAACCCCCTTCAAAGACAACTTTACACAGGAGATGCAAGTAGTACCTCCAGACATTTGTACTGGCGTATCTAAAATAATTTTAACCTCATTGAGGAACTCAATGTTAAGTGACTGATGGTTGTTCATGTCTATGCAATTTCACGTATTGCTGTAAACTTGGGATTCCACATTTCCATTTTCTTAAACTCATCTTTCCCTAACTTTCGATCTTCCTGCAACTTGTGTGAATGTGTGAGGTGCGTGCATTCATGTGTTAGATTAGTTTATATGTCTTAGATTTATCTAATAAAGCCTTATTTATATTGAAAAGAGAAGTATCTTGTGTTTTGTGCTTACAAGTTAATGTCTTAAACTGCCGATATTGTTACTGTGCTAATTGATAGTGTTTTCACTATACTTTGGATATCAGCGCAGATTTGATGTTAAACGGCTCGTTCAGTGAATCGTTCAGTGATCAGCCGTGAAACAGTGATTCTGTTCAAATTCCCTTTAAAATCTTAAATGATTCCCTTTGAGCTAAATTGACCTGTTTCCCTTACACAATGAAAGGTACCACACCATGAAACACTAAAAGAAATTTCACCTGGATGGATAGGGAGTCATTATCTCTACAGCAAAAGGCTTGCTACTTTATTTTTTATTTTATTTTTTTTGTCTGCCATTTTATTATTAATGATTTACACTGTTGATTTACTATCTATTTCCCTGACCATTTAGTAGTGTACAACGTGTGTTCATGTCCTTGTGATGTGTGAATCTTTGTCAGCTAAAAAAACAACAACAAAACAACAAAAACCAAAAAAAAAAAAAAAACTAACATTGTCTCTCGTCTGTCTCTTGTCTCATCTCGTCATCTCACTCATGATCTGTGCCTTGCCATGGCGAGTGAGCTTTTGAACTAAACAGGTCTTGTCTACTTGTATTTGTGTGTCATATGAATAATATACAGTATATGTGCACCATACATGGAATCAGAGTGCCTACTGTATGTAGTAAATGGAAAATCTCTACAGCAAAAGGCCAACCGCTACACGCATTCGGTTTGTTTCTACCATTTATTAGTAATGATTTGCACAGTTTGTTTACTATTTACCTGAGCATTCAGTATTGTGCAATATAGCATACAGAAGGTGAGGGACATTTTGGGGGGAAAGAAGATTTTGGGGTAAAGAACATTTTATTTAAACGTGAATTTTCATGAAAACTCAAACCAAGATGATTGCTACCATATGACGTCATAATATGCAAATTTACACAAAGTCTCTATCTTTTATCACTTTTAAGATAAAGCCTTTTGAAATTAAGATGTCAAAATCTAACATTTTAGGAAAAAACCTCTGGCGCCTAAAGGGTTAATCATACACGAGATTTAAATTATATTGCATGGAAACTCTTACTGCTACAGATATCGTACCTCAAAGTGATGATGTTACAGACAATGTCCTTGTATCGTGCATGCTGCATATCACTGATATTAACTATATGGCTCAGCGTTACCATCTGGGCAGAACTATTGTTCCATCCACTAAAGACAGATTTGCAAATAACCTTCCTGATTTTTCTCAACTGCTATTTGTACCCAAAAATACACAGGAACTAGACAAAATGACTGGCAACATGTGCACTATTTTCTCTAATACATTAGAAGCTGTTGCCCCCATCAAAGTGACTAAAGGTTAGAGAAAAACATGCTGTGCCATGGTATAACAGTAATACTCACTCCCTCAAGAAAGAAACTCGTAGTCTTGAAAGCAAATGGAGAAAAACTAACTTGGAAGTTTTTAGAATTGCGTGGAAAAACAGTATGTCCAGGTATAGACAGGCTCTAAAATCTGCCAGGGCCAAGCATATCCACAAACTTTAGCACAGTGGCTAAATTAACAAATAACCATACACCACCTGATTCAAATATTCCATCAGAGTTTAATAGTAATGACTTTATGAAAATTTTCACTGATAAAATAGACAATATTAAAAATACAATAGCGAATGTAGATTCTACACTCAAAAAAATGAACTTTACCTATTGTTAGTTTTACTACACTCACCCTTGTTCACAGTACATAAAACATAAAAGTAACTAAATTAACACAAGTTAACTATGTAATTTCTACAAATATTTAGTACTGTAGACTTTACTTAATAAGGGTTTGACTGGCCAACTTAATATTTTTGAATAAAACGCAAAACCCCATAAAATTTGATCTTTGCGGATACCGTAGCTGCTCACTTGGAGGCGGAGCAACGGAACAGAACGGAAGAGGAAAGCACGAACCTCATTAAGGAAGAGAATACGGCGACTTTGTCAGGTATGAATTTTTTATAATTCTTTACCATCCTGTTGAATATCGCCAGGAAAAAGTGATGTGGGTGTTCACAGAGTTATGTTAATTTATGTTATCTGTGTATTTCGGAGTCTTTTGAGTTTTTTTTATTAATTTTTTGGGGGAGTTATGCTAACGCGTTTCTCAAGGAAAGCATGTGGCAGTGCAAGGACTGCAAAATTACACTTTTGATTAGATCACAGTTTTGATTAGATCACAGTTGTCGAAACACTATATATAGGAGGAAATAACACTTTACATAGCGCACTTTTATAGCAAGAAAGTTAAGTTGTATGTAAAATATGTTCTATGACTTTGTCAGGATTGAATATTTCATAATTCTTTCATCCAGTTAAATACCGCCAGGAAAAAGTGACGTAGCTGTTCACAGAGTTATGTTAATTTATCAGTCTTTTGAGTTTTTGCGTTTTTTCGGCAGTTATACTAAATCGTGTTTCTCAAGGCAAGCATGTGGCAGTGCAAGGACTGCAAAATAAATGTCTCGACTAGATCACAGTTGTTGAAACACTATAGATTAGTCACTAGTGCATGGACATTATGGTCGCGGTAATCGTTTTCCATGCACTTATTCCGAGTGTCCCTGTAGATTTAAAACCTGGAATGCGCTACACAGCCATCTCAATCGTTACCATGCAAAGGAGAACACTGGGTCACCTGCAAGTGTAGCCACGTTCAATTGCCATGTGTGTTCTTGCTGCGATATAGCGTCAGAACAAGAATATTTTAGTCACATCCATAACCACCTAAAAAACAGTGAAACCGTGCCTTGTATGTTTGAGCACTGTTCTTTTCAGACAAATGTGTATGGCACATTTAAGTCCCATAAGAATAGAAAACACAATCCTTGTTCTCTTCAGGACTTCAAAACAGGGGTCGTTAGAGAAAGTGGTACTCCGGAATTCAGTGAAGATCCATTGCCAGCTGAAGAGGAGAATTTAGATGTTTCAGATAGTGTGGAAATGGTCACAGAAGGGCAAGATTTGTCCAAGATCATAGAGCTAAAATTTGCATCCATTTTGCTAAAACTTGAAAATTATTTTCATGTTCCTAGTAATGCTATTGATGAACTTATCACAGATTTGCAGTACTTGATCAGTTCTGCATTAGGCTCCGTATCAACGCAGGTTATTCTTGATACATTTCAGAAACACAATCTTCATGTAGATCAGCTGGTCATAAAAGAGCTTATCAGTTCTTTGTCATCATCCAATCCTCTGTTGAAAGCTACTTCAAAAGATGGCCCTTTAGCCACGGCTTTCAGGCGGATGAAATATTACAGGGAAAATTTTGAAATAATTGAACCTGTTGAAATGATTCTTCATTCTGGAAAAAATAGATCTTTCCAATACATACTCATCCTGAAATCATTACAACAGCTGCTTAATCAGAAAGACATACATGATAAAGTTCTTGGTGCTCATACAGGGCAGCAAATCATAAATGATGGGTCTTACAGATCTTTCAAAGATGGTCAGCACTTTAAAGATAATAAGTTTCTCTCAGGGACTGAGCTCAGACTCTCCTTGTGTCTGTACATAGATGACTTTGAGCTGTGTAATCCATTAGGAACGTCACGCAAAAAGCATAAGATCTGTGCAGTTTATTGGATCTTAGGGAACTTACCACCAGGCTGTAGTTCATCGTTGTCCTCAATTCATCTCGCTCTGTTATGTAAAAGTGATGATGTGAAGGCCTATGGCTATAGAAAGATTTTTGAGCCTCTTGTTAACGATCTCATCACTTTAGAGCAACAGGGTGTGTTTGTCAGTCACTTGAAAACATTTATCAGAGGCACAGTGCAGTATGTGGTTGCGGACAATCTTGGTGCACATGCATTAGCAGGTTTTGTTGAGAATTTTTCAGGGGAATATTTTTGTAGGTTTTGCACTGCTACACGCACAGATATTCAGTCAAAGGAGGTCAGAGATGGTGCTTTTCCTCTCAGATCTGAAGAGCAGCATGATGTACATGTAGGAGATGCATGTAAGAAAGGAGAAGCATGTTGTGGTGTAAAAAATGCTTGTCCTTTATCTGAGAACCTCTTATACTTTAAAGTTACTGCAGGTTTTCCGCCAGATGTGGCCCATGATCTCCTAGAAGGTATATTGCCTGTTGAGTTGGCTGGATGCTTTGAAATATTTACAAAGAAGAAATATTTCACCTTTGATCAACTTAATAAGCTGATTCAGGAATTCCCATTCAAGTGGGGAGATAAAACCAATCGCCCTCATGTGCTTCCGCTCACTTTTTCAAGGAAAAAAACTATTGGGGGAAATGCACATGAGAATTGGTGTTTGCTGCGGCTTATACCATTAATTGTTGGAAAACTTATACCTCAGGATGAACCTGCTTGGGAACTCATTCTTCTCCTGAAAGACATTGTTGAACTTGTTGTGTGTCCTGTGCATACTACTGAGTCTGTTGCATACTTGGAGAGCAAAATATCTGAACACCGCAATCTGTTCCAAGTACTTTTTCCAGAAAGAAACTTTTGCCAAAGCATCACTTTCTGGAACATTATCCAGCGATGATCCGTCTCTTTGGTCCACCTATCTCATTCTGGACAATGAGATTCGAAGCCAAGCACAGTTTTTTTAAACAAGGAGCTAGACACACTAACTGTTTCAAAAATATCACCAAGACTTTAGCCAGGAAACATCAGCTCATGGTTGGTCAATTTATGCAGTCAGGCCGGTGTGATGAATTGTCTGTAGAGGTTCCACGCATTTCAACTGTCCCTGTCGATGTTCTTCATGAAGACGTTGCTTACACTTTTAAACAAAGATACCCGAACACTTCTGTTAATTTAGCTCAGACAGTATTTTCTGATGGCATAAAGTACACAAAGGGCATGATCATTGTGCATGGAACAATCAGTGGGCTGCCTGATTTTGCAGAAATTGTGCAGATTTGTGTTTTGAAAGATGGAATTGCTTTTATAGCAAGAAAGTTAGGTTCCTGGTACAATGAACACTATCGATCCTTTGAACTGGAACCGCATCCAAGGGATGTTTCGTTTATAGAGCTGGCTGAATTGGCAGACCCTTATCCTCTCTGTGACTATAAAGTTGGTGCTATCCGTATGGTTTGCTTGAAAAGGTACATACATGCTGCTTGACCAGTTTTCTTTTTTCTCTTTCAGAGTGATTGATCAAACAGAAAATGACTGAGCCAGCAAAATTCAAAATTGTCTTAGGAGATAGTAATTCATTGAAATTGACGCTGCCCTCTGGAATACCCAAATCTATTGAAGAGTTTAAATTTGAGATTAGGAAACAATGTGGGGTCACAGGAGATTTCAGGCTGCAGTATCTTGATACTGACTTTGATGATTTCTTGAATCTTACCTCAACTGTGGATCTCCAGGACAAAGGAACAGTCAAAGTGGTAGCACATAGTGCATATGATGTCTGTTCTCTTTCTTCTGCGGATACTGATATACGCTCATCAACTTCATCTCCGTCACCATCTTGCCTGTCAGTTTCGCCAACAACGTCTGATGTTGCTTCTGCCTCAACTTCTGAGCTGTCTTCATCCACAAAGCTGAGGAGTGAAACCTGGCCAACTAACTTTCTGATCCCTAAGTTTCCCTATGAGGTAGATCTGGAACTGCAGAAAGCCCACGAAGAGTTCTTGAAAGATGGTACTTCACTTAACATAGACACAAAGCCTAAACTAAAATCAGAAATTCTGAAATCCTTGGCTGCAGAAGTAGTGAAGTACAAAGTGTACCCTAGGATTGAAGAATATGAAGAGATTGCAAAAGCCCTGATTACAAAGCATCCATGCCTACAGGAAAAGGGATCAGTTGGTGGGTTCTATGGCTGGAAAATCAGTCTACAGTGGAAGATGGCAAATTATCGGCGTACACTGCGAGCAGCTGGCTGTTCTGAAGTAAAGATAAATTCTTTAAAACACAAACATGGTGAAAATACAAGTCCAAACCAAGTCAAAAAGCCAAAGAAGGCTGAAGTCAATTTCTACCCTGATTATCCAGCTGGAGAGAACAAACAAAGCCTAGAGGAAGAGCGACTGGCATTGCTGTCTGAGGTCCAGAAAAGGGACAACCATCAAATTATTAAACACAAAATGGAGAAAACTTTTGTCTACAGAAGACATGAAGTGATTGAAGAGATGCCCTTCATTGTTGACTTCAAAAGCAGATGGCCGGCTCTGTTTTGTGAACATGAGGTAAATATGATGGTATAACTATTTATTTTTTTAAATATTTTTTAGTGGTGAAACAAATGGAAATTCATTTCCCTTATGTCAAATTGTGCTTTAGTTATTCATGTCCATGCAGAGTTAGCCTAAAATGCTCTTGTGTTCAGATGTCAATGAATGACCCTAAAAAATGTTTTAAACATGAAAGCTATCCTTACTGTAATCTTACGTGTCTTAAATCTGCAGATTGCTGCTGAGTTCACTCGAATCACTACTGTCCCACTAATTCAAACATTTATGTCAAAACTGGATGGTTACACAAGCAAGCTGGCCAGCATCTACCGGAGAAAAGGAGGAATTGCAGGACGTAAAATTTGGAAACTGATGGCTACCATCGACGAGGTTAGTAGTTTGGATTTATAATGCTTGTAAATAATGTCCTCTTTAGTACAGTATTTTGCCATTGTCTATACGTAATGTCTCTACTCTTCTACAGAATGATACTATCTCAACTCGGAGAGCTTGCATTCTAAGAGCACTTTCTGTGTATCTTAATGAAGACTATGAAAACCTCATGAAGGAGTATGCAGTAAGTGTTCTCAGGCAGTCTTTTGTAAATATTTAGAGTACCCCACCCCCAATCACTAGACAATACATTACAGGGGTCATATATGAGTAAACTCCACGTAATATAATCAAGAAATCCATATACACAAAATATATTTAACTTGGGGTTGTCAAAAGTACTGACTTCGGTAACAGTCAGTACTAAAATTAAAAAATTGTGATACGAGCATTTCCTGTGAGAATTTAGCGCTGTTGAGCAGATTCTCATTGGCCATAGTGTTCACATGCTTGACAGATAACTGTGATTGGCCAAAATGATCTTTTGCTTCAAACTCTTACACAGATTACGCTCACACATGGTAGTGTTTGTAAGCCGTGTCTCAGCCACTTACTGATCTGCTGATAGATCGGCTTTTAAACTCTGTTGTGTTAATCTGTGCGAGCGCTTGGTGAAGAGCATCACATTCATATCTGTTGAGCACATGAACACTATGGCCAATAAGCGGTAGTGATTTTCTTGCGAAAAATGCTGGTTTCATCACATTTTAAAATTTCAGTACCGAAGCCTGTACTTTTGACAACCCTAACAAACACAGTAGAGTAGTCTTGTAAGTTACTGCAAATCATTGATGTGAAACATTAAGGAATGGACAGTTAATACAGAATTCTCAGATTATTTGTTTTTTCTAGATGTATTACTAAGAGATGTTAGATTTACAACCTGCATTATTGATGCAATTAAAGTGACAAAGTGTTACTGTTTTTGTGTTTTGTAGGACACAGACTTTGAGAATGCCGAGAGAGACATGGCCAATACTGTAATTGGACTTTACATCATCAGACCTGAAGATGCAGAAGCCTGTGACCCACCATCGGATGTTGGACTGATTGTTGAGGGAGTGAAAGTTCTTCAGAATATTGGCGATGTTACCAAGGCTTGTGCTCTTCTTTTGGGAGTCATTTACAGCTTGAATCTCAGTTATCCTTCAGACCTGAAGTACACTTTTGAGTTTTTCCAGAAAGTGTTGCTGGGACTTGATGCACAGAAACTGTCACACAAAATACAGGTTCTCAAGAACAAACTTGTTGGTTGAATGGGTACGTCTTGATTTTTCTTTCATTTGTCCAATTTTTTTTTTTTTTTTTTGGGAAGAGCTGTGACTTACATTGTATCTGGTTTTAAAATTAGGGGCCAGTTTTAATGTCATCTTTGATGATGGCACCAAAATTTGAAATGGAGTTTTGCAGCTTTTTAAGGCATGCTGCCTTACCTGAGCAGATTGTTTATTGTTTGTAAGAACTGTGAAGTCGTAAGAACTGAAGTTAAATTTGTTTGCGGTTGTTTACAAAAATTAGAGGCCAGTTTCGATCTTTTCTTTACCAATGCTTCAAACTATTTGGAATATCAAAAATTGAGCACTGTAGCATTTTGTGACATGCTGCCTGTCTTGAACAAACTTTCCTTTTATTTTCCTTTTATTTTTTTTATATAAGTTAAATTTTTATTGCAATATTTGAAGGCAGTTGCACATAGTAAAAGAATAACATTTTTGTCAATAGTAAAAATTCTTAGTTTTTTTTATTATTATTTTGTTTCTTTTGTTTCTTTCTTTTTGAAACAAACTCCGTAATTAAGCTGTTTGCGGTTGTTTAAAAAAAATAGAGGCCGATTACATTGTTTTCTTTAATGCCTCAAACGATTTTACAAATTTAGCACTGTAGCATTTTGTGACATGCTGCCTGTCTTGAAAAAACTTTCCTTTTATTTTTCGAAGTTACATTTTTATTGCAATATTTCAAGGAAGTTGCACATTGTAAGAATGTTTACTATTGACAAATGTTCTTTTACGGTGTTGTTTCTTTATTATGAAACAAACTGTTATTTAAGCTGTTTGTGGTTGCTTACAAAAATAGAGGCCAGTTTTAAAATGGCTTAAATGATTTGAAATATCAAAAATTGAACACTGTAGCATTTTGTGATAGGCTGCCTGTCTTGAAGAACTTTTATTTTTATAAGTTAAATTGTATTACAGTATTTAAAGGCAGTTGCACATTGTAAGAATGTTTATTATTATTATTATTTATTTTTTATTTTTACAAAAAGCTGTTTGTGGTTGTTTAAAAAAAAGAGGCCAGTTTTAATGTTACTTTTACTGTTGATTCTAAAGATCTGAAATATCAGAAATGGAGTTTAGCAGTATTTAAGGGCATGCTGCTTAATTTCAACAGACATTCAATGTATGTAATATTTTTATAAGCAAGATTATTTCACATTTTTGAAGCCAGTTGCACTTTAAAAGACCTTGTGAAGAATGTTTACTGTTAAATGATTGATCTTGTAGTGTATTTGTTTCAAAGGACCTGTGAAATTGAAGTTGTTTTACAGTTTTTAGCAGTTGTATATTGCAAAACTTTACAAAGAAAATAAATTCTGTTTCTAAAAATATGCTTGATTATTTGTTTTACACTTGTAGAGCAAATACTTAAAGTGAATAATAATAAAAAAAATTGCTCCCCTTTCATAATGAAAGTTCATAATTGTAACATAACATTACTAAGTAAAATATACATATAACTAAAATGCAGTAGTGACGCATCTGAATGGGTTGTATGTACTAAAAAATGTTTTGTCAACTTTACCAGAATTTATTTTCTTCATTCAACTATATTGTTACTTGTAGAAACTACTCAACACACATGCGTGGAACCACTTGACACTCTTTTTTTATGTAAGTCCAACAAATAATTTTTTTGAGTGTACAGCGTCAAACACTTCAGTTTCATCCATCGCACTCAAAGATAAACTGCAGTGCTATACAACTACAGGACAAGAAGAGCTAAATAAACTTAACACTGCATCTTAACCAACAACATATTTATTAGATCCTATACCCACTAAATTACTGAGAGAGTTGTTACTTGTAGCAGAAGAACCACTTCTCAACATTATTAACTCATCGTTATCTTTAGGTCACGTCCCAAAACCATTCAAGTTGGCAGTTATTAAGCCTCTTATTAAGAAAAATCATAAGTAGATCCTATAGAACTGGCAAATTATAGGCCTATTTCAAATCTTCCATTTATGTCTAAAATTTTAGAAAACCTTTTGTCTGCTCAATTGAGCTCCTTCATGCAAAAAAATTCTGTATGAATAATTTCAGTCAGGTTTCAGGCCCCACCAGAGCACAGAAACTGCACTTGTTAAAATTACAAATGACTTGCTTCTTGCGTCAGATCAAGGCTGCATCTCATTGCTAGTTTTACTTGATCTTAGTGCTGCGTTCATAATCATAGATCATGACATACTCATAGCTCAATTACAAAATGATACAGGTATTCAAGGGCAGGCTCTAAGATGGTTTAGATCCTACTGACACGTATGGGAACACAGGAGACGGAAGATCCAAGTGCAGTGTGGTTTTATTAAGGGTAATCCAAATCAGGGTCAAAAACAAGCCGGGGTCATAACCAACATAATCCAAACAGAAACAAACAAACAGGAACAAGAACAGGAACTCCAAGACTAGGAAACGCGAGGAAACTAGGTGACGGAAAGTCACTTCCTGGGCAGTGGCGCTGGGCAGGCGGCCATCTTGGACAGTGGCGCTGGGCTGGCGGCCACCTTGTGCTGTGGCGCTTGGCCGGCGGCCTTCTTGGGTGGTGGCGCTGGGCCTGCGGCCATCTTGGGCGGTGGGGCTGGGCTGGCGGCCACCTTGTGCGCAGAAGACCACCATAACCGTGCGGTCGAGACAGAAGCCCACCAGGGTGGCGCAGAAGACAACCACAGCCGTGCGGTAGAGACAGAAGCCCACCAGGGCAGCAAAGGGGATTACATTTGAATATTTACACTCATCCACATACATATTTAACTGATTTCGTTCCCAAATTGCACTGACATACCGCCCTAATAATTTCCGGGATGCGGAAATACCATAGACAGTAAAAGAAATGGACACAGCGACCCCATTGGAACTCAACTGAGACAAGTGAAGCCCATTTTTAGCGATTTTTAACACTTCCGTTTCTGACGCGCAGACCCAAACTAAGCTTGATGACGTCTGCAACCTGTCTGACAGATGTAGATCTTCTAGTAGCTGTGCGTGCAAACTGCCATTGTTAATCTTGCAGAGACGGCGAGCTTGAGCGGGGAGTTCTTTGGCGTGAGTTAGCAGGAGTAAGTATTCTGATTAATTATTTTGTATAGTATTTTAAAATGTAACGCCAGTACGCCATATTAAGTTAACTGCCTGCGAGCTTCTCCTTCTGTCTGTATGGTAATTTCTCTACTGTGCGACAGCGAGTCGAGTGGTTATGACGCAATCGTTAGCCATTTTTTTTACAAAAACTGTTTCTACGGGGCCATAATGTAACATAGAAGGTAATGGAGCCCTTTATACATTGTCGTGTATCTTTAGAAATAAATAATGGACAAATGGAATCTTTAAATTCCTCAGATGTAAAGTTATTCGCTGTCAAAGTGATGCCAAAATGAATGCAAAGTCAATGGGATGCTAACGCAAGTGAAGTTCTGCTACGAGATGGCAGCTCGCGCCCGACTTAAACTTCCGGTCGACTTCCTTGCCGCCTGGGAAATACACTGGTTCGTAGAATCCAGTAATAAAAACGGAATGCCTAACGCGGATGGAATATGCCACATTTTGGATGACTAAATCAAAAGTAGGTCAGTACACTTGAATCGAAACATGACATGGACTAGTGTCTGTGAATATTAAGCCCCCAAAATGCAATATATGACTTGCACATTCTGCATGTCGGTGGAAACCAGGCGTGGACTGGACACCGGGAGAACCGGGACAATTCCCAGTGGCCTGGCAGTGGATTTTGCCCCACTATTTAATATCATTATTGTATAATTGCCTGCCGAATGTACTAAAGCGAACATTTGCGAATCCGTCATCTGATAATTAAATCTCTAATAAGTCATGAAGTGTTAGTCGTGATTCGCACGCTCTCCGCGGACTGTGGAAGCGCACAGCTGGAGCAGAGACAGGTCAGTTTCATCTGTAAAGATGCTTTTTTGTCTTTGTTTTTATTTATTTGTTTAATCAAGCAGCAGTACGTTACTCATCAGTCATCACTCAAAATACTATATAAAGGACATCATCATGTTGCAATGTTACAGTAGTAATTTAGCTGAAAAAAAATCCTTTTTTTTTAATATATAGGTTTAGGGGGAAGCTACAACAGACAACAACACAACCCTTACGGAAATTAACTATAAATCCAGAGAAATGGTTACTATTAAAATGGTTACTATTGTTTAACTGTGGTAGCAAAAAATGTAAAATTATTTTATAAATGGATTTATTTAAAAATAATAAATCAGGAGAGAACTTTTAATTATTTTGCATGTCCCCAAATTAAAGATTTAAACTTTTTTTTTTATGTCAGGTCCATACTAAAAATAGTTTTGTCCATGAATTTGTTTGTATGAGTATGAATTTTTTTCCCAGTCCGCCCCTCCTGTAAATTAATGGCAAAGACATGGTTTCATTTACTACACATAGGACTACTGAAGCTCGCAGTGTTTTCAACCTCTGCCACCTCAATATAGGAGTACACGAGCACATAAACATAATTTCTAGAACTGCTCTGTCACTTCATGTGCATTTTACTTATTTTGGGAAAACTATCATCATAAACAAAGAGACAGCAGTTAAAAAAAACACCAATGTTTCAGGAGTTTATTACACAGAATATGTCACATGCTTATTAGATAACAGTATTTAAGTTGATGTATATGCTTTTATAATTCTTTAATTTTCACAAATTTAGAAAAGTAATCAAAAAGTACTCAAAAGTAATTACATTACTTGAATAAAGTAATTGAAAAAGTTACACTACTATTACATTTTAAACAGGGTAATTTGTAATCTGTAACCTATTACATTTCCAAAGTAACCTTCCCAACACTGGATACTAACATGAAAATTATGTTTTGTCTTTTGTGCATTTCTTGAGAAAGTTCTAGGGAAGAAGATTTAAACATTTGAAATATGTTTAAAATTGAATTTTAATAGTAAAGTTGCTCAAACTAATCAAAACATTTTCTGAGATTTACCACATAACAGTTTGACTCAGGGATTACAGTTATCCAGCAGCATGAAAACCCCCAATTGCAGCTATGATTGGGAAACATGAGATTGCAAAAACCTTCAAACTACTCTCAAAAAAAGACTGATTTCTCAGTAAAGCTAAAACTTTATTTATAAATATGTTGTCAATATCATATATATAATATTGTCATATACAGTAAATGTTTTGTTGGTGATTCCGTTGAAAAAAAATTAATTAATTGTATAGATAATCACATTTATAAGCTAATTAAACAAATCTACCCACTAAAAAATAGACATAATAATGATGATAAGCCAAGCAACAATTATAAAGAGAAGTTCTTCCATGGCATAAGCTTTCTCAATGTTATTGCCGTGTTCATGATAATATCATACAAACTGCACATTGGTTTTAACCAACAGTAGAAAACGAGGAAGACCGTGTGAAACACTATTATTCCTGCAGATTTCATGTCATTGTCATTAAAATGGTGTCATGGCTGCCATATATGTGCTATTCACACTATGAGTGTATTGTGATTCTGACATCTGATACTGCTTTTTATTAATAATAATAATAATATTAATAATAAAATAAAATAAAACTACCTAAGCCCACTTTTTTTCCAGTGTGTGTGGCCACCCATTTGGGTGAAAGGATTTGTGTGATGAAACAGGCAGACTGACAGTTATCCTTATTTTAAAGTTGTGGGATTGTGACAGAGAGGTTTTTAATAGGTCTAGTGCCCAGTGTGGTTTCCTTCCCTAAGAATTGCATCAGGGGGTCAGTATCTCATGAGCACACTTACATCATCCAGACATATATCTAATGTTTTATTTATTATCTGAAAAATATCATGTTTAGAATATTTGGTAATCTCTAAAACATTTAGTTGTTAGATTGACAATCAGATGTGATTAACTTTTTCTGCAATCTTGCTTAGACATACTTAAGGCTATGTATATTTAATATATCTTATGTGTGTGCGTGTGTGTGTGTGTGTGTGTGTGTGTGTGTGTATATATATATATATATATATATGTTTTTTCAAGATATGTTTAAATTCAATTTTAATCTATTTACATTATATTGAAATTGTGTTAAACTGGAACCACTTTAAGTATACTTGCAATTTAATATGCAATTTAAGTGTATTTCTAAAAAAAGAATTTACAATGTACTTTTAATACTTGATTAACTACAGTTTACAGACACACTGTTTTAATGTGCTTCAAGTACATTTCAGTTGTATTTCATCTCATTAGAAATGCATTAGCGTTACACTACAAGTATATGGTAACACTTTAGAATACTGTTTCTTACTTGCTGCATAACTAATAAGGACTTATAGATAAGGAATACAATTTTATGATCGTGTTAAGTAAGAGTTAGCTAATCAATAACTAATGTATTCTGTCATACCTCCTAAAGAACTACTATTAATTATCTACTAGTTAAGGTTCAAGAAAAATAACTATGAAGTAACTACTAATGAACAGTTGTGCACAATTATATTGTATTGTGACCCTTTCATGTGTGGCCAGGGAATTTGATTTACCACCAGAAACACATTAACGGGTTCACTTACTTTGTAGTTTATTCACTGAATACTTTCAAGAGAATTATTTGTTCTGAAAAGTTTTCCAAGAGTGTAGAAGAAACAGTTCCGGCTCACCGCTTTCACAAAATACACAGAAAAAGAAGGATCAAATATCTATTTTTGAAAATGAAGCAAACAAAACAGAGAAGGATACAAGGAGCTGAGAATGCAATTTTAATCTCACAGCTCTATATTTCCTCATTGTATAATTATTTGGGAACACTTTACAATAAGGTTGTATTAGTTCAAGGGAAGTTCAAGGAAGGGGTCCAGGGAAGGGGGGAGGGCAGACTTAATGTGGTGCATGACTAGCCGTTCAAAGCACTTCATGAGGATGGTGGTAAGTGCAACAGGACGGTAGTCATTGAAGCAGGATGGAGATGGCGTCTTCAGAACTGGAATGATGGTGGATGACGCCCGGGGATGTTGTCAGGATCCGGAGCTTTGCATGCATTGATCCTGCTGAAGGATCTCCTCACGCTGTCTGAGGTCAGCGTCATCACCTGGTCGCCGGGAGGAGGTGGAGTCTTCTGTGCAGTGGTGCTGTTTTGTTGCTCAAAGCGAGCGAAGAAGGTGTGCAGCTCGTTCAGCAGAGAGATGTTGTTGTCACAGGTCTGTGGTGGGGGCTTGTAGTCCGTAATGGTCTGTATCCCCGCCACAGTTTCCTAGTGTCTCTGCTGTCACTGAATTGATGCGCTATCCTCCTGGAGTGCTGTCTCTTAGCTTCTCTGATGCCACGGGACAGGTTGGCCCTAGCTGTTCTCAGGCCCACCTCATCTCCAGCTCTGAAGGCAGCGTTCCGTGTCTTCAGGAGTCTGTAGACCTCCCCTGTCATCCATGGCTTCTGGTTGGCCCGGACAGTAATGGTTTTTGTGACCGTTACATCATCAATACACTTGTTGATGTAGGCAGTGACAGTCTCTGAGTACTCCTGGAGGTCAGTGGTGTTATTGCATGTGGCAGCCTGTTTATACATGTCCCAGTCAGTCGTGTTGCAGCAGTCTTGAAGAACCTCTGATGGTCCTTCTGGCCACACTTTAATCTGTTTGTAAACTGGTTTGGTGACTTGAATGAGCGGTGTGTATGCAGGCATTAGCATAACAGTGATGTGGTCTGAGGCTCCTATGTGGGGGAGGGGGAGGGCTGTGTAAGCACCTCTCTGTGTGTTATAAACAAAGTTCAAAATGTTATTACCTCATGTTGGAAAGTTAATGTGTTGGTGTATTTTTGGAAACACACTCTTAAGGTCAGCATGGTTGAAATCCCCAGCTAAGATGAGAAAAGCATCGGGGTGTGCTGTCTGCTGCTCACTGGTGTGCTGGTACAGTTCATTTAGGTTCATTAAGGTTCCTGTTGCTGATGATGTTGAACAGGGGGAATGTACACCGAAACGAGCAGTATAGCAGTATATTCCCTCGGCAGATAGAACGGCCGGCACATAATAATCATAAACTCCACCAGAGGTGAGCAGTGTTTGCATATCACAACAGTACCGCGGCACCACACATCATTGATGTAAACACAAAGCCCTCTGTCGGCTCGATAACACGTCAGCTGGTTGAACTGAATAGCGCAGTCTGGAACGCTGTTGCTGAGCCGTGTTTCCGTGAACACAAAAAGACAACAGTCTCTTACAGTCCTCTGAGTTGAGCGTAGTAATCGAATGTAGTCCAGTTTATTGTCCAACGAGCGTATGTTAGCCAGTACGATGGTGGGGATAGATGGCTTGTGTGGGTTAGCCGTTAGCCTAGCCCGGATACCTCCACGTTTACCCCTCTTCTGCTTCCTCTCACGCCGCTTGTGGCGCCTCTGCTGTGGGCTAGATGCAGTAGTGCGGGTCGGTGATGGCCTCCGTAGCAGACAGAGATCCCGCAGCTGTTCCGCGTGCGGGGAGTTTAACTGTAAAAATGTGGTTCTGCTGACATAGAGAAGAAACTCGTGACTGTATTTGCACTTACAGACAGGTAGACACGACGACAACATACAAAAACACTGCGACTTACAAGACAAAAAACACGAAAACACCGTTCTGTCGGGACAGAGAGAAGCCGCCATCTTGGTTTTATCTTGGTTTTATTAGTTAACGTTAGTTAATGCATTAGTTAACATGAACCAACAATGAACCAACAATGAACAACTCCACTGTTCAGGATTACTTAATGTTTTGTTAATGTTAACTTACACCTTTACGGTCACACTTTATTTTAGGTTCCAATTCTCACTATTAACTAACCATTAATCATGATTTTCGCCTCAATTAACTCCTTATTTGCTGCTTATTAATAGTTTATAAGGTATAAGTTGTTAAGTTTAGGGTATTGGGTAGGATTATGGATGTCATGCATTATATGTACTTTATAAGCACTAATAAACAGCCAATATGTTAATAATAGACATGCTAATAAGCAGCTTCTTATTAGTGTGAATTGGACCCTATAAAGTGTTACCACATTTACTAATGCATCTCTTCACATTAACCACATTAATTAAAATGAACTAAAAATGAACAACACATCTGTTCAGCATTACTTAATCTTTGCTATTGTTAACTTATTGTCACGGTTGGTAAACCATGATCTCGGGGTATTTGCACTTTGTGGTGAATTCTGTGTGTTCCGCGTCTGCACTAATTAGTTTGTGGGCGTCTCCGTTAATTGTATCAGCAACAGCTGCCACTCATTACTCATCCACTATTCATGTGACCCGTCACGGAAACCAGTGACACAAGTCGGCAGCACAACTTTCGAGCAAAATGAGAAAGAAGCATGTTTTTTTTTTTTTTTTTTCAAAATTGATGATTTTCGTTTTTTTTGCAGAATCTGTTAGTTGAGATCACAAAGAAGCCTCTCCATGTTTGAGATAGCAGTATAGGTATATTTAAAAGCATACATTTTGAGGTTGAAATCAGCTTGTTTGTCGAAGATTCTAGCACGCAGTAGGGGCGTTTCATTGTCTGTCTGTATTTCCATACTGGATAAGCCGGCTTTTGTTTCTTTTGTTATTGCCCCCGCCCTCCGAGGGAAGCGTGGCTACTTGGTATGCAGCGCTCTGGCCGGCTCTAGCTGATATCAAAATTCAATGAAGATGTACGCCGCAAAGATGATCGCAGACAAGCTGAACCGTGGCCGTTACACCGAAAATGTTTTGAAGTACTTCTTCGACAATCCGGTTGGTTATGAACAAGCGCTCACTGATTCTGAAGACGATCTGAGTGACGATGAAAGCGGCATAATAAGACTGTATAATATCCCTAATCTACAACTGAGCGAAGATGAGGACGAGGAAGAATGTATCGAACTGGTGTCAGACGAGTTGGACCGTAAGATATCAGAGGCTATATCGATAGCAACATTTGATGGGGATAAAGACAGAGAAATGGGGAAAATTTATTTAGAGAAAACATTTAGAGGCAAACAGACGCACAGTGCAAACTTCAGAGATGGTTACATCCACAAAGAAGAACCCGGCAAAGAGAAAGTGTGACAGAATGACTTATTTCATTGGAGGCATCTATATGAGATGTAAATGAGCCCCATTTTCACTCGCAGCAGTGAGAAGAGGTGAGAACTGCACAATCTTTAGAGGCTATTTTCTGCTTTTTGAGTGCCTTCCTTCAAATGGCCACAACTTCTCCAAATATTATCAGATTTCCATGTGTTACACATCGTTGGAAAGCTTGGAGACTACACTTTCAGAATCTGTGTAGTAACTCAATATACCCCAGAACCGACTTGTGTCCCTACTTTCCGTGATTGGTCACATATTGGCTTGTCTCACGTCTTGTGTTTGTGAGATCATTGTCTAATGTTTGATGTGGTTCCCCTGTTCGTCTGGCTCTCAGTGTTGTTTGCGTTTGGATGTCTGTGTTTCCCTAGAACCTCATCCACTCTCCGCACGTTCACTTAGCCACGGACACTTACCTTCGGCTCTATTCCCCACAGTTCCTGTGCCATCCTCTCCTGCGGCCTACACACCGTCATCATCCGGATTACTCAACTTCTCTCCGCCATCAGCTGGATTCCTCACCTCTTCACCATCACCACGGAGTGTCGTTGTCTCATCATCATTGTTTGTTTGTGTACTCGTATTCATATCTTCCCATTAAATCTGTTAACTCGCATCTGCTTCCAGACTGTCCTTTTACCCACTGTCACATAACTATCTCACCACCATGGAAGCAGCGAACACCAATACCCTCACCGATTTCATGCACCACAGCATCAAGAGAATGGATCAGCAGCAAGAGAGCATCTCGAACACCGGACGCGCTGTCCAAGCGCTGGTGGCACAGGTGTCCGAGCTCACCCAGCAGATTTATCAGCTCACGTCTCCCACTGTGCCCATCGCACCGCCTGCGCCGTCCGTCCCCCGGGAGATTCCCCAGGACCATTTCCGGCCAGAGGCACGACTTCCGGCGCCGGAGAACTATGCGGGTGAGCCAGCGTTTTTTAGAACCTTTCTAACCAATGTTCGATGCATTTCGCCCTACAGCCCTGCACCTTCGCTACTGAAGAGTCTAAAGTAGCGTTTACACTCACACTACTGTCTGGCAAGGCTGCCTTATGGGGGACGGCGGTGTGGGAGAATCAAAACCCATGTTGTGCCTCGTTCCATGCCCTCTCCGAAGAGATGAAGAGAGTCTTCGACCAGGCTGCGACCGGCAGGGAGGCCGCCCATCGTCTCTCGGAACTCCGGCAAGGTTCTTCCTCCGTCACCGACTACTCCATCGAGTTCCGCACCCTGGCGGCCGCGTGTCATTGGAACGAGGCGGCGCAGTGGGATAGATTCCTGCATGGGTTATCCGACCGTGTTCAGCAGGAGATCTACCTCCTCGAGCTGCCCACCACTCTCAACGGACTTATTGAACTGGCGTTACGAGTTGACGCAAGGATTAATCGCCTGGGCCGCCAACCCTTCTAGATCTACCATCTCTCCTGTTAGGGGGCGCTTGAGTCGAGAGAACACGGTCGGTTCTGTCGACGATCACGAGCCCATGCAGGTGGGTAGAGCTCGGCTGTCCCGGAGGGAGAGGGAACGGCGGAGGTCCCAAGGATTGTGTTTTTACTGTGGAGGCTCTGCTCATAACACCTACTCATGCCCGGTAAAAGAGCCAGCCCGATAGTAAATTTGAGGCTACTATCGGGTGGGATCTCCGCTGAGAAGTCCTCACCAACATCATCGACCCTCTTTCCGGTGAGACTGCGGTGGAAGAATCAACATCATGAATGTCAAGCCCTTCTGGACTCCAGAGCCGAAGGTAATTTCATTGATTCTTCACTTGCACATCACTTGAACATTCCTGTCCTTCCTGTGTCTCTCCCCATCCATGTCACCGCACTCAACGGCCAGGAACTGCTTCACGTCACGCACCATACAGAACCCATCACACTGATCACGTCTGGAAACCATCAAGAAACCATATCCTTTTTTCTCATGGACTCCCCTGTTGCTCCCATTGTTTTAGGTCACCCCTGGTTGTCCAAACATAATCCACGAGTGGAGTGGGGTTCTAACACTGTCACATTGTGGAGTGAAAGATGTCATGAGTCTTGTCTGGTTTCTGCTTGTTCTGTTGATCCTGTTTCTGTCTTTCAGAAGGAGAACATGGTTTTACCAAACGTGCCCGTTGAGTATCTGGACCTGAAGGAAGTGTTCAGTAAGTCCTGTGCTGCTTCTCTTCCTCCGCATCGTCCCTACGACTGTGCCATAGACTTAGTGTCAGGTAAGTCTCCGCCTAAGTGCAAGTTATACTCTCTTTCTATTCCTGAGAGGGAGGCCATGGAGAAATACATTTCTGATTTTCCTTAGCCTCTGGGCTCATCCGTCCTTCCTCTTCTCCAGCGGGGGCCGGGTTTTTTGTGGGTAAGAAGGATGGTTCGCTGCGACCTTGCATTGATTACCGAGAGCTGAACAACATTACTATTAAGAATACTTATCCTTTACCACTCATGTCTTCAGCTTTCGAGAGGTTGCAGGGAGCATCTATATTCACAAAATTGGATTTACGTAATGCTTATAATTTGGTCCGCATCAGGAAGGGGGATGAATGCAAAACTGCCTTTAACACCCCTAGAGGGCACTTTGAGTACTTGGTGATGCCGTTCAGGCTCTACAACTTGCCCGGGGTTTTCAAAGCACTCATGAATGACGTGTTGAGAGATATAGTAGATCAGTTTATATATATCTACCTGGATGACATACTGATTTTTTCTTCATCTCTCCAGTTACACGTTCAACACGTCAGACGAGTGCTCCAGAGGTTACTAGAGAATGGGCTTTTTGTCAAGGCGGAGAAATGCGTATTCCATGCACAGTCTGTTCCCTTCCTAGGGTATATCGTTTCGTTCGAGGGAATACGTATGGACCCTGACAAGGTTAAGGCTGTGATAGATTGGCCATCTCCAGACTCCCGTGAGGCCCTACAGCGGTGTCTGGGGTTCACCAATTTCTATCGACGTTTCATTCGTAATTTCAGCCAACTAGCCTCGCCTCTGACAGCCTTGACCTCCCCCAGTGCTCCATTCAGGTGGTTGGATGCAGCTGAGGCTGCGTTCACTAACCTCAAGAACCGCTTCGTTTCGGCTCCCATCCTTGTGGCCCCTGATCCCACACGGCAGTTTGTGGTGGAGGTCAACGCGTCAGAGGTGGGGTAGGAGCAGTGTTGTCCCAACGTGCTGCTTCGGAAGATAAGGTACACCCTTGCACGTTTTTCTCACATCGACTATCTCCTGCCGAACATAATTATGACATTGGCAATAGAGAGTTGTTGGCGGTCAAATTAGCGTTAGGGGAGTGCCGACACTGGTTGGAGGGTTCAGGGGTTCCCTTTATTGTTTGGACCGATCACAAGAATTAAGAATACATTAGAACTGCCAAAAGACTAAATTCCAGGCAGGCTCGGTGGGCACTTTTTTTTGGTCGTTTTGAATTTACCCTATCGTACCGGCCGGGTTCCAAAAATGTCAAACCCGATTCTTTGTCACGACTTTTTGGTCCCTCCGCCCGTCCCGTGACTCCCGAGTGTATTATGCCTTAGAAATTAGTGGTCTCAGCACTCATATGGGAGGTCGAGTCGAAGGTCAAGACGGCCTTAGAAGGGGGAACGCCTCCATCCGGTTGCCCACCGAACCGTTTATTTGTGCCGGAAGAGTTAAGGTCCGAAGTTGTTCAGTGGGGTCATTGTTCTAATGTGGCTTGTCACCCAGGGATAAGTAGAACTAATGGGTTGGTTAGACAACGATTCTGGTGGCCACGTATGGCTCGCAATGTCCGCGATTTTGTTTTAGCTTGCTCAGTTTGTGCCAGTGGTAAGTCATCTAACCGACCTCCTGATGGGCTTCTTCAACCGCTGTCTGTCCCTACGAGACCCTGGTCCCATATCGCTCTAGATTTTGTTACCGCCCTCCCGCCCTCTAATGGCATGACGGTCGTTTTGACCGTAGTGGACCGGTTCTCGAAGGCGGCACATTTCATTCCCTTGCCCAAATCACCGACAGCCAAGGAGACAGCGATCACTGTTCTAGATCACGTCTTTCGGCTTCATGGCCTCCCGTTAGACGTGGTTTCGGACAGTGATCTCAGTTTATATCCAAATTTTGGAAAGAGTTTTGCAAATTGTTTGCAAACGGACAATCTGAGCGAGCCAACCAAGATTTAGAGAGGACGTTGAGATGTTTGGTCTCCAAGAATCCTTCTTCCTGGAGTCAACAACACTCTATGGTGGAGTACGCCCACATTTCGTTGCCAGTGTCAGCTACGGGCCTCTCTCCGTTTCAGTGTAGTGTAGGCTACCAGCCACCAGCGTTTCCCAGTCTGGAATCTGAAGTTGCGGTCCCCTCCGCTCACGCGTTTGTCCAGAGGTGTCACAGCAACTGGACCAGAGCTCGCGAGACTCTGCTCCGGGTGAGGGAGCGCACTAAGACCAAGGCCGATCGCCACCGGTCAAAGCCACCCGTCTACGTCGTGGGTCAAAAAGTGTGGCTTTCTACCAGTAACATTACTCTGCGATCCGTTTCTAATAAATTAGCTCCCAAATTTATCGGCCGGTTCACTATCACCAAAATCATTAGTACGGTGACAGTCTGTCTATTTCAGAAAAAGAACATCATGCCAACAGTAAAATTTGGTGGTGGTAGTGTGATGGTCTGCTTCTGGACCTGGAAGACTTGCTGTGATAAATGGAAACAAGAATTCTGCTGTTTACCAAAAAATCCTGAAGGAGAATATCTGGCCATCTGTTTCTGACCTCAAGCTGAAGCAAACTTGGGTTCTGCAGCAGGACAATTATCCAAAACACAACAGCAAGTCCACCTCTGAATGCCTGAAGAATGGCTTTGGAGTGGCCTAGTCCTGACCTGGATCCTATTGAGATGCTGTGGCATGACCTTAAGGTGTCCATGCTTGAAAACCCTCCAATGTGGCTGAATTCCAATTCTGCTTAGATGAATGGACCAAAATTCCTCCAAAGCGCTGTATCAGACTTCCATTTTAATTGAAAGTTATCACAAACACTTGATTGCAGTTGTTGCTGCTAAGGTTGGCCCAACCAATTATTAGGTTTAGTGGCAAACATTTTTCACACAGGGCCATGTAGTTTTGGTTTTTGTTTTCCCTTAATAATAAAAACCTTCATTTAAAAACTGCATGTTGTGTTCATTGGTTTTCTTTTACTAATATTTACATTTGTTCAATGATCCAAAATATTAAAGTGTAATTAAACATGCAAAAAAATAAGGAACCAACACTTTTTCATATCACTGCAGTTTCTTATTAGCATGCATATTATAATTATTATGAGTAGTAGTAATTAAGACCTTATTAATACCTTATTTTACATGACCTTATTCTACATCCCTAATCCTACCCAATACCTTAATGTAACAACTACCTTATTTACTATTAATAAACAGCAAATTATTATTGAGGGAAAAGTTAGTTAATAGTGAGTAAGTGTTCCCTGTTATAAAGTGTTACCTTGTATTGTATTAGTCCAGCATTTATAACAGAATATTATTAAAATTAGGGATGCAACAGTTTTGTATTAGTATCTGGCTATACCTATATGTTGATGCTTAGTGTTTAGGCAAAAAAAATGATAAATGTTTCAAAAATAAATGTTCAACTGGCCAATTCCTATTGTCTGCAGGTGTTTAGAAGATGCCCATTGAGAGCACCACTGAAGTTCCTGAAGGTACCAGAGGTTTAAATTGCAATAGCTCCATCAATGTAAGTACATGAGCTCTCATAGAGTTAGAACTCATTAAGTATGTATTCTTCTGTACAGAGAGTGAGAGTGAGGCACAAACTGAAAACCCACGGCGAGGGCAGAAAGTGTCCTGGTTAAACGCTGAAGTTACAGCTGTAATGAAACATTTTAAGGGCCACATAGCTAAAGGAAAACTGGCCACAATGACTGAATGCCAGCAGTGTAAAACTGCTGAGGATCCAGTTTTGGTGAGACACAGTGCACAGAACATACAGAATTTTGTAAGAAATCGAGGAATTAGCTTAAAAAGGAAAACCCAAAGCAAGTAATGTTACAGTACATCCTGTGTCTTGATGCCATTCTATTAACATTAGCACTTTGGTTGTTGTTTTTGTTATTTCCCATAGTGCAAAACTATTATGGCATCAGTTCATACAAATGTCTCCTTGTAGAAATCAAGTTTGACTGTTAGTTTTTCAAAAAAGGACAATATTCTGTCCATTTCTCGTTGGTTTTTGGATTACCTGTCCCTTAAATTGTCATTAAAGCTGCAGTAGGTAACTTTTGTAAAAATATATTTTTTACATATTTGTTAAACCTGTCATTATGTCCTGACAGTAGAATATGAGACAGATAATCTGTGAAAAAATCAAGCTCCTCTGGCTCCTCCCAGTGGTCCTATTGCCATTTGCAGTTACGTAACGTAACTTTGTTTGTGTTCAAAATGTAGAAAAACTAGTACAAGCGAGTACACCATGAATCCATTTTCCAAACTGTGTTTTTAGCTTGTCCTGAATCACTAGGGTGCACCTATAATAAGTGTTTATATTCAGACTATTTTAGATTGCTTCGGGGGTACCACGGCGGAGTAACCCAGTACCTTTGTGATTCTTCATAGACATAAACAGAGAGGAGTAGTTCCAGCTAGGATGTTCTTCCGCAAGATGCAAGCAGTTCAGTTTATTAACCGCTAGAGTGTCAAAAGTTACCAACTGCAGCTTTAATAAATTACCATTATGTTGTTCCAAACCCGTAAGACCCCCGTTTATCTTTGGAACACAGTTTAAGATATTTTAGATTTAGTCCGAGAGCTCTCAGTCCCTCTATTGAAGCTGTGTGAACGGTATACTGTCCATGTCCAGAAATGTAAGAAAAACAAAGTAGTCCATGTGACATCAGAGGGTCAGTTAGAATAGATTTTTTTGAAGCATCGAAAATACATTTTGGTCCAAAAATAGCAAAAACTACGACTTTATTCAGCATTGTCTTCTCTTCCGTGTCTGTTGTGAGAGAGAGTTCAAAACAAAGCAGTTTGTGATATCCGGTTCGCGAACGAATCATTCAATGTAAACAGATCTTTTTGAACCAGTTCACCAGATCGAACTGAATCGTTTTAAATGGTTCGCATCTCCAATAAGCAATAATTTGATGTCTGAGAGAAGTACTGGTGATCTGAAAACCGATGCAACCGGTTCTTGACTTGTGAACGAGTCAGTCTATTGTTCGTTTTCTGGCTCGGCTCGGTGTTCATCTTCAATTCTCTCTTCACAGCAGTTCAGTCAGTGTACTGTTTGAGTACATGAATTACTCCGGGATATTGGTTTGTTTGAACTCAGAGGGAGTGTCAGCCATATTAAAAAGTAAACCGCTTGAAGAGCCACACAGATGGGAAATCTAAAATTACCTGTATTACAGTGTATGATGTAGCTGTCCATCAGTGTAAACAATGTGCAAAGTAATTAAACCAAAAAGTACACGATTTATAAAGTTATTGGCTTCTAAAGTAAGGAGTCGACTCTGAATCGCTGAAACGAGTCGTTATAGATTTCAAATCTTTTGCCCATCTCTATGTACGTCACTAGAACACTTTGCATAATAATCTCCGCCTACCATCTCGGGAGAAACAAAACTCTGACCTGCCCCACCCCCCACACAGAAAATATTCTGTGATAAAGTAATCCATATGAAAACAACGCGATGTCCGTTTTTCACGTCTCCCTTCATTATATCTAATGTGACCACGCCCCCGCGCTGAACGCGCTATTCAGATTCAAACTGAAGCTTGAAACTTGAATACGCCCACCCAGAAGAAAAAGCAGCGAGACTGTTCAAGTTTTTTATTTTACTGTTTGCTTCGCAATGAGAGGAATAAGACATAATTCACCCCAAAAAGATGCTAACGCATTGTTTACCGTGAAGTTGTGTGCGGAACAAACAATGAAAACTGACTATGTCAGTTGACCAATCAGAACACAGAATGCTACCGAAAGGTGGGGTTTAAGGAAACTGAATCTTTTGAACAGCTTCGCGCGAACCGTTTGGGGATCTCTGAGAATTGAGGTAATTTTAAAATGATATTTTGACAAAATGACAATGTTTTTTAACCTTGAATGGATTTAAACCTGTTGTACAGGACATATAAACAGTGATAGGAAGCTTAGAATTTTCATTTTACTGGCTCTTTAAGTCATTTTTGGATTAATGCGTATTGGAGATGCGAACCGTTTAAAACGATTCAGTTCGATTTGGTAAACTGGTTCAAAAAGATCTGGTTACTTCGAATGATTCGTTTGCGAACCGGATATCACAAACTGCTTTGTTTTGAACTCTCTCTCACAACAGACACAGAAGAGAAGACAATGCTGAATAAAGTCATATTTTTTTTAATTTTTTGACCAAAATGTATTGTCGATGCTTCAAAAAATTCTAACTGACCCTTCAGCTGGCATGATAAAAGTACTCATGCACAAATTCAACAACCGAGAGGTGTACAGGTAGTTGCGAGCGAGCGCCTGGCATACTCCCATAAGTTAACTCTGCTTGTACAGTGGAATCCTGCTCTCGCGCAGCAGGCTTCTGCTCGCGGAGTGCTGTTTTGCTCGCTCAGCTGATTTCTGCTCCCTCGAGTCTACATGGCTTTTGACAATTTGGGGGCAGAAAACAAGGAGGGCACTGACCCTCTTATGATTGGTCACTTTCACACAGGGACATCCTTGTACCTTGATTGACAGCTCTCATTACAGGAAGCACGGAGTTGGGTTAAGTTACCACCGAAGAAGAGTGGGAATGAATTAGAATGAGTTTTCTAATATACATAAAATGTCTCTGCATGTATAAAATGCTGCGCAGATCATAGTTAAATCAATCACCATCGATGAATATATTAGCGAACGATGAAGCCTACGTTATAAGGAAGTTAACATTAACGTTACATATTTTCTAACTGAATCATAACATAATTGTTTTCACATGTACTTTTACATGTGAAAACAATTATGTTATGATTCAGTTAGCCTAACGTTAGTTGTCTAAGATACAGTTTTTAAAGATTAAAAGTTTTAAAATGAGTGTCGGGCAATCAGCATCACAAGTGTTGGCTAAGGCGTTAGCTACAAAACAAATAGGCTAGCTAGTTACCTTACTTGTTGCTCAAAAATATGTAACGTTAATGTTAACTTACTTAACAAAACGTGGTCTTCATCGTTCGCAAATATATACATCGATGGTAATAGATTTAACTAGGATCTGCGCAGCATTTTATATGTGCAGAGACATTTTATGTATATTAGAAAACTCATTCTAATTCATTCCCATTCTTCGGTGGTAACTTAACCCAACTCCGTGCTTCCTGTAATTAGAGCTGTTATTATTATTAAATAAATGACATAATTTTAATATTTGGCTGAACTAACCCTTTAAAGTATCTGAACAGTGGATGGGCACCATTTACTTCCATAGTATTTTTTTTTCTCTCCGTACTATAGAGGTTAACGGTGCCCATCAACTGTTCATAAACTAACAGATCTTCTTTTGTGTTCAACAGAAGAAAGAAACTCATGCAGGTCTGGATCAAGTGGAGGGTGAGTACATGATGAAAGAATTTTCATTCTGGAAGTGAATGATTCCTTTTAAGATAAATCAGTTTCTCTACATATCTGCAGCATGTATTGTATGCTCAGAGAATTAATCTCATGTTTACTGTGTGTTCAGTTGAGGGACTTTACAACATGAGGCATGCCCTTTTGATTTATATTAAGTTGGTGAATTACAATTAATTAATTATTTGATGATTGTTTTGTATGGCATTCCTTTTTTTATAAAAAGATTACCCATTTTATTAACTGGCAAATTTGACAACTTTTTTATTTCACAAATTTAAGTCATTATTAAAGTATTTCTAAAACACATTGATCTCTGTAATGTTGTGTATTGTGTTAAAGATAAGAAATGGCAGAAATCAAGAAACTCTACTGACCTCAGTGTGTATCAGTCTCTCCTCTCTTCCTTCTCTGCAAATGTCTTCACGGCTAAAACATCCTACTACCACAACAAAATTAACAGTTGCTGTGACGCTCGGACACTCTTCAAGACTTTCTCTTTTCTTCTTAATCCGCCACCACCACCTCCTCCATCGACTCTTACAGTGGACGTTTTCTTCACAAATAAGACAAGATCCAGTGATCAATTCTCCAAACCGCAGACTGAGGACAACTCCACAATGACCGACGCACACTCTTTATCCTCCTCCTCCCCACTCTCAGAGATGGACGTCTCCAAACTTCTCCTGTCCAGTCATCCTACTACTTGTCCACTATATCCAATCCCCACTCACCTCCTTCAAGCGATCTCTTCTTCAGTCATACCTTCGCTTACTCACATTATCAACTCCTCTCTTCAACCTGGAACATTTCCCTCAGCATTCAAGCAGGCTCGTGTAAGCCCACTGCTCACGAAACCATCTCTAAATCCAGCGCTTCTTGAAAACTACAGACCGGTATCCCTTGTTCCATTCATTGCAAAGACACTAGAGCAAGCTGTGTTCAACCAGCTTTCTATGTTCCTTGTACAGAACAACCTCCTGGACAGCAACCAATCTGGCTTCAAAAGTGGCCACTCAACTGAGACTGCTCTGCTTTCGGTTACTGAAGCCCTGTGACTAGCAAGAGAAGCTTCAAAATCCTCAGTACTCATCTTACTGGACCTGTCTGCTGCTTTTGACGCTGTTAATCACCAGATTCTCCCGTCCACCCTCAGAAAGATGGGCATCTCTGGAACTGCACTCCTGTGGGTTAAGTCCTACCTCTCTGACAGATCCTTCAGTGTGTCTTGGAGGAGTGATGTTTCAAAGTCACACCACCTTGCTGCTGGGGTTCCTCAAGGCTCGGTCCTTGTACCACTTCTCTTCTCCATCTACATGACATCATTAGGATCTGTCATTCAGAAGCATGGCTTTTCTTATCACTGCTACAATGATGACACCCAACTCTACTTCCAATTCCAGCCAGATGACACGACGGTAGCTGCTCGAATTTCAGCCTGTCTGAGTGACATTTCTAGCTGGATGAATGACCATCACCTTCAGCTTAACCTTACGAAGACAGAACTCCTGGTGATTCCAGCTAACCCATTGCTTCATCACACATTCTCTATACAGCTGGGCTCATCAACCATTACTCCTTCGAGGACAGCCAGAAACCTAGGATTTATGATGGATCATCAGTTAAAATTCACAGACCACATTGCTACAAGGACCCAGTCCTGCAGGTTTGCCTTATACAACATTAGGAAGATTAGACCCTTCCTGTCAGAGCAAGCAACCCAACTTCTTGTCCAAGCTCTTGTTCTTTCCAGACTGGACTATTGTAATGCTCTCCTGGCGGGCCTTCCTGCATGTACTTTCAAACCTCTGCAATTGATCCAGAATGCAGCAGCGAGGGTTGTCTTCAATGAGCCAAAAAAAGCTCACGTTACTCCTCTCCTCATCAGGTAACACTGGCTACCAGAAGCAGCTCACATCAAATTCAAGATACTGATGCTTGCCTACAAGATGACCACTTGCACGGCACCAACTTACCTAAACTCACTGGTTAAATCTTATGTGCCCTCCAGAAGTTTGCGCTCTGCAAGTGAACAACGCCTTGTGGTGCCATCCCAAAGAAGTTCAAAATCACTCTCACTGACCTTGTCCTGGACTGTGCCCAGCTGGTGGAATGACCTCCCAATCTCAATTCGTACAGCTGAGTCTTTACTCATTTTGAAGAAACATCTAAAGACTCATCTTTTTCGCTTGCACTTAACCAACTAACACTAGCACTTTTCCTTTTCTTGTCTTTTCATTTATTGACCATTGACCTGACTGCTTCTATTGTTCTCATTTGTAAGTTGCTTTGGATAAAAGCATCTGCTAAATGATTAAATGTAATGTAAATGTGTTCTGCAAAGTAAAACAACATTTTTGATAGATTTATCATCTCTGTAGGACAGAAAGGGGTGTCCCCTTAAACCACCATCCAACTGGTTTGGCCATCAAAGTACTGCTAAACCACAAAAACCAGTGTGTGTGTGTGTTTGTGTGTAAAGTGTGTGCATACATTTTAGGTGAGTTGATATTCTGATCATATTTTTTAAACCAAGCACATTTTACAAATTCCAAACCACATCAATCTTAATTACTTTTTTGCCTCACTTTATTGGTTAAAGAAAATCTACCTAATAATTATGAAAACCTGGATATATGAATATTTTCACTTCCAGTCTTCATGGCCAATTATACATCACTTGTAAATTATTAAATATTAAATTAATAGTGGTTATTAAGATTGATGTGGTTTGGAATTTGTTAAATGTGCTTGTTAAAATAAAAACTATGATCAGAATATCAACTTGCCTAATAATTATGCATGTACTGTACATACAAACACAAGCGTGTGCACACACACACAAACACACATCCATCCATAAATAAATATGAATAATTTGCTATAAAATCCAAGGCCATTAGGAGAGTACTAAAACCTTTAGAACAAAAAAGGTTGTAGGTGAATTAGTTTTTAATAAAAAATAATTGTGTGCTGTACATACACTAAGGGTGTTATTGTAAAAATGTCACCTGTAAACTACAAATGTAATACAACCTTTTGAACATGAAAAAAAAACTTTTTGTAATTTACAGTAATTGTTTTTAAAGAATAATTAGGTAGTGTATGTACAGTAAGGGAAATATTGGCAAAAGTACACGATTTATAAAGTTATTGGCTTCTAAAGTAAGGACTCGACTCTGAATCGCTGAAACGAGTCGTTATAGATTTCAAATCTTTTGCCCATCTCTATGTACGTCACTAGAACACTTTGCATAATAATCTCCGCCTACCATCTTGGGAGAAACAAAACTCTGACCTGCCCCACCCCCCACACAGACGCTCTGGTTAGTAGTCGGTGTGATAGCATCATGTCGAGGAGACAGTGTTTTTTTAATTGTAAAGGCAAGTTTGTTTTATTTTCACTGCCAAAGAATGAAGATCAGAAGAACCAATGGCTAAAATTCATTTCTACCACAATACTAGAGCAGTACAACAAATCCCTTTTGTTGTGTTCACAACATTTCACTGATGACTGCTTTTCTAATCTCTGTGAGTTCAAGGCGGGATTTTGAAAGCGTTTGGCCATAAAAGAGGGTTCATTACCAACTTTATTTGGACCAACAAGCATCTCCGAATCACAACCTGTAAGTATGATTATATAGTTATGTGTTTGTTTTCTCCCGAGCGTCTTATCAGTATGTGTGCTGTCTGCAGCCTTTCTTTGTCTGCGCTGATCTTCATTTACAAACACGTCATTAAAATGAAGTGTAACTTTGTGAAAACTCAACGAAGATACATGAGAGAGATATCTATAGAAAGCTTGACATGTCTACTTTAAAACTAAACAAGCGCTGCCGAAAATATTCTGTGATAAAGTAATCCATATGAAAACAACGCGATGTCCGTTTTTCACGTCTCCCTTCATTATATCTAATGTGACCACGCCCCCGCGCTGAACGCGCTATTCAGATTCAAACTGAAGCGTGCGGCTTGAATACGCCCACCCAGAAGAAAAAGCAGCGAGACTGTTCAAGTTTTTTATTTTTACTGTTTGCTTCGCAATGAGAGGAATAAGACATAATTCACCCCAAAAAGATGCTAATGCATTGTTTACAGTGAAGTTGTGTGCGGAACAACCAATGAAAACTGACTATGTCAATTGACCAATCAGAACACAGAATGCTACCGAAAGGTGGGGTTTAAGGAAACTGAATCTTTTGAACAGCTTCGCGCGAACCGTTTGGGGATTTCTGAGAATTGAGGTAATTTTAAAATGATATTTTGACAAAATGACAATGTTTTTTAACCTTGAATGGATTTAAACCTGTTGTACAGGACTTATAAACAGTGATAGGAAGCTTAGAATTTTCATCTTACTGGCTCTTTAAGTCATTTTTGGATTAATGCGTATTGGAGACGCGAACCGTTTAAAACGATTCAGTTCGATTTGGTAAACTGGTTCAAAAAGATCTGGTTACTTCGAATGATTCGTTTGCGAACCGGATATCACAAACTGCTTTGTTTTGAACTCTCTCTCACAACAGACACAGAAGAGAAGACAATGCTGAATAAAGTCGTATTTTTTGAAATTTTTGGACCAAAATGTATTGTCGATGCTTCAAAAAATTCTAACTGACCCTCTGATGTCACATGGATTACTTTGATGATGTTTTTTTATGGCGTTATTTTTTAGTCAAAAGTTATGAGCGTGTAGACATGCTCACGAGCACATTATGTTATTTCACACGCGCAAAAATGAACCTTCAGCTGGCATGATAAAAGTACTCATGCACAAATTCAACAACCGAGAGGTGTACAGGTAGTTGCGAGCGAGCGCCTGGCATACTCCCATAAGTTAACTCTGCTTGTACAGTGGTACCCTGCTCTCGCGCAGCGGGCTTCTGCTCGCGGAGTGCTGTTTTGCTCGCTCAGCTGATTTCTGCTCCCTCGAGTCTACATGGCTTTTGACAATTTGGGGGCAGAAAACAAGGAGGGCACTGACCCTCTTATGATTGGTCACTTTCACACAGGGACATCCTTGTACCTTGATTGACAGCTCTCATTACAGGAAGCACGGAGTTGGGTTAAGTTACCACCGAAGAAGAGTGGGAATGAATTAGAATGAGTTTTCTAATATACATAAAATGTCTCTGCATGTATAAAATGCTGCGCAGATCATAGTTAAATCAATCACCATCGATGAATATATTAGCGAACGATGAAGCCTACGTTATAAGGAAGTTAACATTAACGTTACATATTTTCTAACTGAATCATAACATAATTGTTTTCACATGTACTTTTACATGTGAAAACAATTATGTTATGATTCAGTTAGCCTAACGTTAGTTGTCTAAGATACAGTTTTTAAAGATTAAAAGTTTTAAAATGAGTGTCGGGCAATCAGCATCACAAGTGTTGGCTAAGGCGTTAGCTACAAAACAAATAGGCTAGCTAGTTACCTTACTTGTTGCTCAAAAATATGTAACGTTAATGTTAACTTACTTAACAAAACGTGGGCTTCATCGTTCGCAAATATATACATCGATGGTAATAGATTTAACTAGGATCTGCGCAGCATTTTATATGTGCAGAGACATTTTATGTATATTAGAAAACTCATTCTAATTCATTCCCATTCTTCGGTGGTAACTTAACCCAACTCCGTGCTTCCTGTAATTAGAGCTGTTATTATTATTAAATAAATGACATAATTTTAATATTTGGCTGAACTAACCCTTTAAAGTATCTGAACAGTGGATGGGCACCATTTACTTCCATAGTATTTTTTTTTTCTCTCCGTACTATAGAAGTTAACGGTGCCCATCAACTGTTCATAAACTAACAGATCTTCTTTTGTGTTCAACAGAAGAAAGAAACTCATGCAGGTCTGGATCAAGTGGAGGGTGAGTACATGATGAAAGAATTTTCATTCTGGAAGTGAATGATTCCTTTTAAGATAAATCAGTTTCTCTACATATCTGCAGCATGTATTGTATGCTCAGAGAATTAATCTCATGTTTACTGTGTGTTCAGTTGAGGGACTTTACAACATGAGGCATGCCCTTTTGATTTATATTAAGTTGGTGAATTACAATTAATTAATTATTTGATGATTGTTTTGTATAGCATTCCTTTTTTTATAAAAAGATTACCCATTTTATTAACTGGCAAATTTGACAACTTTTTTATTT
This sequence comes from Carassius auratus, assembly GCF_003368295.1. NCBI lineage: Eukaryota > Metazoa > Chordata > Actinopteri > Cypriniformes > Cyprinidae > Carassius > Carassius auratus. Next base: position 16,036,162 of record NC_039285.1, read on the forward strand.
CACAAATTTAAGTCATTATTAAAGTATTTCTAAAACACATTGATCTCTGTAATGTTGTGTATTGTGTTAAAGATAAGAAATGGCAGAAATCAAGAAACTCTACCGACCTCAGTGTGTATCAGTCTCTCCTCTCTTCCTTCTCTGCAAATGTCTTCACGGCTAAAACATCCTACTACCACAACAAAATTAACAGTTGCTGTGACGCTCGGACACTTTTCAAGACTTTCTCTTTTCTTCTTAATCCGCCACCACCACCCCCTCCATCGACTCTTACAGTGGACGTTTTCTTCACAAATAAGACAAGATCCAGTGATCAATTCTCCACACCGCAGACTGAGGACAACTCCACAATGACCGACGCACACTCTTTATCCTCCTCCTCCCCACTCTCAGAGATGGACGTCTCCAAACTTCTCCTTTCCAGTCATCCTACTACTTGTCCACTTGATCCAATCCCCACTCACCTCTTTCAAGCGATCTCTTCTTCAGTCATACCTTCGCTTACTCACATTATCAACTCCTCTCTTCACCCTGGAACATTTCCCTCAGCATTCAAGCAGGCTCGGGTAAGCCCACTGCTCAAGAAACCATCTCTAAATCCAGCGCTTCTTGAAAACTACCGACCGGTATCCCTTGTTCCATTCATTGCAAAGACACTAGAGCGAGCTGTGTTCAACCAGCTTTCTATGTTCCTTGTACAGAACAACCTCTTGGACAGCAACCAATCTGGCTTCAAAAGTGGCCACTCAACTGAGACTGCTCTGCTTTCGGTTACTGAAGCCCTGCGACTAGCAAGAGAAGCTTCAAAATCCTCAGTACTCATCTTACTGGACCTGTCTGGTGCTTTTGATGCTGTTAATCACCAGATTCTCCCGTCCACCCTCAGAAAGATGGGCATCTCTGGAACTGCACTCCTGTGGGTTAAGTCCTACCTCTCTGACAGATCCTTCAGTGTGTCTGAACCCATTCCTTCATCACAACTTCTCTATACAGCTGGGTTCATCAACCATTACTCCTTCGAGGACAGCCAGAAACCTAGGATTTGTGATGGATCATCAGTTAAGCTTCACAGACCACATTGCTACAAGGACCCAGTCCTGCAGGTTTGCCTTAAACAACATTAGGAAGATTAGACCCTTTCTGTCAGAGCAAGCAACCCAACTTCTTGTCCAAGCTCTTGTTCTCTCCAGACTGGACTATTGTAATGCTCTCCTGGCGGGCCTTCCTGCATGTACTTTCAAACCTCTGCAATTGATCCAGAATGCAGCAGCGAGGGTTGTCTTCAATGAGCCAAAAAAAGCTCACGTTACTCCTCTCCTCATCAGGTTACACTGGCTACCAGAAGCCGCTCGCATCAAATTCAACATACTGATGCTTGCCTACAAGATGACCACTGGCACGGCACCAACTTACCTAAACTCACTGGTTAAATCTTATGTGCCCTCCAGAAGTTTGCGCTCTGCAAGTGAACAACGCCTTGTGGTGCCATCCCAAAGAAGTTCAAAATCACTCTCACTGACCTTTTCCTGGACTGTGCCCAGCTGGTGGAATGACCTCCCAATCTCAATTCGTACAGCTGAGTCTTTACTCATTTTGAAGAAACATCTAAAGACTCATCTTTTTTGCTTGCACTTAACCAACTAACACTAGCACTTTTCCTTTTCTTGTCTTTTCATTTATTGACCATTGACCTGACTGCTTCTATTGTTCTCATTTGTAAGTCGCTTTGGATAAAAGCATCTGCTAAATGATTAAATGTAATGTAAATGTGTTCTGCAAAGTAAAACAACATTTTTGATAGATTTATCATCTCTGTAGGACAGAAAGGGGTGTCCCCTTAAACCACCATCCAACTGGTTTGGCCATCAAAGTACTGCTAAACCACAAAAACCAGTGTGTGTGTGTGTGTGTGTGTGTGTGTGTGTGTGTGTTTGTTTATATTACATAGTGGGGTCAGTGGCGGCTCCAGACAATTTTGATTGGGGGGGCAATGGGGGGGTCCTGGTCTTTTCAAGGGGGGTCTCATGAAAACCAACAAAAAATACAGTGGACATGGCTAATAACTGCTTATTACTGCTACTCAACAACAAAAACACCTTTGCAATGTAAACAAATGACAGGCTACATTTGTTATTCATATCCTTTACACTTCACTTTCATGTCAGGTATATTATGCATTTTTATTGACATTGATATTTTTACATTTATTTCCAGATAGATATTATTGAGTTTACAGGCTAAAGTGGTCTTGCTGTTGTAAACACTGTTGCTTTTGTAGAAAAAATATTTGCATCACATTTAAAATATAATTATATTTTAATTCATTTCTGAATTGTTTTTATTTTTATAATGATAATTCAGAGAATGAGAAAATCTGAATAAGCCTTACCAGTGTTGTGATAATTATTTTTACGTGTTAAAAATAAATAAGTACTGTAATATAATAAAAGTTTATTCAAATAACATAAAAAAGACCAGACCCCTCGATGCCTGTGAAACCTTTCTCCCTCAAACAGCACGCTAGTGTTACTTCTACACTACAGGCTACACACAGCAATATAAACAACGTATCTGCGTGTTCTCACATCACATCGTTCTTGTAAAATAATAATAAGTAAATAAACACCAAAATCACTTTGCTGAGAATGAAACAACACTTACCAGCTGCCACGATGTTGAAAATATCCTCTAGCAATTAAAAAAAGCGCGTGCAGCATGAGGAATCTTCCCGGTTGGATGAGGTCGTAGTCAGGTGAACTGTCATCATGTTGGTCATTTTATTTACGGCTAAATTATTATTAATAAATTGTACTAATATTATGATTGGGCGTGGGCAGGCATTCACAAAAGTTTATGTTATTACAAAAAAAAATTGAGGAAATTTTGCTTTGACAAAAGGGCACTTAAGGGGCAAAGGAGCAGGTGCTCAAGTGAACCGGTTCTTTCGGACAATTCGATCAAATAAACCAGCTGAAAAAAAATGGTTCACCGTTTCTTTTGCGCTCGATGTAATGCCGTCATTGGCGATGATTGCCCTTCATTCAAGCCTTTGGTTTACCCGCGCTTATAACATTAGCACAGAATCAGTTCAGAATCAATCACCAAAAGAATCAGTTCGGTTCAGATGCGCTCTGTGTCAGTCTGCTTCGCGCTGAATCACGCATGCGCAGTTATCATCAGCTCATCGGTTCTCGAATCGGACGCGTCCGACAGAAACGGTTCTCGGTTCAGTGTATGAATAAATGAAGAAATAATTATTATTTATTATTGTTCTGCGTAGTCTGAAGAGAAACATTTTTGGATCTTTATCCCGAATATATATATTTTTTAATCAGGAAGAGGCTGGGGGGTCAAATAGGGGGTCAAGGCATTTTTTAGCAGGGTCTTGAGACCCCCCAAGACCCCCCCTGGCGCCGCCGGTGAGTGGGGTCCACAACACGTTAGCACACTCACATAGTGGGGACCGAAAACATAGTGGGGACCAAATCCCCGGTCCCCACAATGTTTTGCTTTTAATCGGCTCAGGAGGCGGTGCTGATATGACTAGTGCAGTTTTTTTCTTGATCCCCTCCATGAACAAAAACCGGATTTCTGTGTGTGAGTGTGTGGGGCCGCGCTGCTCTACAGCGCCCCTGTAGCCAGGTCGCGGAACTGCACCTCTATACACACATGTGACGTAATATATGAAGGTACACATTTTTTAAACCGCTCATGCCAAAGTCGCTTAATTAAACGACAAAAACAACTTTAAACAGTGTCTGTCAACGGGGAAAGTACATTCTTTCAGGTAATTAACCTACTTGTAAATATTATATTACATAATTCAATAAATATACATCACAAATTCGAATTATTTTTAAGAATGTTTATGTGATGGAGTTTTTTAATGAGATTAATTAATTAACGTTAAAGTTTTTATCAGAATCATAATCTTTGAATAAGGCGAATGAATTATTGCTTAACTTAAATTTAATGCTGTTATACAATTTAAAGTGTTTACTTGTGCGTGTTACTGCGTATTGTAAAGTGTTATAAACTGCGGTGTGGCGGGAGATTGTGAGACCGCGTGACCTCTCTCAATTACTGGAACCCGAGGAGCGACGTGAGACGGCCTGTTGAAATGAAACGGAGAAGAATAAAACCGTTAAAAGAAGCGGAAGATCATGTTCTCCGTTGCATCGACAAGACCGACGCACTGGAGGCCAAACACATAAACGATTATAAAGGTAGGTTTGTAAATCACTTCGATGTTGTTGTGACTGATTGTGATTAGCACTACGGCGCTCCCCACATGACGCGGGAAATCTAAATATATAACTTCTCATGGCTATGAATTGGATGTCTTCCACGAATTAATTATGAAACCGCTAACACCAGGGAATAAAATAGGAATTCCTGGCCACGAATAAACAAGGCAGCGAAAGATTTCTTATTTTTGCTTCCACTATATAGCAAAGAGCCTATAGTACTGTATAGTAAGGCCTAGGTATTGCTAGCAGCACTGGGTTTCTTAATTGGTAACGTTATGTGTGAGTCACATACGTTTTAAATATGATTTAAGTGGTTCAAAAATACTAAATAAGTAACCATGATTATTTTATGGGATCTGGGAACATTGGGATATAAAGGATAATGTTAGTGTTGTTTGTTTTAGCAGTTTTAAATTGCTCTTTGTGATAGTATATGTAAATTAATGAAAGAAATACGCATGAGCTATGAAAGAATGTTGAATACATTGGTTAAACTAATACAAAGCATAAAAGTTGTTTACAGTTGGCTAACCATCAACATATTAGTTACATGTCTACAATGAATTTTATTAACAATTGTATTTACCCCCCTCCCCCCACCTTTTTTCAGGTCGTGGAGTCTTTGCCTTAATTCCTTTTATTAAAGGAGATTTTGTTGTCGAATATAGGGGAGAAATGATTAGCTTAATTGAAGCCGAACAAAGAAGAGAGGCCAATCAAGACACTTTTTTTATGTTTGACTTCATCTGGCAGAACAAGAAATGGAGGTATTCGTTTTTTGTTTTTTTGTTTAACGAATACATTAAAAAATTTACAGTAAAGAAAAAATTGAAATTTGTAGTTTGTTAGGTTAAATTATACATTTGTTTTTTTCCTGAAGCATTGATGCAACTCATGAGGATGGCACCCTTGGCCGCCTTATAAATGATGATCACATAAACCCAAATTGTACAATGAAAAGGATTATCGTTGAGGGAAAACCCTGTTTGTGCCTATTCGCTGCAAGAGATATCATTCCTGGAGAGGAACTCACATATGACTATGGAGGAAGTCACTGGCCTTGGAGAAAGGTTTGGCAAAATTTGACTACTTACATAATTTGTACAGTAGAGGAAATGGAAAGTTTTTAATTAAAGACCCAGTATGTGCCTTTTTTTAGATTAAAATATATAAATAAATTACTATAACAATGCTATATTTTTTTTTGACCTCCATACATTATCCCAAATGTTTCCAAGAATGTTTGAAACCAAAGAAATCAGCTATTTTTACCAGTGTAGCGGTGTCATTGCATCACCTGTCAACAATGTCATACCCGCATGGAAACGTCAAATAAATAACTTTTTCTTTTTTTGGTAATACAAATTTATCTAAGGGAATAAAAGCCTTTACAATGGCTTAAAATACATATATAATAGCAATGAGGCAATAATAATTTTGATTCAAAGCAAGCACACCTTGTTTGTTATCTTTATTTTATAAGTTCACAAAGGTTTGTTGTTATTATGTCTGTAGCCAAAAAAAATAGACCCTTTAAAGATTAGAATGATGTGTTGCTCTTATCTGTATGATTAAAACTGAAAGTGTAATTTAAGTTCTTTTCGGGGTTATCAGGAAAAAATGATTCATAACGCGTATCCGCGTTAATCGACTCCAGAGGGTTAAATGGTTTTATTGAACAAAAATGTTAAAATACATAATGTAATATTTAAAAAATATATACTCCTAACTTAAAGGGATACTCCTCCTCAAAATGAAAATTTTGTCATTACCATTGGTACCATGTCGTTCCAAACCTTTAAAAGCTTTGTTCATCTTCAGAACACAATTTAAGATATATTTTATAATAAATCTAGGAGCCTTGTGACTGTCCCATGGACTGCCTGGTAAATAACAGCATCACGGTCCAGAAAAGTTTGAAAGACATTGTCAGAGTACTCCATCTGCCATCAGTAGTTCAATCTGAATGCTAGGAAGTGACAAGGATTTCCTCTAAAATGTCTTAAATTTTGTTCCAAAGACGAACAAAGCTTTTATAAGTCTAGAATGGCATGGGGGTAATTGATTAACTACTAAATGTTCTTTTTGGGGTGGAGTATCCCTTAAAGTACATTTATTTATCCCCCAGTTTCACAGACGAGGTTTAAGCCTATAGTAACAGAAATAAGATAAGGAATTTCTTTAAAGTACTTGTTTTGCGAGTACATGTTCGGTGCTGTATGTAGGGCTTGCAGCCAAAGTCCTTTAATAGTCATTGTTGCAGCGCTTAAGTTAAAATACTGAGATTTTGTATATATATATATATATATATATATACATACACACACACACAGGCAACGTTGTCCGCACGCACAGCTCCTTTATTCACGTAAACCTCACCCCTTTCTGACGGGAAACTGGATATTCGCATGACTACTAACATTTAATAAGTGTAGCATAAGTGTGCACATCAAATTATCCTCACTCATTGAGCCTGGCTCAAATTAGTGAGACTGTGTGAGTTAAATTGTCGTTTATGAAACCGCTTTAGTCCCGCTTTAGTCCACAATAACACTTTGCTAAAGTAAGAGTTTGAAATGGTTGAAATGCATAGTGCAGCCTTAGGAAGAGGATTAATGCGTTTCATGGATTCTCATCTGGGTTAATCTACAGTTAAAATAGTAATCATACATTTTTTAAATATAGTACTCCTTAATGGAATCATGGAATCATGACACCCCTTCTGTATGCCATTCTGTCTATCAGTCTATCTTTTCTTTTCTTTTGTTGTTGTCCGTCCATTTGTCTGTCTATTAATTTGTTATATTTGGTATTGACTTGAGAAAGTCTTACACACTGTTTTCAGTGTAATGTACATAGTGGGGACCTGTAGTCTTAGGAAAGCCATTCAAACCCATTGGTACCAAATACACACATTTCACAGGTTAAGCATAGTGGGGACCATGTCTAATAAGTGATGACTTGTAACTATATTTTAAATAACTTTATTATAGCCTCCATGCAAGGATGATGACAACATGACAGCTATAGATAACTGCTCTGAGGATTCTGTAACTACTGAAGGCATTTCACGATTCACAGCTGAGGTATGTGTATTTATTATCTCTGTCTGTGTCAGTCTCTTTGTCTGCCTGTGTCAGTCTCTTTGTCTGTCTGTGTCAGTCTTTGTCTGCCTGTGTCAGTCTCTTTCTCTGTCTGTGTCAGTCTCTTTCTCTGTCTGTGTCAGTCTCTTTCTCTGTGTCAGTCTCTTTCTCTGTCTGTGTCAGTCTCTTTCTCTGTGTCAGTCTCTTTCTCTGTCTGTGCCTGTGTCAGTCTCTTTCTCTGTCTGTGCCTGTGCCAGTCTCTTTCTCTGTCTGTTAATTTGTTATATTTGGTATTGACTTGAGAAATTCTTACACACTATTTCCAGTGTAATGTACATAGTGGGGACCAGTAGTCTTAGGAAAGCCATACAAACCCATTGGAACCAAATACACACATTTCACATGTTTAGCATAGTGGGGACCTTGTCTAATAAGTGATGACTTGTAACTATATTTTAAATAACTTTCTTATAGCCTCCATGCAAGGATGATGACAACATGACAGCAATAGATAACTGCTCTGAGGATTCTGTAACTACTGATGGCATTTCACGATTCACAGCTGAGGTATGTGTATTTATTATCTCTGTCTGTGTCTGTCTCTGTCTGTGCCTGTGTCAGTCTCTGTCTCTTTATCTGTCTGTGCCAGTCTCTTTCTCTGTCTGTGTCAGTGTCTTTTTCTGTCTGTGTGTCAGTCTCTTTCTCTGTCTATTAATTTGTTATATTTGGTATTGACTTGAGAAAGTCTTACACACTATTTCCAGTGTAATGTACATAGTGGGGACCAGTAGTCTTAGGAAAGCCATACAAACCCATTGGTACCAAATACACACATTTCACATGTTTAGCATAGTGGGGACCTTGTTTAATAAGTGATGACTTGTAACTATATTTTTAATAACTTTCTTATAGCCTCCATGCAAGGATAATGACAACATGACAGCAATAGAGAACTGCTCTGAGGATTCTGTAAATACTGAAGGCACTTCACGATTCACAGCTGAGGTATGTGTATTTATTATCTCTGTCTGTGTCAGTCTCTTTATCTGTCTGTGTCAGTCTCTTTCTCTGTCTCTGTGTCAGTCTCTTTCTCTGTCTCTGTGTCAGTCTCTTTCTCTGTCTCTGTGTCAGTCTCTTTCTCTGTCTCTGTGTCAGTCTCTTTCTCTGTCTCTGTGTCAGTCTCTTTCTCTGTCTCTGTGTCAGTCTCTTTCTCTGTCTCTGTGTCAGTCTCTTTCTCTGTCTCTGTGTCAGTCTCTTTCTCTGTCTCTGTGTCAGTCTCTTTCTCTGTCTGTGTCTGTGTCAGTCTCTTTCTCTGTCTGTGTCTGTGCCAGTCTCTTTCTCTGTCTGTGTCTGTGCCAGTCTCTTTCTCTGTTTGTTTCTCTGTCTGTGTCAGTCTCTTTCTCGGTCTGTGTCTGTCTCTTTCTCTGTCTCTGTCTGTGCCAGTCTCTTTCTCTGTCTGTGTCTGTGCCAGTCTCTTTCTCTGTTTGTTTCTCGGTCTGTGTCAGTCTCTTTCTCGGTCTGTGTCAGTCTCTTTCTCGGTCTGTGTCAGTCTCTTTCTTTGTCTCTGTCTGTGTCTGTGTCTGTCTCTTTCTCTGTCTCTGTCTGTGCCAGTCTCTTTCTCTGTCTGTGTCTGTGCCAGTCTCTTTCTCTGTCTGTTTCTCTGTCTGTGTCAGTCTCTTTCTCGGTCTCTGTCAGTCTCTTTCTCTGTCTCTGTCTGTGTCAGTCTCTTTCTCTGTCTGTCTATTAATTTGTTATATTTGGTATTGACTTGAGAAAGTCTTACACACTGTTTTCAGTGTAATGTACATAGTGGGGACCTGTAGTCTTAGGAAAGCCATACAAACCCGTTGGTACCAAATACACACATTTCACAGGTTTAACATAGTGGGGACCTTGTCTAATAAGTGATGACTTGTAACTATATTTTTAATAACTTTATTATAGCCTCCATGCAAGGATGATGACAACATGACAGCAATAGATAACTGCTCTGAGGATTCTGTAACTACTGAAGGCACTTCACGATTCACAGCTGAGGTATGTGTATTTATTATCTCTGTGTCAGTCTTTTTCTCTGTATGTATGTCTGTCTCTCTGTGTCAGTTTCTTTCTCTGTCTGTATGTTTGTGTCTCTGTGTTAGACTCTTTCTGTGCCAGTCTCTGTTTCAGTCTCTTTCTCTGTCTGTGCCTGTGTCCGTCTCTGTCTGTGCCAGTCTCTTTCTCTGTCTGTTTCTCTGTCTGTGCCAGTCTCTTTCCCTGTCTGTTTCTCTGTCTGTGCCAGTCTCTTTCTGTCTGTTTCTCTGTCTGTGTCTGTCTCTTTCTGTCTGTTTCTCTGTCTGTGCCTGTCTCTTTCTGTCTGTTTCTCTGTCTGTGCCTGTCTCTTTCTGTCTGTTTCTCTGTCTGTGTCAGTCTCTTTCTCTTTGTCTGTGCCTGTGTCAGTCTCTTTCTCTGTCTGTGTCAGTCTCTTTCTCTGCCTGTGCCTGTGTCCGTCTCTGTCTGTGCCAGTCTCTTTCTCTGTCTGTTTCTCTGTCTGTGTCAGTCTCTTTCTCTTTGTCTGTGCCTGTGTCAGTCTCTTTCTCTGTCTGTGTCAGTCTCTTTCTCTGTCTGTGCCTGTGTCAGTCTCTGTCTCTGTCTGTGTCAGTCTCTTTCTCTTTCTGTCTATTAATTTGTTATATTTGGTATTGACTTGAGAAAGTCTTACACACTATTTCCAGTGTAATGTACATAGTGGGGACCAGTAGTCTTAGGAAAGCCATACAAACCCATTGGAACCAAATACACACATTTCACAGGTTAAGCATAGTGGGGACCTTGTCTAATAAGTGATGACTTGTAGCTATTTTTTAAATAACTTTCTTATAGCCTCCATGCAAGGATGATGACAACATGACAGCTATAGAGAACTGCTCTGAGGATTCTGTAACTACTGAAGGCACTTCACGATTCACAGCTGAGGTATGTGTATTTATTATCTCTGTCTGTGTCAGTCTTTTTTCTGTCAGTCTCTTTCTCTGTCTGTGTCTGTGCCAGTCTCTTTCTTTGTCTCTGCCTGTGTCAGTCTCTGTCTCTGCCTGTGTCAGTCTCTGCCTGTGTCTGTGTCGGTCTCTGTCTGTGCCTGTGTCAGTCTCTGTCTGTGCCAGTCTCTTTCTCTGTCTATTTCTCTGTCTGTGGCAGTCTCTTTCTGTCTGTTTCTCTGTCTGTAACCATTTCTCTGTCTCTGTCATTCTCTTTCTTTGTCTCTGTCTGTGTCAGTGTCTTTCTCTGTCTGTGTCAGTCTCTTTCTCTGTCTGTCTATTAATTTGTTATATTTAGTATTGACTTGAGAAAGTCTTACACAATGTTTTCAGTGTAATGTACATAGTGGGGACCAGTAGTTTTAGGAAAGCCATACAAACCCATTGGTACCAAATACACACATTTCACATGTTTAGCATAGTGGGGACCTTGTCTAATAAGTGATGACTTGTAACTATTTTTTAAATTTTCTTATAGCCTCCATGCAAGGATGATGACAACATGACAGCAATAGATAACTGCTCTGAGGATTCTGTAAATACTGAAGGCACTTCACGATTCACAGCTGAGGTATGTGTATTTATTATCTCTGTCTGTGTCCGTCTCTATCTCTGTCTGTGTGCCCGTCTCTTTCTCTGTCTGTGCCAGTCTCTTTCTCTGCCTGTGCCTGTGTCTGTCTCTGTCTGTTTCAGTCTCTTTCTCTGTCTGTGCCTGTGTCAGTCTCTGTCTGTGCCAGTCTCTTTCTGTCTGTTTCTCTGTCTGTGCCTGTCTCTTTCTATGCCTGTGCTTGTGTCAGTCTCTTTCTCTTTGTCTGTGCCTGTGTCAGTCTCTGTCTGTGCCAGTTTATTTCTCTCGGTTTCTCTGTCTGTGTCAGTCTCTTTCTCTTTGTCTGTGCCTGTGTCAGTCTCTGTCTGTGCCAGTTTATTTCTCTCGGTTTCTCTGTCTGTGTCAGTCTCTTTCTCTGTCTGTGTCTTTCTCTGTCTGTGTCAGTCTCTTTCTCTGTCAGTCTCTTTCTCTCTCTGTGTCTGTGCCAGTCTCTGTGTCTGTCTGTGCCTTTGCCAGTCTCTGTCTGTGCCAGTCTCTTTCTGTCTGTTTCTCTGTCTGTGCCAGTCTCTTTCTGTTTGTGCCAGTCTCTTTCTCTGTCTGTGCCAGTCTCTTTCTCTGCCTGTGCTTGTGTCAGTCTCTTTCTCTTTGTCTGTGCCTGTGTCAGTCTCTGTCTGTGCCAGTCTCTTTCTCTGTTTCTCTGTCTGTGCCAGTCTCTTAGTCTGTGCCAGTCTCTTTCTGTCTGTTTCTCTATCTGTGCCAGTCTCTTTCTCTGCCTGTGCTTGTGTCAGTCTCTTTCTCTTTGTCTGTGCCTGTGTCAGTCTCTGTCTGTGCCAGTCTCTTTCTCTGTCTGTGCCAGTCTCTTTCTGTTTCTCTGTCTGTGCCAGTCTCTTTCTCTGTCTGTGCCAGTCTCTTTCTGTCTGTTTCTCTGTCTGTGCCAGTCTCTTTCTGTCTGTTTCTCTGTCTGTGCCAGTCTCTTTCTGTTTGTGCCAGTCTCTTTCTCTGCCTGTGCTTGTGTCAGTCTCTTTCTCTTTGTCTGTGCCTGTGTCAGTCTCTGTCTGTGCCAGTCTCTTTCTTAGTCTGTGCCAGTCTCTTTCTGTCTGTTTCTCTATCTGTGCCAGTCTCTTTCTCTGTCTGTGCCAGTCTCTTTCTCTGCCTGTGCTTGTGTCAGTCTCTTTCTCTTTGTCTGTGCCTGTGTCAGTCTCTGTCTGTGCCAGTCTCTTTCTCTGTTTCTCTGTCTGTGCCAGTCTCTTTCTCTGTCTGTGCCAGTCTCTTTCTCTGTTTCTCTGTCTGTGCCAGTCTCTTTCTCTGTCTGTGCCAGTCTCTTTCTGTCTGTTTCTCTGCCTGTGTCAGTCTCTTTGTCTGTGCCTGTGTCAGTCTCTTTCTCTGTCTGTCTATTAATTTGTTATATTTGGTATTGACTTGAGAAAGTCTTAAACACTGTTTTCAGTGTAATGTACATAGTGGGGACCAGTAGTTTTAGGAAAGCCATACAAACCCATTGGTACCAAATACACACATTTCACATGTTTAGCATAGTGGGGACCTTGTTTAATAAGTGATGACTTGTAACTATTTTTTAAATTTTCTTATAGCCTCCATGCAAGGATGATGACAACATGACAGCAATAGATAACTGCTCTGAGGATTCTGTAACTACTGAAGGCACTTCACGATTCACAGCTGAGGTATGTGTATTTATTATCTCTGCCTGTGTCCGTCTCTATCTCTGTCTGTGCCAGTCTCTTTCTCTGTCTGTGTGCCAGTCTCTTTCTCTGTCTGTGCCAGTCTCTTTCTCTGTCTGTGTCAGTCTCTTTCTCTGTCTGTGTCTGTTCCAGTCTCTTTTTCTGTCTGTGTGTCAGTCTCTTTCTCTGTCTGTGTCTGTTCTAGTCTCTTTCTCTGTCTGTGTCTGTCTTTTTTCTGTCTGTCTCTTTCTCTGTCTGTGTCTGTGTCACTCTTTTTTCTGTCTGTCTCTTTCTCTGTCTGTCTCAGTCTCTTTCTCTGTCTGTGCCTGTGTCAGTCTCTGTCTGTGCCAGTCTCTTTCTCTGTCTCTGTCTGTGCCAGTCTCTTTCTCTGTCTGTGTCTGTGCCAGTCTCTTTCTCTGTCTGTTTCTCTGTCTGTATCAGTCTCTTTCTCTGCCTGTATCAGTCTCTTTCTTTGTCTGTTTCTCTGTCTGTATCAGTCTCTTTCTCTGCCTGTATCAGTCTCTTTCTTTGTCTCTGTCTGTGTCAGTGTCTTTCTCTGTCTGTGTCAGTCTCTTTCTCTGTCCGTCTATTTATTTTTTATATTTGGTATTGACTTGAGAAAGTCTTACACACTGTTTTCAGTGTAATGTACATAGTGGGGACCTGTAGTCTTAGGAAAGCCATACAAACCCGTTGGTACCAAATACACACATTTCACAGGTTTAACATAGTGGGGACCTTGTCTAATAAGTGATGACTTGTAACTATATTTTTAATAACTTTATTATAGCCTCCATGCAAGGATGATGACAACATGACAGCAATAGAGAACTGCTCTGATGATTCTGTAACTACTGAAGGCACTTCACGATTCACAGCTGAGGTATGTGTATTTATTATCTCTGTGTCAGTCTTTTTCTCTGTATGTATGTCTGTCTCTCTGTGTCAGTTTCTTTCTCTGTCTGTATGTTTGTGTCTCTGTGTTAGACTCTTTCTGTGCCAGTCTCTTTCTGTCTGTTTCTCTGTCTGTGTCTCTCTTTCTCTGCCTGTGCTTGTGTCAGTCTTTTTCTCTTTGTCTGTGCCTGTGTCTTTCTCTTTGTCTGTGCCTGTGTCAGTCTCTGTCTGTGCCAGTCTCTTTCTGTCTGTTTCTCTGTCTGTGTCAGTCTCTTTCTCTCTGTTTCTCTATCTGTGCCTGTCTCTTTCTGTCTGTTTCTCTGTCTGTGTCAGTCTCTTTCTCTGTCTGTCTATTAATTTGTTATATTTGGTATTGACTTGAGAAAGTCTTACACACTGTTTTCAGTGTAATGTACATAGTGGGGACCTGTAGTCTTAGGAAAGCCATACAAACCCATTGGTACCAAATACACACATTTCACAGGTTAAGCATAGTGGGGACCATGTCTAATAAGTGATGACTTGTAACTATATTTTTAATAACTTTATTATAGCCTCCATGCAAGGATGATGACAACATGACAGCAATAGAGAACTGCTCTGAGGATTCTGTAACTACTGAAGGCACTTCACGATTCACAGCTAAGGTATGTGTATTTATTATCTCTGTGTCAGTCTTTTTCTCTGTATGTATGTCTGTCTGTCTGTGTCAGTTTCTTTCTCTGTCTGTATGTTTGTGTCTCTGTGTTAGACTCTTTCTGTGCCAGTCTCTGTCTGTTTCAGTCTCTTTCTCTGTCTGTGCCTGTGTCCGTCTCTGTCTTTGCCAGTCTCTTTCTCTGTCTGTCTGTGCCAGTCTCTTTCTGTCTGTTTCTCTGTCTGTGTCTGTCTCTTTCTCTGCCTGTGCTTGTGTCAGTCTTTTTCTCTTTGTCTGTGCCTGTGTCTTTCTCTTTCTCTGTGCCTGTGTCAGTCTTTTTCTCTTTGTCTGTGCCTGTGTCTTTCTCTTTGTCTGTGCCTGTGTCAGTCTCTGTCTGTGCCTGTCTCTTTCTGTCTGTTTCTCTGTCTGTGCCTGTCTCTTTCTGTCTGTTTCTCTGTCTGTCAGTCTCTTTCTCTTTGTCTGTGCCTGTGTCAGTCTCTTTCTCTGTCTGTCTATTAATTTGTTATATTTGGTATTGACTTGAGAAAGTCTTACACACTGTTTTCAGTGTAATGTACATAGTGGGGACCAGTAGTCTTAGGAAAGCCATACAAACCCATTGGAACCAAATACACACATTTCACAGGTTTAGCATCGTGGGGACCTTGTCTAATAAGTGATGACTTGTAGCTATTTTTTAAATAACTTTCTTATAGCCTCCATGCAAGGATGATGACAACATGACAGCAATAGATAACTGCTCTGAGGATTCTGTAACTACTGAAGGCACTTCACGATTCACAGCTGAGGTATGTGTATTTATTATCTCTGTCTGTGCCAGTCTCTTTCTCTGTCTCTGTCTTTGTCAGTCTCTTTCTCTGTCTGTCTATTAATTTGTTATATTTGGTATTGACTTGAGAAAGTCTTACACACTGTTTTCAGTGTAATGTACATAGTGGGGACCTGTAGTCTTAGGAAAGCCATACAAACCCATTGGAACCAAATACACACATTTCACAGGTTTAGCATCGTGGGGACCTTGTCTAATAAGTGATGACTTGTAACTATTTTTTAAATTTTCTTATAGCCTCCATGGAAGGATGATGACAACATGACAGCTATAGATAACTGCTCTGAGGATTCTGTAACTACTGAAGGCATTTCACGATTCACAGCTGAGGTATGTGTATTTATTATCTCTGTCTGTGTCAGTCTCTTTATCTGTCTGTGTCAGTCTCTTTCTCTGTCTGTGTCTGTGCCAGTCTCTTTCTGTCTGTTTCTCTGTCTGTGTCAGTCTTTTTCTGTCTTTTTCTCTGTCTGTGTCAGTCTCTTTCTCTGTCTGTATGTCTGTGTCTATCTGTGTCAGTTTCTTTCTCTCTGTGTTTCAGTCTCTTTCTCTCTGTTTCTCTGTCTGTGTCAGTCTTTTTCTCTGTCTGTGCCAGTCTCTTTCTCTGTCTGTTTCTCTGTCTGTGCCAGTCTCTTTCTCTGTCTGTTTCTCTGTCTGTGTGTCAGTCTTTTTCTCTGTCTGTGCCAGTCTCTTTCTCTGTCTGTTTCTCTGTCTGTGCCAGTCTCTTTCTCTGTCTGTTTCTCTGTCTGTGTGTCAGTCTTTTTCTCTGTCTGTGCCAGTCTCTTTCTCTGTCTGTTTCTCTGTCTGTGCCAGTCTCTTTCTCTGTCTGTTTCTCTGTCTGTGTGTCAGTCTTTTTCTCTGTCTGTGCCAGTCTCTTTCTCTGTCTGTTTCTCTGTCTGTGCCAGTCTCTTTCTCTGTCTGTGTGTCAGTCTCTTTCTCTGTCTGTGCCAGTCTCTTTCTCTGTCTGTTTCTCTGTCTGTGCCAGTCTCTTTCTCTGTCTGTGTGTCAGTCTTTTTCTCTGTCTGTATGTCTGTCTGTGTGTCAGTCTTTTTCTCTGTCTGTATGTCTGTCTATCTGTGTCTGTCTCTGTATCCGTCTGTATGTCTGTCTCTGTTTGACAGATTTTCTCTCTTTCACTTCATTTTCATATTTATCTTTCTTTTTTTGTCTTTAACAGCCTTTGGTTGATTACTCGGACACCGAAGATGAAGTTTTGTGTTCTAAAATTAAGACATCTTATAAAAAGGTATATTTTACATTTACTTAATTTGTTTTTACCTGCCTCACACCTAAATTGAATTATTTTTAGCTGAATAGTGTGAAGTAAATTTAAAAGGATAAATAAACATTGAAAGACCGCCATCTTTTGGACCACCTAAAAATCTTTTTTCTATATGCAAGTTACTATTGTGAATATCGTTTCACAACCATAAGTCGTTTGTTAATCTTCAGAACATGAAGATATTTTTGATATCTTTCCCTCCATCTGGAGTTAGAATGGCAGGCAAAAGCTCAAATTTAATCTGTTTTCTGAAGATGAATAAGGGTCTTATGGGTTTGCAACAACATGAGGATATGTAATGTTAATGATAGAATTTTTGGGGGAGCTATCCCTTTAAATCAGGGTTCCTCAAATCTGGACCTCAAGATCCACTTTCCTGCAGAGTTTAGATCTAACTCTAATCAAACACACCTGAGCATGCTAATCAATGCCAATGAATGCAGACCTGCCAACATGTACGCATTTTTCGTACTCTGCACGCATTTTGACCCATAAGTACACTAGTACGATTCGCTGCTCTTTAGGTACGCATTTTGTTGCGTCTCGCATTTTGCCGATTTCAGTTTCTATGCAATCTATGACGCTGATTCTGCCGCTGATCCACAGCGTGTAAGTGGAGTGAAAAGCTTTCGGCCAATCAGAGTGGTGCATGTTAACCCACCGCCCACCTGCCCCTCCCATCCACAAGCTTAGTTGGCAGTTAAGTGGTGGAATGGCTTGCAATCTAGAAGGTTTTAGACAGGCCAGGTGCTGATTAACGTAAGATAAAGGTAACAGTTAGGCTATGTTTAGCCTAATTGAATTTATGGACATTAAAAATGACCTTGACATGACATCATAACAAGCAGTCCAGCTGTGACGAGCTCAGTTCAGTTCACGCGTTCATGTAGGCTAACATGAAAGGGTGGCCCTTCCAATAACGCACCTAAAAGCTGTCACAAAGAACCGGCAAAAGTAATGATTATGAATATTTTATCAATATAATTACTAATAAACAAGTGTTTTCTGTATCAATGTCGTGTCGACTGCA
This sequence comes from Carassius auratus, assembly GCF_003368295.1. Classification (NCBI taxonomy): domain Eukaryota; kingdom Metazoa; phylum Chordata; class Actinopteri; order Cypriniformes; family Cyprinidae; genus Carassius; species Carassius auratus. The sequence goes on from NC_039285.1 coordinate 16,053,425, forward strand.
AAGATAAAGTTGACGAAAAAGTCGCAGTAGTGAACGCGCCAGAGAAATGCACATTTCATACGGATTAACGGTAGATAAGCAGAGAGCAGTCTGTTTTCTTTCGTTTTGAAGTGTTCTGTTCAACCCTCTTGAGTCGTTTAACGCGTATACGCGTTATGAGTCATTTTCTCCTGATAACCAGGAAAAGAACTTAAATTACGCAAAATCGAATCTGTAAAGGGTCTACTTTTATTTGTATACAGACATAATAACAACAAAACTTGTGCACATAAAATAAAGATAACAAACAAGGTGTGCTGTCTTCAGTCTTTGTCTGCTGTGATCTTCATGTACAAACACGTCATTAAAATGAAGTGTAACTCAGTGAATACTCAACGAAGAGACACGAGAGAGATATCTATAGAAAGCCTGAAATGTCTACTTTTAAACTAAACAAGTACCGCCGAAAACAAATATTATGTGATAAAATAATCCATATGAAAACAACGCGATGTCTTGTCCGTTTTTCACATCTCCCATTATCTTCTAATTCGACCACGCCCCCGCGCTGAACGCTCTATTCAGATTCTAATGTTAAATAAAGTTTTTTTTATTTTACTATTTGCTTCGCGATGAGAGGAATAAGATATAAGTCACCCCAAAATGTGATGTGGTTGAGCATTTGAGATTTGGATTTCCTCAGAAAAAAAAGAATGAAGCACTTTATTCAGCAGAGATCATAAACATGAGTAAGTCTCTTATTATTTATTTATATACTTGTACTAGTTTTCATATAACGTATAAAAATTTTACTAGTTAGACTTTTTCCAAACTATAATTCCTGACTAAATGTATAATCAAGTGAAACATTATGAAGTTTCAATAACAATATGCAATACTATACCATTCAAAAGCTTGATGTAAATAATATAAATGTAACAAATAAATGTAACTGTAACAAATGTAACAAACAATGCTGTTCTTTCAATTAATTCCCCTGTAAAAACCTGAAAAAAATATTCTCAGCTCTTTTCAACATTAATAATAATCTATTAATATGAGCACAGAGATGTTTAGTTCTCTGGTGACAAGAAAAGTCATGATTGCCTCCAAAGAAAGCATTTGTTACAAAGAGACTTTCACTGATGCACTACTTAAAAAAAGCCAAATCTGCAACCTTTAACAAGTTAAACAATGCAAAAGTTTAAACACTTTGCATGAAAAATTATTAAAAAAAATGTTTTTTGTTTTTAGCAAACTGATTTTGATATTGATAACTGCTGGTTTTGCACATTTATTAAATTTTTTGATTGATTTATTTAGAAAGAATGTCCTCAGTTTACTTTTATTTCTGACAATATTTTCAGGTGGAAGAAGTTTCCATGGCCTATGCCTCCAGTACAAAATGTTCGGAGGGATTGCAGAAATTGTATAACATTTATGGTCTACTTGTATATGTTATGGAGTAAATAATAAATCTTAATTGGTGAAAGGATATTATGTGTATAATATGTATTATAGTGTTAGGTATCTCATAGGTTTCTCACAGATGTGTGTGCAATGGTGGAGCATACATTGGCGGTGGGCTGTAAGGTTCACGCGGTGTGTGTGTGTGTGGGGGGGGGGGGGGTGTAGTACTCATAAAATTTCTTCAAGGTTGGCAGGTATGCGAATGTCTTTGGGATCATTAGAAAATCACAGGCTGGTGACTTTGATCAGGGTTGGAGCTAAACTCTGCAGCGCATTGGACCTCCAGGGCAAGATTTGAGGAAGGGGGCTTTAAATTAATAGACATTGATCGAGCATTTAACATGTTGATTTAATAGATACAGATTTTACACATTAAAGTGTAAAAAAAAGCAAAAGTTATTTTTCATTATGATAAACACACTTTTTCTAGAACATTTGTAACTTGTCATTCTGATGTTTTTGTTTGTTTTATTAGAGATCTGTGATTCATGATGATTCGGATGATCTCTTTGAAAATTCGAGTGTAAATGGTAAAGATGACCAAGACATTCAACGTGACGTCAGACGGAATCATGCATCATTTGCAATGAGTGAACAACATTCCGCTTGTACCACAGCATCCAAAAGAGCAAAAAACACAAGAGTAAGTGTTAATTATTTAAATAGCTTAAATAAAGGGTTTCCGCGGGGTCATAAAAAGACATAAATTTAACCATAAGAATTTAAGGCCATAAAAGTCATAAAAACGTCCGGATTTTCCATACAATGTCATAAAAAAACATTTAGCCACGTCTTAAATTGATATGCTAGTCCATTAATTTGTTCTTCCATCAAAATACGCTCGCAGCAGCAATGGCATTCATTTGTTTCGCCTGTTGTAGTTCTGTATGAGGAATCTGGGTGGTATCACACTGGTATCACAGCGCTCCAGAACTACAAGATCCATGCGGCAGCATACAGACTTGTCAGAAGGACTTTCACAGAAACCCACGCGAACTCCGAACATACTGTGTCATACTGAGTCACTGCTTAGCTTAATTGAAATCATCCTGGCTATCACAATGGTAAAATGTACCTTTAATGATAACGTATCACGGACAGTCCCTCCTGCACATGAACCAACAAATACTAATCACAGTTTTGAACAAACAAAAGGACGTGAAAGAGCCCAATTCAGTACCACGGTGTTCAGGTGTTCAGGTGTTCAGGGGTTCAGGGTTCACGCTGAGAAAGGCGTCTAAAAACACTTGTACACCGAATTTGCTTCTTTTTGCTCTTGTGCCGACAAATACATAGCCTACAAAATATATCAAAATACCCGCCTTGGAAAGTATGCTCAAAAACTTTTTTTTTTTCTTCAGTTATTTGTATATTCAATTATAATATATTCAGTTATTTGTGTATATATATATATATATATATATAAGTCAAAGTAAACAGTTGAGGAAAAAGATGCGTTCATCGTCTCTTAAAGTGACCACGCCTAATTTAGCTATTAGCTGCTGTAATGTTAATCCAAGAAAATGAAAGAAAAATCACTCACTCTCCTTGACTGCATTACTTTGTAGTTTTAATAAGAATTTTAAGCAAACTGTGACATATTAGACCCAAATAATCTTCACAGTGAACTACTAGTGAAATAGATATAAATGTTTTATCTATCTATATATAAAATTGGGATCAAAAATTATTCAGCACCTTATAAAGCACCATGCATTTTTTTCTGAATTGCTAATGCAACCTTTTCACACCACAGTCTGAACAAAATGCATTGGTTGGTAATTGGTCAACAAAGTATTGATAGTTGTGTAAATATTATCAGTAACAGTTGTCTGTAGTTTTGGTTGATTGTAATCCATTACGTACATTTTTATCAAAGTTATGACATTATCAAGACGAATTTAACTCTAAAGTCTTGTCGTATTTTGTAACCATTTTAGAAGCAATAGCAATTAAACTGTCTGAATAAATTTTGGTTTGATTGTATATTTAATTTTTACATTGAAGACTATCCAGTGCTATTTTAAATTTAATTATTCGGTTTCTGTACCTGGACACCTACAAACTTGAAAAAAAAAAAAAACTTAAACATTGTGTAAATAGCAAAAATAAATAAAAATAAACAAACATACATACAAATTAGACAATTTCAAACAGGGCGCACTGGTACAACCTTCACCGCTGACCCCAAATATACCCTGCCTCTGGGTGTTGAATACTGTGACCAAACACCAATAACACTTTTTATTTTGGAAAGTAATGCCATAAAATAATTGTTAATTTACAATGTTACTTTACAATGTTACAATTGTTAAGTGTTCCTGTGTTCTTGATACTCAAGAAAAAGAAGGCGAAGGCTTCAGTTTCTTAATCTTAAGACATAATAGAATAACTCTTCAAATAATAAAACTTGTTACTTTCAATGAAAAGTCAATAATAAATACTTTTGAAAGGAATTTTAATGACTGAATTTATTTATCGTAATTCGTGTAGGTCATAAATTCAAATCCTAATAGTCATGAAAAGGTCTTAAAAAGTCTTAAATTTGACTGATTAAACCCTGCAGAAACCCTGTAAATAGAATAGAATGGAGAATAGCCTATGATAGAGGATTAAATTAACTGAATGGTCATTGTCTTTCAAGGCTAGAGGGAAGATCGCGGAGTACTCGGATGTTTCGAGCGAAGATGAGTTATCTGTTAGTGAGGAAGAGTACATTCCTGATACATCAGAGAGTTACACATCAGATAGTAGCATGAGCTTTACTGCTTCACCAAAGGGTAAAGAAAAAAAGTTACAGACTTTGCCAGTCCGGAGCAGTTCAGCTGTGAACAGAATCAAAAAGTTCAGTATTCAAAGCAGCGGTGACTTAGGGAGCTCCCAGAACCACGACATAGCCAAAGTTCCTGACACATCTTCCATTCTTGACAGCGCAACATCAGTAATTATCCCAGCTGTAATTAAAAAGAGAGGTGGATTGAGAATGTACAGCAAAAAACAACAGTGCTTTTTTTGTGAAGGTGCTTTTACAAAAATTTCTAGACACCTGGAACGAAAGCATAGAAATGAGGTAGAGGTAGCAAAAGCGTTAAGTCATCCAAAGGGCTCAAAAGAAAGGAGGATGCAACTTGAGTATCTACGTAACAAAGGGAACATTGCTTACAATAGTACTGTTATTAATACAGGTGCAGGACTGATGATTCCGCGGAAACTGCCCAAAAAGAACCTGGAGGGGGAAAGTTTTATGCACTGCATTTACTGCAAAGGACTCTTCTTAAAAAAAACTTTGTGGCGACATGTCAAGGTTTGCAAATTCAAGCCTGGTGATGAGAAGCCGAAACCTGGAAAAACCCGTGTCCAGGTTCTTTGTGGCTTTGCACAACCTCCCCCACCAGGAGTAACTCATGGTGTTTGGAAGCTGTTAAATTCCATGAACCAGGACCAAGTGGCACTTGAAACTAGAAATGACTGGTGCATTTTAGAGTTAGGAAAGCATCTTTACAACAAGTATGGATCAAGAGTTAAAATGCATGAACACATCCGCCAAAAGATGAGGGAGCTTGGAAGACTCCTAATATGTGCAAGAGAGGTATCCCCCCTTACATCTATTAAAGAGCTCATTCATCCCACAAACTTCATGCATACCATCAATGCAGTTAAAAGGGCTGCTGGCTACAATGAAGAGACCAATGTATTTGAAAAGGCTAGTGTGGCTGTGAAACTTGGACAGAGTCTGAACAAAATCGCAATGCTCATTGAGAGCCACTCTACTATTAGAGGAGATGAAAAGACAGGAAAAATTGCGAACAGTTTTCAACAGCTTTATAAGTCCAGATGGCCCGAATACATTTCTACAACAGCCCGGCGAACACTGGAGGAAGCAAAATGGAATTCCCCACAATTACTTCCATTCACAGAAGATGTTAAGCTCCTTCATATATATCTTGACGAGCAAGAGAAGACCCATCGCAAACTCTTGTTAACACAGCCATCATCTCAGCACTGGGCAAAACTGGCCAAGATCACGTTAACTCAGGTTATGCTTTTCAATCGTAGACGAGAAGGGGAAGTGTCACAAATGCCATTGTCTGCATACATCTCCAGCAACCAATCGGATGCTCATCCAGATATTAGCATGGCCCTCACAGATTTAGAAAATAAACTGTGTCAGTACTTCAAGCGTGTAGAAATTAGAGGCAAAAGAGGCAGAAAGGTTCCCGTGCTTCTCACACCTTCCATGCAAGAATCAATCAGCCTGCTTCTTGAAAATCGGAATACCTGTGGAATTCCAAATGAAAATCCTTTTCTCTTTGCACGCCCGTATGCAATGACATTTTTCAGAGGCTCTGATTGCATTCGCGAATTTGCTGTTGCATGTAGTGCAAAAAATCCTCAGACTCTTACATCAACAAAGTTGAGAAAACAGATCGGGACACTTTCTGAAGTTCTTAATCTTAGCAACACAGAGTTAGATCAGTTGGCAGACTTTCTAGGCCATGACATTCGAGTTCATCGTCAATTTTACAGGTTACCTGAAGGCACCCTCCAACTGGCCAAAATTAGTAAAATTCTTCTGGCCCTCGAAAAAGGACGCTTGGCAGACTTTAAAGGGCGAAATCTTAATGAAATCAACATAGATCCAGAAGGTACTATACACCGTACACAACATGGGTTCAGATTTTGGGAATGCTTTGAATAACATTACCTTGTATTTTAAATAATATATTTCTGTTAGGGGTGCACTGATCAATATCGGCCAATCATTAATGCGCATCTCGTCAGTAAAGCCGGTTCTCTAATCAGCTGTAAATTCCACCAGGCCGTTGTTAAATGACTAGCTGCGCAAATAAACGCTGTATCAAAATATCACGCACCTGGTGCAATTTACAGCTGATTAGAGAACCGGCTTTACTGACGAGATACGCATTAATGATCGGCCAATCTTGATCGGTGCACCCCTAATTTCTGTATTTTCTACTTTTTAGAGGAAGTTACAGTGGACAGTGATTTGGAGGAGTCCACTTCTAGTCCAAAAGGTAATGATTACATAATGTCAGTTTCAATTTATGTTTGCCTAAATAATGGGACATCGGATGCCCATTTTCCGGAGTTGGACTGATTCTTTAGGGTCTTCATATAATGTCTGCAAAATACCCGTCTGCCAACTCTGAAACCCGGCAGCAGTTCAAGCGGATGATGTAGCATGTCGGCATTGCGTGATTACTGAGAGCACAGAGAGAGAACAAAACAAAATGCTGTTCACGAATTATATATATATATTTGCTTGTTTGTTTGTTTTAGTGTTTATAGCTCTTTTGAAGCCAAGAACTCAACCATCTGGAGTCTATTGATCAGCCTGTTTCTTCCTCTTCTTATCACAGCACTCGCCTAAACCTGGCTCCTGGTCAGGTACACTTGTCCCCATTAGCACTCCAATTAACTCACTCATCAAGCCCCACATAAAAGCACACACCTGAGAATCATTCACTGTCCGGTCTCATAAACTGTTTTTATCCTCCATGAAGTCCGAGATCTAGATGATTTTGTGCAGAAGTTTGTGAATTATGGTCAACTCGCCGCATGTGATGACCTTACCTTAATGAAGGGACTCTGGTGCGGTTTGGAGGAAGATATCCATCTCGTCATGCTGAGAGCTTATCCATGCTGGTCATTGAAGAATTATATCAACTTCGCGCTGTGGTTTGCCAGATTAGACTTCACCATGGATGAGGTGAAGTCCCGTCCACAGTCGTCACGTGGATGCTGTTGCGCTCTGTTCCACTTGCTGTTCCCCAGCTGAGCTTGCATTTGCCAGCCGCCGGTGCCTCAAGTCCTGAATCACTCTCCATGGCTCTGCTGTTCAGCCCGCACTCATGCCCAACACCACCATCCGCGGCCAACACAAATCTGTAGCCGTCAACGGTTTACTCAAGCTGAGTGCCATCTGTGGCAAAGCCTGTGCCGCTGCCCAAAGCAAGATTAATGCCGCCATAAGGTCCTATGGCAAGGCCTTATAACATTAAGATGCCCGCACCTTACAAACTTGATTCAGGACTTGATTCAGCCCTGAATGCCTCTCCAAACTACCGTTCACACCATTAACAGCTCCTGCAACCCATCCTGAACACCTCTCCAATCAAGCACTCTCACCATTCTCACCTCCTGCATCCCCCCTCTCCCCCACACCTGCAATTCAGATCAGCGAGGATGCGGTGCGCCAGGTCTTCCGGAAGCAGAAAAGGAAAAAAGCACCAGGCCCAGATTGTGTTACACCAGCCTGTCTGAAATCCTGTGCTGACCAGCTGGCCCCCATCTTCACACAGATCTTCAACAGATCGCTGGAGCTGTGCGAAGTCCCTTCATGCCTCAAACGTTCCACCATCATCCCCATCCCTAAGAAACCCAAAATTACAGGACTAAATGACTACAGGCCTGTGGCTCTAACGTCTGTAGTCATGAAGTCATTTGAAAAACTGGTGCTGGGCCACCTGAAGGACATCACTGGGCCCTTGCTGGATCCTCTTCAGTTTGCCTACAGAGCAAACAGGTCTGTGGACGATGCAGTAAACATTGGACTGCATTATGTTCTGCAACACCTAGACAGACCGGGGACTTATGTGAGGATCCTGTTTGTGGACTTCAGCTCGGCCTTCAACACGATCATCCCAAACCTCCTCCTGCCCAAACTAAATCAGCTCTCCGTGCCCACCTCAGTCTGTCAGTGGATCAACAGCTTCCTGACAGACAGGCAGCAGCTAGTGAGGCTGGGAAAATACACATCCAGCACCCGTACAATCAGCACCGGAGCTCCCCAGGGCTGCGTTCTCTCCCCACTGCTCTTCTCCCTGTACACCAACGATTGCACATCTAAGGACCCCTCTGTCAAGCTCCTGAAGTTTGCAGATGACACCACACTCATCGGCCTCATTCAGGACGGTGACGAGTCTGCTTACAGACAGGAGGTAAAAGAGCTGGCTGTCTGGTGCAGTCTCAACAACCTGGAGCTTAACACCCTCAAAACAGTGGAGATGATCGTGGACTTCAGGAGAAACCCCCCTGCACTCCCCCCACTCACCATCATGAACAGCACTGTGACTGCAGTGGAGTCATTCAGGTTCCTGGGCACCACTATCTCTCAGGACCTGAAGTGGGACATTCACATTGACTCCATTATGAAAAAGGCCCAGCAGAGGTTGTACTTTCTCCGCCAGCTGAGGAAGTTTAACCTGCCACAGGAGCTGCTGAAACAGTTCTACTCCACCATCATTGAATCCATCCTCTGCACTTCAGTAACTGTCTGGTTCAGCTCAGCTTCTAAATCTGACCTCAGAAGACTACAGAGAGTAGTCCGGACTGCTGAGCGAATCATCGGTTCAACCCTCCCATCTATTCAAGAACTGTACTTATCCAGAGTGAGAAAAAGGGCTGTCAAAATCACTCTGGACCCCTCACATCCAGCACACTCCCTCTTTGAACTGTTGCCATCTGGTCGACGCTACAGAGCACTGAGCACTAGAACGACCAGACACAGGACCAGTTTCTTCCCTCAGGCAATCCATCTTATGAACAGCTTATAATAACGGCGGACACACTACACTTTATATTTATATACACACACACTTTATTTATCTAACACACATACTTAGTATACACTTAAATTTTGCACACAATATATATGTACATACATAACTTCATTGTAATATACTTGCCTACAATTGTCATTTGGATATTGTTATTCACTATCTACTTATTTGTATTTTTTATTCTTTTATTATGTGTTTTATGTTCTGTCGCTGTCATTCTGTTGTACTGCGGAGCTTCTGTCACGAAAACAAATTCCTCGTATTTGTACATACCTGGCAATAAAGCTCATTCTGATTCTGATTCTGATTCTGAAATGCCCTCCCCTGTGTCAGATTCCCCAGAGCTCAGCCTAGTGCCTGTTTCTCTTTAGCACCCATTAGTTCCTGTAGGCAAACAGGTAGGTATTCTGGATTTGACACTTCTCCCTGAGTTCTCAGCTCCTCTCCTCACCCCAGAGCCTTCATTTCCGTTGGCTCCATTGGTTCTGTCCAGTTCTCCTCCTCCAGAGCCTCCGCGGGTCCCGTCCAGTTCCGCTCCTCTAGAGGGTCCTTAAGTGCCATCTTCTCCTTAAGTGTCATCTTCGCCCACTAGAGCCCACTCCTCCTCAGCGCCCCCATGAACCTAAGACCCTGGACTTTCCCAATTATTTTTTTGGGGGGCTATATGGCTGAGTTAAGGGTGGGATGTGGGCCAAGATTATCATCGTCGAGCTGCCTGCTCTGCCATGGCCCCCCAGTAACCTGATCCACCATGGCCTCCTGGGTCTCCTACTCCGTCATGGCTCCCCGACTTACCTGGAGGTCCTCCTTTACTCCATCCTATTCCTGCCCTGCACCAGCCCCGGGGCTTATTACAGCTCGGGACGAGCCTTCCGGGAGGGGAAGTACTGTCACAAGATTAGCATCTTTCTTCCGCATCTCATCACAGCACTCACCTGGCTCCTGATCATGCACACCTGCAGCCCATGAGCACTTTGCTGAACATAAAAGCACATACCTCAGAATCATTCACTATCCAGTCTCATAAACTCGATGTGGACTAAGCAAGCTATTACCTGCCTGTGATACTTGCCACCTGTCTCCTTCCTCAGTGATCCCTTCCGTCTCCAGCTCAATTCTCTAGTCGAGGTGTCTGTTTCCCGTCAGTCCTGGTCTCCACTCTCCGTCTCTACGAGTCTCCTGTAAAGCAAGAAAGATCAGATTATTTCCTGGATCATCCTCTAGACAAATCTCAGTGCTGGTATACTCACCTGAACAATCTCCACTCAGCTCCTTTGCTCTCCTGTTGTTAAATAAACTTCGCCGTTGTTTACTTACCTCGCTCTCTGACCAGTAACTGTTACAGAAATATTTCCATCAAAAACCTAAATTTCTTTTCGACTGAAGACCGAAGTACATACACATCCTAGATGAAATTGGGGTGAGTAAAGTGTCATGAAATGGTTATGTTTGAAAGTGGTCCTAGAACATTGATCCTCAAATCTGGCTCACGGGATTCATTTTCCTGCAAAGTTTAGCTCTAACCCTAATCAAACACGCATGAGTTTGCTAATCGGTGTCTTCAGGATCATTAGAAAATCACAGGCAGGTGTGTTTTAATTAGAGTCGGAGCTAAACTCTGCAGGAAACTGGATCTCGCGAGCCAGATTTGAGGATCACTGTCCTAGAATAACTTTTATATTTTTCCTTTTCTCTTTGGAGTATTACAAGCTCTTGGTGCATAAAAAACATCTGTTAAGTTACGAAGACTAAAGTCTTAAATCCAAAGAGATATTCTTTATTGAAGTTCGGAGTCTGCCACACACCCCTAAAATGGCCCGTTCTAACACACCCCCACATCTCTACGCAAACATTTGGGGGTGATTTGCACCGAACCGCCCAAATGTATACGCAGAGAAAGTAATCATCATTTCTTCACTGTATGTTGTCATGTGCGCCGGTGACACGGACTGTTTTCTGAAAATGGGAGAGAGAAAGGCAGGTTGTGCATTTAACCGCTCTCCAGCTCGCCCTGCTCTGAGCGGGCCGCAAACCCTCATCATTCTGTGGTCAGTCAAGTGAGGTATATTTACACTGTTGATGGACAACACGGACATTACAGAGAGTCTGGCGCTTCTTACAGCCTGGCAGGAAGTTACATTTTATAATGTGCTACCTAACTTTACTATTTAAACGCGAAGTGCTTGTGGTTTGTTTCTCCAATTACAAATGCCGATATGTTGTTATGTTTACGTCGCGACGTGTAAAAAGACAATATAAGTCATAAACAGTAATTATGTTCCCGCTTAACACAACAAAAGCCTCATTTGAAATGGCTTTTAATGTTTTTTGCGGGGATTTTTTTTGTAAGGGGCATAACATTTCCGTCAAACGCTTGACTTTGGGCAATCACAATGTACTGGATTGCTGGCCAATCGGAGCATACCTCGGTGTCTTGCAGCTCTGAATTTAGACCAAATCCACCGGTATCAGAAAGGCGGGGCTTACAGGAGATAAAATAATATAAAATATGTGGAAAATAATGCTGTTTATTTTTTATTTAAACCCAGTAAACACATTGCATGATACCAAATAAACACAAAAATGATCTTTTATATATACATATGACAAAATGCTGGTGAGGACCGTAAAGAGAAAAGAATAACTTAACTGGCAGGTTCCAGGTCTGGATATGCATGGGAAAAAATAATTTAGTATGGAAAGAATTTGTTTCCAGACTATTTCACCTATTCAGTTTTATTTTTTTATTTTTTTTGTAATATAAAATTGAGTTGAATCTGCTGATTTAAATGGTGATATGTCTATAACACCTAAAACTTCTAGTAGATGGGTCCCCAGGACTGAAATTGAGAAACGCTATACTCCGGGCTGGACAATAATTCAATTTCTATCTATGAATCTATCTATATGTATGTATGTGATTTTTATTTTTTTATTTTTTATTTTTCAGTAAAAATGATTTGATTTATTAAACACATTTACGATATTTTGGTACAGGCTGCGTTATCCCATACATTTATTTATTTGCGTGGTTGAATTTGTTGAATAAACATGAGCACTGCATATTTCAAAATCAATATAGATATTGGAATTATATCTTATAGACCGAAATTAAGAAATGTATTGCGACGTAAATTTTGGCAATATTGTTCTGCCCTGATCCTGATTGCACCTCAGGAACTTTGTGTTCTTGAGATGACTGTCTTTTTGGCTGCAGAGATTTGTCAATACTCAAGACTGGCTTAATTTTTACTTTCAGAGTGCACCACAGTATCATCATCACAGCACACGGTTTGTGAGAACGGCACACTTCCAGCAGACCCAGTCTCCAAAAAAAAGAGAGGTATGATAATACTTAGGTATGATGATACTTCACTTAATGCCGATTGTCCTGAAAAAAAAGTGAATTTTACCGTAGTACAGTGCTGACTTCGTAGCCTACTTTGACTGAATTCTTTGCTTGCTTTATTTATTTCTTCTTATATATGACTCTATACTTTGTACCTATACCTTTATAGTGGCTATTATTGTTCATTAAAACTGACGTTAACAAAAGTTAGGTTTGTGCCTATTTCATGCTTTCCCACATACACCACGCCTAACAAGTAAGGTCAGTGAAAACACAAGCCTGATCAGGTTTACCTGTACCGAGCTGAACTGTACCATACCACTCAGGTTGATGCAAGTGTTTCTCATGGGTAAAATGCTAATGTGTCTCCCCCCCCCCACAGGTTACGTTAAGAAGACGGCCTGGAACAAACTTGAGATACAGGCTGTGGAGAAGCATATGATGAGGTTTATTAACAATCACAAAATTCCAGGAAAGGCAGACTGCATGAGGTGTAAAGAGGCGGAACCACTTGCACTTAAAAATAGAGAGTGGTCTACACTTAAATTTTACATCAAAAATCGAATCTCCGCTCTAAACAGAAAATATCTGCCAAATTAATTGACACACTGTCAGACTGAATTGTGCATTGGTAGAAACAAGCTTTTATAGTTTTAAAACAAGCTTCCATAGTCAAATGGTTAGCGCAAAAGACCATCAGTTCCATATTATTGTTTGGAAATGTAGATTGTTCTTTCGAAAATTCAGGCATTTTAAATAACTTTTAGACTGGAGTCTTTTTTTTCATCCTTGTCTGCTTCAAATGTAGAATTGTTTTTCTATAAATGCAGACATGGTAGATTTTCATTCTATTGTACTTGTTTTCAAAAACTTGAGAATGCAGTGTTTGTCATGAAGGGTTTTATTAATATATTTTTTTAATTCAACTAGTGTTTACTGTGAACATCTTTATGAAATATTTCTGCAAATTTTTGTGGACGACTGAAACTTATGCTAATGTTTCTGACCCTGACTGTTGACGTACTAATGTTATGAGTTTTGAAAATGTATGTCATATACTGTATAACACTTTTTTTTTTACTAAACCTTTAAAAGTACTAAGTTAATTTTGTTTCTACATCTAAAACAAACATCTCCAAAATCAATTAAAGCATGGAGCAGATTGTAGCTCCTTTTCTGTCTAAAGTACGCAGATTCTCTTTTGTGTGTGAGTCCAGTCCCCACAATGACCAAAAACTGGTGTTGAGTGTGTGTTTAAAGTCCCCACAATGACCAAAAACTGGTGTTGAGTGTGTGTTTAAAGTCCCCACAATGACCAAAAACTGGTGTTGAGTGTGTGTTTAAAGTCCCCACAATGACCAAAAACTGGTGTTGAGTGTGTTTAGATACGATCCCCACAATGACCAAAAACTGGTTTTGAGTGTGTGTTTAAAGTCCCCACAATGACCAAAAACTGGTGTTGAGTGTGTTTAGATACGATCCCCACAATGACCAAAAACTGGTTTTGAGTGTGTGTTTAAAGTCCCCACAATGACCAAAAACTGGTGTTGAGTGTGTTTAGATACGATCCCCACAATGACCAAAAACTGGTGTTGAGTGTGTGTTTAAAGTCCCCACAATGACCAAAAACTGGTGTTGAGTGTGTGTTTAAAGTCCCCACAATGACCAAAAACTGGTGTTGAGTGTGTGTTTAAAGTCCCCACAATGACCAAAAACTGGTGTTGAGTGTGTTTAGATACGATCCCCACAATGACCAAAAACTGGTGTTGAGTGTGTGTTTAAAGTCCCCACAATGACCAAAAACTGGTGTTGAGTGTGTTTAGATACGATCCCCACAATGACCAAAAACTGGTGTTGAGTGTGTGTTTAAAGTCCCCACAATGACCAAAAACTGGTGTTGAGTGTGTGTTTAAAGTCCCCACAATGACCAAAAACTGGTGTTGAGTGTGTTTAGATACGATCCCCACAATGACCAAAAACTGGTGTTGAGTGTGTTTAGATACGATCCCCACAATGACCAAAAACTGGTGTTGAGTGTGTTTAGATACGATCCCCACAATGACCAAAAACTGGTGTTGAGTGTGTTTAGATACGATCCCCACAATGACCAAAAACTGGTGTTGAGTGTGTTTAGATACGATCCCCACAATGACCAAAAACTGGTGTTGAGTGTGTTTAGATACGATCCCCACAATGACCAAAAACTGGTGTTGAGTGTGTTTAGATACGATCCCCACAATGACCAAAAACTGATGTTGAGTGTGTTTAGATACGATCCCCACAATGACCAAAAACTGGTGTTGAGTGTGTTTAGATACGATCCCCACAATGACCAAAAACTGATGTTGAGTGTGTTTAGATACGATCCCCACAATGACCAAAAACTGATGTTGAGTGTGTTTAGATACGATCCCCACAATGACCAAAAACTGATGTTGAGTGTGTTTAGATACGATCCCCACAATGACCAAAAACTGGTGTTGAGTGTGTTTAGATACGATCCCCACAATGACCAAAAACTGATGTTGAGTGTGTTTAGATACGATCCCCACAATGACCAAAAACTGGTGTTTAGTGTGTGAGTCCAGTCCCCACAATGACCAAAAACTGGTTGTGTGTTAGCCGGACCCCAGATATACTCAATACCTGAAAGGTCCCCACAAGTGACCACTGTGTCAGGTTTGTAATTTTTATAGTGAAATATTTGTAATCTGCAGTGATACTTTGAAACAGGCTTTTTAGCTTTTGTCAAATAATTTTTTTTAGGTCTGTAAGATCATAGGAATGGGTGGTCCCCACTATGTAGCAATACTGACAGGTGACCCCCACAATGCACAAAAACAAGTATGTGTGTGTGTGTGTGTGTAAAGTGTGTGCATACATTTTAGGCGAGTTGATATTCTGATCATATTTTTTAAACCAAGCACATTTTACAAATTCCAAACCACATCAATCTTAATAACTTTTTTGCCTCACTTTACTGGTAAAAGAAAATCTACCTAATAATTATGAAAACCTGGATATATGAATATTTTCACTTCCAGTCTTCATGGCCAATTATACATCACTTGTAAATTATTGAATATTAAATTAATAGTGGTTATTAAGATTGATGTGGTTTGGAATTTGTTAAATGTGCTTGTTAAAATAAAAACTATGATCAGAATATCAACTTGCCTAATAATTATGCATGTACTGTACATACAAACACAAGCGTGCGCACACACACACAAACACACATCCATCCATAAATAAATATGAATAATTTGCTATAAAATCCAAGGCCATTAGGAGAGTACTAAAACCTTTAGAACAAAAAAGGTTGTAGGTGAATTAGTTTTAAATAAAAAATAATTGTGTGCTGTACATACACTAAGGGTGTTATTGTAAAAATGTCACCTGTAAACTACAAATGTAATACAATCTTTTGAACATGAAAAAAAAAAACTTTTAGTAATTTACAGTAATTGTTTTTAAAGAATAATTAGGTAGTGTATGTACAGTAAGGGAGATATTGGCAAAAGTTCACCTGTAATAAGTCAGTCTTGTAACTACAAATGTAATGTTTTTTTGTTGTTGTTGTTGTTTTAATGATAGAAGTCACGTTGGTTAAAATACATGGGATGTTTAAATCCCAATCGGTGGATTTGTCAGACGGTCCCTTTAAGCATCAAGCGCCGCTATAGCACATCAAAAGCTTTCTCCGGTTTAAATTTGCTGCTACAATACACTTATGCGGTATTTAAATAATATTTTTATGTCGATATAAAGTTGATGAATATTTTTACTACTAATCGTGGTAGTGGTATCTTTGTACGATTGTTGAATATATAGAGTAGTGGCACACAGAAGTGAAAGTCTGGTGAATATCGAACCTAAAACTACCTTTACTGTGCTGAATGACATTTGGTATTATTTGCATGTCTATGACAGTGCAATGTATTTATAGCCAAAATAAATATGAATATCAAACCGCAAACTATCTTTACTGCGGTGATCCTTTGCAGTTATGAATGATGAATTACTCTTACCTTTATGAGCAAAAATGTGTTGCTCCTCTGTTGTGAGTAATCTAAAAGATTACTAAATGCATCTTCTTTTGGAAGGCCAAATAAAGTGCTTTACACACAGCATCTCTCTGACATGGCTGCTTCAACACTAAATGTGGTTAATGACCATGCTGCCTTTCTTTGCATGAATATTTGGGCATGGGGCGTGGGGGGGTGGTTAGAGTCTTAACTTTGATAAAGAACTCTTTAGATTTTTAGACTTTAGTCTTTGCAACTTTACAGATCTTATTATGCACCAAGAGCTTGTAACACTATGGAAAGCCGTTGTAACATTTAATCTATAGACCCCTTCACGGTTGACATCACAGGAAAATGAAGTGCGTAGTGTGCATGTCGGGGTCAGAACGTTCAATCGTGTGTTAACGTTAACCAGATAACTTTGTGAAATTGTTGTGTCGTTGACTGTGCAAATCGCACCAGTTGTGGAGTCAAGTTTCAGGATTCCTCCTGGATCTCATCCTTTTCAAAAAAATATACAACATCTGTGGCTGCAAGCTATTAAATGGGCCGACTGGGACAATGCTACGATTAAAGAGGCTCGTGTTTGTAGTGCTCACTTCCACGACAGGTAAGTTGTTTTGATTTGTATCTTTACAGAAAACGTATGCTATTATAATGATCAATAAGATAAGTATTATGGGGCATACACGCCAATCGTCTGATCCATAGTCTGATCACGTCTTTGCATTGACTTTGTATGTAACGTTAATCTACTTGCGCAAATCGTTGAACTCGTGTTTATGTATTTAGTTGTAAACCTTCCATTACTCGGGTCTTATTCAATATAATAAAGTTATGACTTCAAACACAACAATTATAAAACTTTATCTCATCCATTAAATCCATGATTTATCTTTCCATCTGATTGATGGCCGTCAGCGGTTGGGTAGAAGACAACAAATCCCATCATTCCACCCTCCTTCTTAGCGTCATCAAACCACGCGATTGTTATTGTTTAGGTAGTGCGCCCTCTAGTGGCAGGTCCTACTACCTGTACCTTTAACTGTTACTTACCATGGCTTAACTTTAGCCATAGTAAATAAACATCTGTTTTCTCTAAACTGTAGACTGATTTATATACGTCCAGAAAACTCCTTCTGTCTTATTTGAACTGTGGACTTTGTTTTAAATTCAATCAATACTCATATTGTTCTGATGTTTGTCAGTGTATATGCATGCTTAAAGGAGATACTATTTTATATATACTATTCAGTGAAACTGACACTATGATCTGACAGAACAACATAAGACGGTTTTATAAAAAAAAAAAAAAAAACATGCGCTTCTAACTCAAGCTGGAGTGTTTTATTTTGTTTTGCAAAAATCCACCGCTCGCGGTTCTTCTGGTCCGATCAGCGCAGGGCTGTGTGATAGCTGTCAATCACAGTTCTTGCCCACGCCACAGATCCCCTCTCATGCATGTTACAATATCACATGCCTGAAGTTCGATGGTGTGTTGGATTGTACGAAGCGTGATGGCAGAGAGAAAATCTACCAAAAAGATTCCAATTCCTTGGTTAACAACAACCAGAGCTAGAAGATCCAAGCAAGGAAAATAAAGTGATACTTCAATGCTGAAGAGATGGGCGCATTCACAGAACCTCTGGTACACACACACTGACGAACACAAACTTGATGGGAGGGTGCTCGGTGGGAGTAGGTAGGGGCATGAGAGTTGTAAACATTCCAAATTTTGTTTAAGTCCACTTGGTTGCCGACTGTAGCTTTAAAAGTAAACCTAAAACTAGTGCAGTCTAATACAGCAGCCCTGTGGTCCCACAAGCTACACCCTCCAAAGTTGTCATAATTTTTCACTGATCTGTTTGTTTTCTGTTCAAGATGAGGAGGAAGCTGAAGGGGACTGCCCAGTGTCGAGAAAGGATCATGATGAGCTTTGCTTTATACATCATCAACTGCAGGAAGACTACATCAACCTGCAACAGGACTGTTTTAAATTACGCAGTGAGAATGAAGAATTTAGGAATGAATTACAGAAATCCAAATTTTCATACAGCAATGTTAAGAGTAGCATTCGACTTTTACTATTTTTCACTGGACTGACCTCTATAATCTTTGAATGGCTCCTAAAAAAATTTGCTGGCAGTATTGAGATAGGTCAACAAGCCCTTCCTCTAGAGGACCAATTGTTGATGGTCTTGTTGAAATTAAGGATGGGCCTCAGTAACACTGACCTGGCAGTGTTTGTTACATGGCATAGATTTCATTAAACAACAAGCACCGTATCAAAAATTTATCGGAGCTGGATCTCTGTTATGTCTGTCGTCCTCAAGCCATTAATTAAATGGCCAAATAAGTCAGCTATACTTAAAAATATACCCAAAACATTCAAATGTTCCTTCAAAAAATGCATAATAGACTGCACATAAATTTTTATAGCTCGACCTAGCAATTTGACTGCAAGGGCACAGACCTGGTCTAATTACAAACACAACAATACGTTAAAATATTTGATTGCTATCACACCTGCTGGGGCAATTTAATTTTTGTCTCTAGGGTGGGGTGGGCAGTTTTCTGAAAAAAAGATCAGCAAAGAGTCAGTTTTTCTGGAACTGTTGGAGCCTATGGACAGGGTTTTAGCTGATAGGGGATTTTCAATTCGGGACGAGTTTGCAGCTTGCTGTGCCATTCTTTGTATTCCTCATTTTACTAAGGGCAAAAAGCAACTGTCTGCACTGGAAGTAGACACATCCAGACAACTGTCTCGGGTTAGGATTCATGTTGAACGAGTCATTGAACGAGTCATCTGCAATGGTAAATACTTAATGTTACCCTGCCATGCAAGTGCAATTTGCAGTATGGATGTAGCCTTCCCGCTTGTTGATCGCAACCCAGGTTTGGTACATAGAGGTGTTTTTCCCTTGGCGCTGGCTCCACTTAACACACAAAAATCATCACCTATATCGCTATATAAAACCATCTGGACATGCCCACAGACTACGTAATTATAAGCGTCTAGCATTTTGTAGGCTTTTAGTTTTTCTCGCATGTAAACACTCGGCCTGTCCACCAGATAGCTGTATATGGCGGGCCAGTGAATATCTGGCCACTTGCTGAAGTTATCTACCCATTCTGTTATGAGCTCGGGATCTGGCAGACAATTGCCATTAACTAAAACATTAGTTATGGTACTGTTCCCGTTCCTGTGGTGGCAAAGACATAACTTGACACAATATACTGGTCTATTAGCCGCGCCATTTTTTTTCTGACCCCATGCTGTGCGCGCACATAAGCTAGCAACCGAATGTTATCAAACATCGAAGGGGTCTATAAGCCTAACTAGTATCTTTTTTCATGTTACTAGTACTTATTTTTTAGTTACCAGTAATTATTCATTAGATACTAATACTTATTTATTATCTACTAGTACTTATTCATTAGATACTACTACTTATTTATTAGGTACTAGTATTTATTAATTAGATACTAGTACTTATTTATTAAATACTAGTACTTATTTATTAGATACTAGTATTTATTATTAGATACTAGTACTTATTGGTTAAATACTAGTACTTATTTATTAGATACTAATATTTTTTTATTATATACTAGTACTTAATTCAATAGTGACTAGTAACTTTTATATTGTTACTAGTAGCAAATTTTAAATTTTTGCTATTGACTTCTATGAGGATCCATCATTGAGATATAAACTATTCCGTTTTGACTTGTATGTATTCCACTAGTGACTAGTACTTAATTTTTACGCACTAGTAGTTATTCATTGGGTACTAGTATGTATTTTTTTAGATACTAGTACTCATTCATTAGATACAAGTACCTATTAAATAGACACTAGTACTTATTTATTAGATACTAGTACTTATCCATTAGATACTAGTACTTATTTTTTAGACACTAGTACTTATTTATTAGATACTAGTGTTTATTCTTTAGGTACTAGTGCTTATTAATTAAAAACTAGTTCTCATTCATTAGATACTAGTACCTATTAAATAGATATATATATATATATTTTTTTTTTTTTTTTTTTTTTAATGGAGGAAAAGTAGGAAAATAACAGCTAATAAAATTGGTGTCTTATCTCCATCCTGCCAGCAGAGGTCACTCAAAGATCAACAAACACATTAGGCCACTATATTTACAAAATTAGTTAAAAAACTGACAAATTTACGTAAATAATTGTTTCTTTTCTATTTGGTATCTCAAAAAAGTACATCCATTTCCTTGTTTCAGTTTCCTGTTTAAATCTCTCCTATATGTTGCTGGCTCATTAATATTCAACATACAATTAACATACTGGGCAGAAATGCAAATTTAAAAAAGTACTAGTATCTATTAAGTTCAGGATATCTTTGGTCTTTTTTGTTACTAGTAACTAAAAAAATAAGTATTAGTTCTATTTTTATTTGTTAAAAAGAAGAGCTTAATTAAATACTAGCCACTATTGGAATAAGTACTAGTATCTAATGATTAAAGGCTTAGTTCACCCAAATAGCATTAATAACTTACCCAAAAACAGAATAACAACGAGTACCTGTTCGTTTGTAGATATCTTCAACCTCAATAAGAACTAGTGAAAATGCATTTGGAGATATCTTCATTTAAACAGATCATTACATAAACATGAATACCTCTCCACCGTCCACCAGAGTCCACATGGTAATACAATAAGCAGAATCAGTTTGCATTAGGATTGCATTTTAAACTAAAAATAAGCCACATGTCTTGAAGAGCAGAGATAAAATAATATACTGTCGCAGTCATTGTTTATTTTTCATCATGTTTCATCTGTAAAACGTCTATCTGCATGTTATTCAGCTACATCTACAGCAAAGCTGAATTCCTGGAACTTCATCAGTGAGTCTCACTTGTGGAGTTTCTGTGCAATGATACCCTCCGGCGACGAATATGAATTAAAAGTATTGAGTATTAATTGAATACTCATTATTGATTGCAAAACCCTAATTTGAGTAAAATACCTAAAATAATTACGAACTTTGAGGTAAAAATTTGCAATTCCTTACGTTCTTCTCCAGGGTAAAGAAGTGTGCTTTTTTTCAGTTATTTTATCATTATATTTATTTCTTATATACTCAGTTTTGTATATTATGGTGAAATAGTGTTATTACAAAAGTAATATTCCTTATTTAGTTTATATATATATATATATATATATATATATATATATATAATATATATATATATTTTTTTTTTAGATATATATATATATATATATATATATATATATATATATATATATATATATATATATATATATATATATATATATATATATATATATATATATATTTTATACACATATATATATATTATAAAAAATAGCAGTGTCTACCTTTGACTGTACAAACTCAAAACTATTTTGTACAAACATTTTTTTTTTCTGGGATTTAGCAATCCTGTGAATCACTAAACTAATATTTAGTTGTATGACCACAGTTTTTTAAAAATGCTTGACATCTGTGTGGCATGGAGTCAACCAACTTGTGGCACCTCTCAGCTGTTATTCCACTCCATGATTCTTTAACAACATTCCACAATTCATTCACATTTCTTGGTTTTGCTTCAGAAACAGCATTTTTGATATCACCCCACAAGTTCTCAATTGGATTAAGGTCTGGAAATTGGGCTGGCCACTCCATAACATTAATTTTGTTGGTTTGGAACCAAGACTTTGCCCGTTTACTAGTGTGTTTTGGGTCATTGTCTTGTTGAAACAACCATTTCAAGGGCATGTCCTCTTCAGCATAGGGCAACATGACCTCTTCAAGTATTTTAACATATGCAAACTGATCCATGATCCCTGGTATGCGATAAATAGGCCCAACACCATAGTAGGAGAAACATGCCCATATCATGATGCTTGCACCTCCATGCTTCACTGTCTTCACTGTGTACTGTGGCTTGAATTCAGAGTTTGGGGGTCGTCTCACAAACTGCCTGTGGCCCTTGGACCCAAAAAGAACAATTTTACTCTCATCAGTCCACAAAATGTTCCTCCATTTCTCTTTAGGCCAGTTGATATGTTCTTTGGCAAATTGTAACCTCTTCTGCACATGCCTTTTTTTTAACAGAGGGACTTTGCGGGGGATTCTTGAAAATAGATTAGCTTCACACAGACGTCTTCTAACTGTCACAGTACTTACAGGTAACTCCAGACTGTCTTTGATCATCCTGGAGGTGATCATTGGCTGAGCCTTTGCCATTCTGGTTATTCTTCTATCCATTTTGATGGTTGTCTTCCGTTTTCTTCCACGTCTCTCTGGTTTTGCTCTCCATTTTAAGGCATTGGAGATCATTTTAGCTGAACAGCCTATCATTTTTTGCACCTCTTTATAGGTTTTCCCCTCTCTAATCAACTTTTTAATCAAAGTACGCTGTTCTTCTGAACAATGTCTTGAACGACCCATTTTCCTCAGCTTTCAAATGCATGTTCAACAAGTGTTGGCTTCATCCTTAAATAGGGGCCACCTGATTCACACCTGTTTCTTCACAAAATTGATGACCTCAGTGATTGAATGCCACACTGCTATTTTTTTGAACACACCCCTTTCAACTAATTCAACTAATTGCCCAATTGCACAGCCTTAAGAGCGTGCATATCATGAATGCTGGGTCTCATTTGTTTTCTGAGAATCTACTGAACCTACTGGTAACTTGTTTGCCACGTAACAATAAAAAAATATACGAAAAACCTTGATTATTCTGGTTAGTCACATTGTACTGCTATTATTTTGAACAATACTGTATATATATTGGGCCAAATTGTGCAGTCCTACATTTACAGAAAACCTGGCGTTTTATTATTATTCATATATAATTTTTTTTTTTTTTTATTATTAATACCTTTTGGCCTTCTTTTCAAATAAAGAAAATGTTTACCCAAATAGCATTAATAACTTACCCTCACAAGTCAGTCTATTGTTCGTTATCTGGCTCGGCTCGGTGTTCATCTTCAGTTCTCTCTTCACAGCAGTTCAGTCAGTGTACTGTTTGAGTAAATGAATTACTCCAGGATATTGATTTGTTTGAACTTAGAGCGAGTGTCAGCCACATTAAAAAAAAGTTAACAGCTTAAGTCATTTGTGGATAAATGTGTATTGTAGACGCAAACGTTAAAAACGTTTCAGTTCGATTTGGTGAACTGGTTCAAAAAGATCCGGTTACATTGAATGATTTGTTTGCAAATCGTATATAAAACTGCTTTGTTTTAAACTCTCTCTCACAACGGACATGGAAGAGAAGAAATAGGAATAAAGTCGTATTTTTTTGCTATTTTTGGACCAAAATGTATTTTCGATGCTTCAAAAATTTCTGACCCTGATGTCACATGGACTACTTTGATGATGTTTTTCTTACCTTTCTGGACATGGACAGTATACAGTTCACACAGCTTCAATGGAGGGACTGAGAGCTCTCTGACTAAATCTAAAATATCTTAAACTGTGTTCCAAATATAAACGGAGGTCTTACGGGTTTGGAACAACATGAGGGGAAGTTATTAATGACATAATTTTACTATTTGGGTGAACTAACCCTTTAAGTACTAGTATCTAATGAATAAGCTCTAGTAACTTTACAAAAGACACTAGTACCGAAAGAACAAGCACTAGTACCTAATGAATAAGTACTAGCACTTAAAGGAACAGATACTAGTATGGCTTATTGATTAAACGTTACCATGGCTTGCCATAGTAATTGCCATATTGCTGCAGCACCTGGGGGAACAGTTTAGGTTTTGGTGCCTTGCTCAAGGGTCTTCCTCAGTTGTGTGTTGAGGGTGGAATAAATCACTGGTTATTAAATGAATTTGAATTATAGCATATTACATATTAATTTCATTTTTATAGAATCTGAAAATAAAATACTGCTCATGTACAGACAAAACAAGACGATCACAT
Source organism: Carassius auratus (assembly GCF_003368295.1). NCBI lineage: Eukaryota > Metazoa > Chordata > Actinopteri > Cypriniformes > Cyprinidae > Carassius > Carassius auratus. The sequence goes on from NC_039285.1 coordinate 16,077,780, forward strand.
TGATACATACTGGAATTTTATTTATGAGACGTAACCTTAAGAGGAAGCAGACTTCCAAAATCATTCAGAAGTAACAGAGGACAAAAATTTCATACTTTTCTGTTTATTGGATGATTAGTTAGAAGGGAAGACCCCTGTCCAAAAGACGGACATGTAAAGAACAATTTATTTCTTCCATACACTGTTTTCATAGTCCCATTTGGCTGAAAAGCCCTCAACAGGGTTGATCCTCATATCAAGCATTCTCTGGACCTCCTTCTGCTTGTATTCGGCATCAAAGGTATGGGGGACATCTCCATAAACTAAAAACACACAGAAAACATACAGATTCAATAATTGTATGCAAGTATGATCCTGGATGGAGATGATCAGCAATACTTGTATACAGGCTTGTATGTTAGTCAAGCGAAACATACCATACTTCCTCTGCCACAACACAACTAGGCCAGTGAAGCCAATGAAAAAGAAAATTCCTGCAACTACTGATTTCCATTCTCCTGATCCCTTGTCCATTTCAGCAAAGCTCTCCTTGAAGCTGATACGATACACTGAAATAAACCATTAAAAGAAGGCAATTAGCCTATTAAAATTAAAACTTGGTCTTTAACAATACTTAGGTATTTAATATCACTCACATGCAATCTTCTCCTCTTTAGACAGTGCAGCCCAGGATCCCTTCTCCTTTTCCTTTAGAGACTTCTGCTCAGGACTCAGCTGCTGCACAAACTTGATATCAGGAAGAGGGCTCTCTCGCCGATCAAAGTATGCTGGCAGTGTGTAGTCCTCAACCTTAGCAACTCCTGAGAAGACAAGTAAAACAATGTTAGACAATTTGCACACACATTAATGTATAATAATATTTAATGTGTCCATATATACATTATTATATAAATACACCTGCACAAGTTGGCATGTAACTTACCATGTCCACCACGCAGGCAGATGGAAGTGGACAAGGTCCGATTACCAACTAGGCGAAATACTCTAGTTGCCAACATCCTGTGCGAGAACAAATGTTTAATGAGAAATTAATATTCTTTCCACTTTGAGAAATTTTTAATTTAACAAAAATGTAAATATCAAATAACTTTTTAAGAGGGCACCAAATTTATTATAAATACAGCAAGTCAGAATACATCATGTTATTCCATTTAGATCATATACGAGTAAAAATATGAATGCTCTGGTGTGCCAAAGTCCAAAGCTGGGTGCAAACATATACATGTAGTATATTGGTGACTTTCAAAATGTTTTCACACATTATCTGGTAAATGTTACCATGTAAACATAAACGTAACATAATTACTAATTTCAGTGCTTCAAGGGTGAACTATCAAAATATAATTTATTTTTAATTGTAGAAATTATTTGTGATGGGGACAAAAAAAACCCCTACTTTGTCCACTGCAGACTGTGACCTCTAACATTTATTATGTGTAAATTGTTGATGCTTGTGTCTGTGGTATCCCTGCAAAAGTATGTTTCCTGTTTTACAGAAACAATACAACACCCCATAATATTACAATTATTTTACCATGCTTCTTAAATGGTATTCATTAAATCACATTGACTGTAATCAGGGTAGAAAACATGTATTTACAATATAAGAAATAATCTTTGTTCACAACTAATTATAAAGAAAAGAAAGAGAAACAAAAAGCAAAAGACAGGACATCATTACAACAACTAACGTTATATATTAATATATATTATATGAATATGCAAATCATACAATACAACAATATTACCATCGCTTTACTATGGTATCGTCACACCTTTTATCCCTTAAACCGGATAGTCAGCACTTATTGCCATAATTGTGTTGCAGTAACACTGACTTTGCCATGAGCCGGTTAACGAACATTGCAAGGTCATATGCGTAGTTGGGATTTGTTAAACAACAAAAGTATGCCATGAACATCTAGAATACCTAATATATTAATTAACAATGTGATTGCGTATCCTAAAGTATTTTTTACTCTGTTGCATCGTGCTGGATAAATTAGAACACATTTACCCTATCTACTGCTAATGCTAAAGCTAAAGCTAATGCTGAAATACAACATCAGTCATCATCCACAGTAGCCTCAATGTCACTAACAGAATTTCAAACACACGCATTCGATCGTTCGACACATAAAATAACATAAACAAATCTTTATTAAATCAGACGATATAGAGGCCACAGTTATATAAAAATGTACAAAAAATAAAGAAAGAAATGTATCTCACAAACCTCGCGCCTCCTACTGTCGCTCGCTCAGGAAAGGATAAAGGAAGTGAATCAGTGACGCAAACATGAAATAGATGGGCAGAGCGTTGACTTCTTCTTCGGTTTTATGGCGGGTAGCACCAAAGTTAGGTGGATTATCGCCACTTATTGTATTGGAGTGTGAACCAGAGTTTACCCTTTCAAAACGTGAGAAAAAAATTAATTAATTAAATAAACCCACTTCTTTTCCTAAATTCTCTTAAGCAGCCCAGTTCTCTTCAGATACAAATTAAACTCTCTAAATCCATAAGTAAATATCGTTTTAAGATTTAGGTTATCCCCTCCCATCTTTCGAAGTTCATTTTTCATTGTTTCTCGTTCATTATTATATTTTAGACAAACACAAATAACATGCTCTACTGAATCTTCCAAATGCTTTAATTACTGCCATTGCTTCATATTTACTAAGTGAGATATTCAGGGTTTGTTAATTTATAGAAAATGAAGAGCGAAGAATTCGCACCAGGTGTGTTTTGCGTTTTATGTATATATATATATATATATATATATATATATATATATATATATATATAAATATATATATATATATACTATTACTATTTATTACTATATATTTATAAAAATCCTGACAATGTCACTGCTTAATACCTATAAATTGTGATTTATGAATTTATTTATTTTTTAATTATTTATTTATTTATTATTATACCAGTGTTCTGAGTGCTGAAGTTATGACGTCACTTTGTAGGCCAAAACGCGGAAGTGAGTTTGCGTTTTAGCACTTCGGGTTCCCTCGCCCTAAAGTCTAGTGTTTTTTGAATGGGTTTTTGCTAAATTGCCTGAAATAAGGTCTGTGGTTAACAAAGCCTCTAAATATTTTCGCGTTTTGATCTATGACATAAAAAACACCAGTTATAACCTGCTTGTGATTTTTTAAAACTTTATTGTGTCTTAAAAATGGTGGTTGCTAACAGGTTGCTAAAAGGAACTACATCCTTTGGCAGGGACTTTAGACGTCATTATGACAAACATGAAATCTCACCCCGCGTTTCAGCCTCAGGCTCTTAGAAGTTTACCTTTCAGTTAATATACATAACCAGGGGCGGACTGCCATCTGGAGCACCGGGACATTTGAAACCTGAAAAAACTGAACCGTTCTGTTCACCACACACGCACGGTTCGGCACGCACTGGGACCGCCGTTCAACTTAAATCTGACAAAGCATGGTTTAACACGTAAAACAAACAGGGTTCAGTTAATATATGTTTCTGCACATTCTGGATTCCCAGACATTACCCTGGGCAAATCATTCACTCTTGTTCAATACTAATATGAATGTTGTATGAGTGCATTCTCTTAAAGTGACAGTCTTTATATTAATCGAACAGCAACAACAAAAAAACCACTCACTGCTCTTGATTAAAAAGCTTTTGTAACTTTAATAAAGAATAATCTTTAAGTTATAGTCCAAAATGCAATGCGGTTTTACATTGTCATTCCTTACCTACTTATTTGTATTTTTAGTATTTTTATTCTTTTATTATGTGTTTTATGTTCTGTCGCTGTCATTCTGTTGTACTGTGGAGCTTCTATCACGAAAACAAATTCCTCGTATGTGTAAACATACCTGGCAATAAAGCTCATTCTGATTACTTTATTCAATTTCTGTACCTAAAAACTAATTCAAAAAACATGGAAGTCAGTTTATTTTATTTGTATTTTTACTCTATTGTATTTATTTGTTCTGTTGCTTGTAGTTAGAATATTCTTAATAATATGATAAAATATATATTTTTTGAAAGTGTAGTTTTTCCATAAACATAGCACATACAATGGTACTGAAACCGTGAAACAAACCGAACTGAAAAAGTTGAACTGTTCCACCCTAATATTTACATAATCATTTGGCAGATGGATGGTTTCATTCAAAGTGACTTACAATAGATAAAATCTATTTTAAAAAACTATATTACAAATGTATATAATGATAAAAGTTCAAACTAGCACACTGTTTTACATATGGGATACAGTAATTTTTAGTGCCAAAATTGACCAGAAATTTAGATTTTTCCATTTCTAGCCTACAATATGTAGCCTAATGTACAATGCTTATTTATTTTGAAGGTGACGAAGGAAGCAACAGTAGCACTGCTAGTGCTCCTGCTGTTGGACAGTTCAGCTTTTGAGTCAGAGCAGAACCTTCAGGTAAAGCTTCGAACAAAGCTTAGCATATAATTTTTCATTTGTGCACAAAATGTTATAAATTGTTTCCTGTGTTATATGTTTATTCAGCGATTGCAGCCACTGATTTGCCAGAGGTAACTGATCGTTATTAATGGGCCAACAGCTGTTAAATATTTTCTTATATACCTCTGTTTTGCTATTAAAACTAGGCTATTTCGTTAAGGTATGTAGCCTATACATGGTGGTATATAAAAACTTGCTCACTGTATTGTAAGACTGTAAGGTGAAAAATTACGAGTAGTACCTATACTGCTGCTTCTGTCATGATGATTTATGACATTGACCTTTGACCTTTTGACAGGTTGAACTTCCGGTAACCTTATGATGGATGGGCTGAACTTTCCGAATGAGTTCATGGGTTAACCTATGACCCTTTCCCACACATCGATCATGTGGTTTTGACAGAAAGTTTTACCCTATTGACCTAGTTAGTTCTAAATTATATTTTTGACGGCTAGTTTTTACGGTACATGAAAGACTCCCCACACATTGATCATGTGGTTTTGACAGAAACTGTTTGAACTTTGTGCCAGTTATACGGTTATGTGTGTGTGTGTGTGTGTGTGTGTGTGTGTGTGTGGTTATATGGCTTCTCCCCCCCTCCCATTACATTCATGAGCAGTATATAAATGGGATCGGTGTGTTCTACGTTTATATATAAAACATTCTATAATTTATGTAATATAATAATTATCATGCTAAAGTAGAAAAAAAAACATTTTAGTTATTCCATATATGTGACATTCAGTTATTTCACATTCATATATATATATATATATATATATATATATATATATATATATATATAAAACATCCTATCCTTTATATAACATACATAATCTAAAAGCAATTTAACTAAGGTTGAAAAACAGTCTGTTCTTTTAAAAAAGGTTATAAATTAAACTGTATAAAAAATATACTGAAACCGACTGTTTCAGATAAAACAAGATCCATTCTACATTTTTAGAGAGCAGAATGAGCTGTTTTCACACACCTGACCCTCTGTGTCCCCACTGTCTGCGTCTGCACGCTACCCTTCACTCTCGTCCGAGTTTACTACAAAATCATAATATCTTCAGAGACGTTTTTTAATTAAAACTAACGTATCTCACTCGGGAGTACCATGTTTTTGACACTTTTCCTTTTTTTTTTTTTTTTAAGTGACATGACATTCAGCGAAGTATGGTGACCCATACTCAGAATTCGTGCTCTGCATTTAACCCATCCGAAGTGCAGACACACAGAGCAGGGAACACACACACACACACACACTGTGAACACACACCCGGAGCAGTGGGCAGCCATTTATGCTGCGGCGCCCAGGGAGAAGTTGGGGGTTCGGTGGCTTGCTCAAGGGCACCTAAGTCGTGGTATTGAAGATGGAGAGAGAACTGTACATGCACTCCCCCCACCCACAATTCCTGCCGGCCCGAAACTCGAACTCACAACCCTTCGATTAGGAGTCCGACTCTCTAACCATTAGGCCACGACTTCCCTTTTCTGACGGTTCACCTATGGATTACGGTTGGTGTGCGGCTAGCATCTCTTGTACCCCCCTCTCTCCCTCCCTCTCTCTCTTGCTCTCTCTCTCTCTCTCTCTCTTCCTCACATGCGTCTTTACACACACATTCGTCTCCAAGTCTTATTTTCTTCTTTTAATGAATATAAACACACTATACATTCACAAACAATATAGAACAAAACATTTACAATAGTTTTAGTCATCACTAAAAATATACATTTTACCAGGATCGGGGAAAAAAATATATAATTGAACAGAATGAAGAATATGGTCTATTGAGGAACCTGGACGTGTCATTGACACAATTCAGTTAAATTCATTTCACATTAATCTTTGCAAAACATTTTCTATATTATATTTAAAACCTCTTATATCCATCTTTATATCATATCTTTTTCAAAAATCTGTTTAATTATTTATTTTAACCATACACCTACAGTACCACCACACAATAAAATGCTGCATGCACGTACATTTTTAATTAAATTTGGTTTTTTAAGCGAGTTATGACTACCCTATAAATTTAATCATAAACCGCACGTACCTTGTTAGATCACTATAATATTCATGCCACTATACAAATTTCTATTCTGATAAACCATATAAACAAGCGGACATACGCATGGACATATAACAAAATAAAAAAGAGACTTATCTCTATTTTAAACAATATGAAAAAATAAATAAATACAATTATATATGGCAACGTGTTACTAAAGTGGAACATACATTTTAAACAAGTATCCATAGTGTTTATCAAACTTATAAAACACATAGCAGTAACAGACATGTTACTAAACCAAAGCAAAATTATTTATCATACATTTTTTAATCATGTATTCAACATATACTTATAACACCAATGTCTGTGGGGTTGTCAAAATACCTCCAGTCCCCCCACCCGCTCAGACTCCAGGGGTTAAAGAATATGGAAATAAATAATTATATAATGACATCATCATCCTAAAGCAATTCATTAAACAAAAAAGTATAACTTAAAAAAAAAAAGATAACATATTTTAAATGTGATTATATATAGCATAGTATATAAAATAAACATTTCTGATGATACATATAAAAAATTATCCCTTACATTTTTTAGACCGGTGAGAGATGTCCAAACATGAATGAAATATCCCCAAAATAAAATAACACGACTTAAAAAATAAAATAAAATGTTTAAATCGTAAAAAGAATCTCACAGGTCCCCGTAGTGAAATGTATGCGAGACCTGAAGGGGTGCTTCACACACCCCGCGAGGCGAGGGTGGAGTTCCAGACCGCATGATCGAAGTCAATGGGTACATTATTTCAAAGCTAACATTAATGTAATGTTTGAATAATCAGTACCCCACTACATCTGATGTAATTCATTACATCTGTTTAAATGTTTCTTAATTCAACAAAATAATGATATATTACCTAAAATATTCTTTTTCTATAATATTATATAATAAATAATTATTTATATCATATCGTATATATGATTATATTATATTAGATGCATTATGCATTAATCACTTTAGATTCTTTAAAGTTCTTATTTTCAGCACAATCTTCAGTTTTAATATCATCTCTCTCTCTCTCTCTCTCTCTCTCTCTCTCTCTCTCTCTATCTCCCTCTCTCTCTCTCTCTCACACACACACACACACACACAATTAAACATGATGCCAAAGTCTTTCTGTATGTTTTAAAAATAAAACTAAAAATATTGATTTTGCTTTAAATGTATGCTGAGGACCACGTTTGTTTGTCAGCATAGACTGTGAAGTTTAGATGAAGTTGTTTTATCTTTTAGAAGAATTCTTTCAGAGAAAGACCCTCGATCGTATTCGACCATTGAAGATGGTTCAGGAGAGATGACTTTGCTGACCCACGCATCACGGTCGTAAACCTTTCACATATCTACGGTACTCTCAGACACAGAGCAGGAAAGACATTTTTTTTGCAGGGCCTCTGTTTAGCCGTTCCAAAATACCTCCATTTAAAAGCAAAAATATTAAAATGACCACCTGTACATCTAACAGGCTGTAGTTCTATTTTTATATATTTTGTATTAACAGTATCCTTACTATCCATATTATATTTTTTATTTAAAACAATATATTTAATCGGTAGTATCCCCCCAACGTGTGTTTTCCATCAGTTGTTGGCCTTCAGCCTTTTTACGTAGTGCTTTTCAGTTACTGTAAGATCGCTTTACACCAGTGTAATGAAAGTTAACTTTTCTTAAAGTTTACAGGTGTATTTTACTGTATCCGCATCCTTCTATCCTGTAGATTGTATGTGTACTGTAAAATAACAAATATACATTTGCTTAAAGTCAGTAAAATAATTACACCTACAATTTGAAACGTGTTTAAACACATTGTGTGTCACTAAAGCAAGGCACACCGTCTAACGTCTTATTTTTTAAATAACATGATTACTGGCATCATCTCTTCATATAATTTAGACACCCGAGTGCTTTTCTTACACAAGTAGAAAAATCTTTGTCTTTGGATGTGTTTGGCAGAAACATAATTTCTACATCAGAAATTTTTTTAAATCTACGACTGAACGTTTCTCATTCGACAGAAATACTATCTTCAAATTATTTACCCGGCCTATAACACTCGGTGTGAATGTTCTTACCTAGAACAGAAAAACATATGCTTCGACTATTTTGTAGGCATCGTGTAATGTTTAATGGTTTACTAAAGAAAAACTGTAATCACCAGCAGCTGTGATTTTCAAAATGAAAGAAATGTACGAGCTAAGGATGTTTCAACTATTATTATCATTTCCTTTTGACCCAGATAAACCGGTAATTAATTTTCTATGTGAGTGACACAATATACAGTTCTCATACTATTTGTGTAAATAGCCGTGCTAAAACATTTATGACTATTTTTGCACGTCAACAGATTATGTCAGGGGTGTTTCTTTTGACGGATTTGCTAGAGGCACTATGTCACCTAGTTGTAACGTGATTACGTTTAAGATCCATAAGATTGCACTACATTCACCCGAAAAGGTTGTAGATATAGTCTTTTATACGGGAAATGTGTATCAGAATAACAATTACCTAATAGTGATCTCCACTCTTCTAAACTATTGTGAAAGTTTTAATGAAACTCTGTATATATCTTTTTTTTCTACTACTGTATACATAATTGTTTGGTTGTCTTTGTACAATATTTCAATAAATAAACCGCTGTTGATAAGTTGTTCATTTAAGTGAGAGGCGGGATGATTTTGACAGTTTTAGTCATTCATTGTGCTTAAGATCCGGAAACCGAGCTACGACTGGAACTGCGCTGTCACGTCTAAATGACCCGTTCTTCTTTAAGAAAACACGAGGCGAGCAGTTTCTGACATCTATTAATTCACTTCATTTTTTCACCACCGCAAATGTTTTGTTTAGCATACATATTAGGTTTAGTCAGTTACATAGGTGTCACGCATGAAGTTTATAGTTATTTTAAATAATTATGACAGAGTTACAGGTTTAGGTTAATGGGGTGCCTGTAAGCGGTGAAAACTTCAGGCATCGGAGACGACGGTGTTACTCAAACAGCACATAGCGTTATATTTTAACAAACTGTATTCCATGTTACTAAGACAATCATTGCAGTTGATGTGGAGAAGCTGTTTGTTTGTAATTAATGTATCTATTACAAATCAGAGTTTGCTACTTGCACTTTTGCCTGTCATTTTTTTCGTAGTTTGCAGAAGCTCTTCTAATGGGGAAGACTTTAATTTGCTCCTGTTATATGAAAACATGGGTAAATGTCCTCAGAATTTTTTTATTATTATTATTATTAAAATAATACAACCATAGGCAGCAACAACAAAAATATCAGAAAAAAAATCAAAAAGGTAAAGCGGCTCATGCTGAAAATAACAGCAACATTTTGTCACCTTTAACTTCAAACAATGTTTAAAAAACTGGTATGGAATGAATTTTTGATGGTCACTTTTTAGCACATTTACAACAATATTTGTCAACTTAGAGATATTTTAAATAGTTAAATATGAATATTAAATGTTACACCTAAATGTTAAATGTTAAATGTAAATCGAAATGTTAAATATACATTTAAATCTAAATGTTTAATATAAATTTACATATAAATGTTAAATATAAATTTTAAATATAAATGTTTCTGTTGAAGCTAAATATTTAGCTAACATGCAAATTTAAAATGCCGGAAGTGCCAAAATAAAAGGTCGATGAGGTCAGCGTGTGTGCATTGTGTTGAATAAGTAACGAATAATAGATATAAAAAAAAAAGTAATGAATAAAAAACATCTCATCCGAGGAAATTGACTCTTGGACATGGATTATCATGATAATGACTACCTAGAATAATAAACACGTTTGGATAAACTGTATTTGAAGAGTAGGCTAGTGTTAATTTTATGAAAAGTGAAAACTTATGATGACCTGTAGCCATAATAGCCAGCCACGAGGGGTCTCACTTTGACTGAATATTATGTCCTCACATAGACGGTAAGAGAAATGGACACAGTGACCCCATTGGATTCAACGGAGGAAATTGAAGTCAATTAGAAGCACACACTTCCTGGGGGTCGGGTGTACTGCGCGAACTCAAACTGAGCTTGATGACGTTACCCAGATAGCCTCATAGACAGTACAAGATTGCCTGCGAGCTTCTCCTCCTGTCCATACATAAATTTCTCTACTGTGCGACAGATGGTTATGACGCAATCGTTAGCCTATTTTTTTTACAAAAACTGCTTCTACGAGACCATACCGTAAGATACAAGATAATGGAGCCTTTTATACATTTTCGTGTTTCTTAGTTAATTAATGGGCAAATGGAGTTTTCAAACGCCTCAGATGTAAAATTATTCGCTGTCAAAGTGACTCCAAAATTAATGGGAGTAAATGGAATGCTAACGGCAGGTGGGGGTCCGCTAGCCAATGGTGGTGCCCAGGGGTGCTTCAAAAAAATATGAAACCCTGCCCCACTGTGTCCTAGACTTTATCACTCATCATGTCATCACTCTCTGTCATGTTCGCATGCTTAAACGCCAGCAAGAGCCTATTTCCCCGTCCAACACTGACCAGATACGGTATATATTGACACTACTGTCATTCAAAATGTCCAACGAATTGGCATTATCCGAGAGCATATGCTCTTGCTGGTGTTTAAGCATGCAAACATTTTCATAAAAGTGACACAAGCCTACTCTTCAAATACAGTTTCTCCAAACGTGTTTATTATTTTAGGTAGTCATTATCACGATAATCCATGTCCAAGAGTAAATTTCCTTGGATGAGATGGTTTTTATCTGTTACTTATTTGACTCGATGCTATAAACACACACACTGACCTCATCGAGCTTTTACTTTGGCACTTATCGTTATTGGCATTTTGAATTTGCATATTAGCTAAATATTTACATTTAAACATTTAGATTCAACATTTAGATTTAGATTTTACATTTAGATTTAACATTTAGATTTAGATTTTACATTTAGATTTAGATTTTACATTTAAATTTTAAGGCCCTATGACATGAAAATTTCACTTTCTGAGGTTTTTTAACATTAATATGAGTTCCCCTACTCTGTATATGGTGCCCAAGTTTCGAGAATCGGTGTATTTTTTTCACTTTATTTTTTCGGAGTTGTCACACATCGCGAGTATATCTGCACTCTTGCCTAAACTGCCGTTACAATGAATGACAATGAATGACGCTGTTATGCTGCACAGCGCAGCTGTGCTCACTGTACTGTATTCTGTATTACTGTATTCATGTGGTGTATTCATGTGTTTGCTGTTAGTTGTGGTAAAAGCATTTTCTGAGAGAAAACATGTTGCAATAATGATGAAGATCACTGCATTCACGCGATAAACACTCTGACTACTCAACCTTCATCACTGCAGCCTTTCATGTGATGGGAAAAGATCGAAAAAATAATTATATAATCAACACTTCCACGATTCGTTAACCTCGACAGCTGTAATAGTAAAAAAAAAATATATATATATATATATATATATATATATATATATTTGAGAGGGGTTTCACATGTAATAAGCATTTCGATTGCAAAGATGTCAGCCAATCACAACAGTTGTCGTTTACTCAGAGTCTGACAGCAGACACGCCCCTTCAAAAGAGCAATCAAGCCAGAGGGCTAATATCAGGATATAAAAATGCTTTTTATTTCAAAATTTAAATGTAAAAATCATACTAACAATATAAGTACACCTAAGGAAACATTAAATAGCATTTAAAGAAAAGGAAATAATCCATGTCATGGGACCTTTAACATTTAGATTTAGATTCATCATTAAATTTTACATTTAGAATTAGATTTAGCATTTAGATTTTACATTTAGATTTAGATTTAGATTTAGCATTTAGGTGTAACATTTAATATTTATATTGAACTATTAAAAATATCTCTAAGTTGACAAATAGTGTTCTAAATGTGCTAGAAAGTGACCATCAAAAATTCATACCAGGTTTAAAACATTGTTTGAAACTAAATGTGACAAAATGTTGCTGTTATTTTCAGTGTGAGCCGCAAACTCACAAACGGCACCCCATAAAAAGGGGGGTGTTGCTACATTACAAACTAAGATACCATTAGGTTGGACAGTTCCAAAAGAGATGAACAACAGTTTAACAGAGTAATCACAATCATGTTATGCAGGATATAATTTATTATTTATTTTGTAGGAAATCTCCTTCACTTTGTTAGTTGGTAAATAAGTATGAGGAAGCATTCACATATTTTTGCAGCAGATGTTACCCACTGCATTATTATACTTGCAATAAGCAGTCACAGCTAGAAGAGAGAACTATGCCAAAGAGCATAGCCACAGAAAAAAAAGACGCTTTGTACAAATAGCCACACTTGCAGTCTTTGCACTTGACTCTTGATGCAAACTAATCTTCTTAGATCGAAACCGGTTCTTCTTAGTGAACCAGTTCACCAAATCAGACAGAATCGTTTGAAATGGTTCGCCTCTCAGTAAGCGCTAATCCACAAATTACTTAAGTTATAAGTTTTTTTTTTTTTGCGTGGCTGACACCTCCTCTGAGTCAAAATAAGCCATTATCCTGGAGTAATTCATTTATGTTAGTATTCATTTTGTGCTTGTATAAAAAAAAAAAAAAAGCTGAATTTAAAGTAAAAATAATGCCAGGTGATATTAATGGGAATACGAGAGTATTCAATTACATTTAGCAAAAATCTGATAAAAAAAGATAAATAATTTCAGTTGATTAAAGAGATTAATAAATGTTGCTGTCAACTGAATATGTCAGAAGAGGAGAGACAAAATCTTATTTTGATGAATTGTATAGCTTATTAATAAGGCAAAAGGGGCATGAGATCCAAGGCTAAGTGGTTGGAAGAGGAAGGAATAGTTTTTTTTTTTTTTTTTTTTTTTTTTTTTTTATATATGCCTCGGTTTTATTTTTATTTCAGTTAACGACAATGTTTTTTTCCCACCTAGTTTTCATTTTTTCATTAATTTTCGTTAACGATTACAACGATTATTTTCCCCTCATGAAAGCTGAATGACAATCATCAATAATATTTGACAATCCCTCATTCAGACGATTAGCATAGACATGTGCCAATAATTTATAATCATTACAAGGTAATTGGTCTCCAATAACAGATTATCTTTGTTAGGTTTGGGAAAAAGAGTGATGAGACCATGTTTCATGTGGGAGAAAGATTTACCTTTTGAGATACAATCTAAATAGGCATTCTATTGCATTTCCCTGATATCCAAAAGAAACAGAAAAACTCCACAGTTATGCCATCTATTCCAGGTGATTTCCCCTTAGACATCTGTTGAACTGCCAAGTCTAGTTCCTCAATTCCTAGCTCATCTTCCATAGATTCTTTAAAGTTATCATCCATTGTCTTTTTAAACCCCTGAATCCTATTTAAGAAAAAACAACAATCTTCTTTAGAAAAAAGGGATTTATACAAATTACTATAAAAAAAGTTTTAGTTTACTACTTCTTGATTTTCAACAATAACATCATTGATATTTAACTTCCGTTTTTGTTTCTTAGTCTGTCTTTGTTTTTCCAGTCAAAAATAGGAGTTAGAATAGTGTAGCGTATCAGACCCGAACCAGACAAATTAAAGAGTCGATCAGGACTGTGGTTGAAACACGAGCCAAATTCCTCAGAAAGGCAACAGGAGGTCGTAAATCATTCCTAGTGCCAGAGTCAGAAGCAAGATAACCAACCAACTCTTTCACAGAACAGCTTTCAACATTAACACCACTAGAACAATTATTGACAATTTCAATTTAGAGAAGAGATTGTCAAATTTTGGACAAGTGATCAAGATGCAACGCCGGCCAGCACATGTAAACCCATAAGAGTAATAAACAAGATCCTTGGATTGACTTCCCCCACACCTAGCAGAACCAGAATGAAATTCCTAAAGGCGGGCATACACTGTGCGATTTCTGTGTGATTTCGGCAAGGTACCAACTCACACTGTACGAGTAGATGGCATGCGATGTAAAGCCAAAGCTCACGATTTTTATGCGCTCACTGTACGGTCCGATCGTCGAGTTGCGATTTGACTGCTCACACTATACGTGAGGAATCAACCGAGTCAACATGTAGGATCCCTCAGAACCGGGATGTTTGTGGCGGTTTCTGAATAAACATGCTTTCCCGGGATAAACACACTGCTTTGGTGATATGCGCAATTCTGTGTGCTGAAACGTCCAAAAGAAAAAAAAAAGGAAAAAAAAGGCATATTGGCCATGGCCGTGGCCAATATGGTTTATCCATTTTTCAACATGAACTGGAGGTAAGCAAGCATTTTCTTCCCTCTTTTTTTATCTTTCTTTACCATAACTCCACAAGTTTTCCCTCCATCACTTCAGTCCACACTACATGCCGTGTCACCATGGTTTCGTTTATGGTTTCGCGCACGCGCAGTGAGGGAAACGCGGAAAATCGGTTCGTAGTCCTGCTTCAATAGTGCGATACCTCACGAGAGGCGGCCAAAATTTCTGACATGTCAGAAATCCATCCGACCAAACGATTGCCGGTCGGGAGAGGTTAATCACCTCTAGTTTCCCCTTGTACACTGCACGACAAACGACGCACGAAAATGCTGAAAGTCGGCCCGAACTGAAAAAGAGTCGCACGAGTCAGACTTCGGCTCAAAATCGGATGAAAATCCCACAGTGTATGCCCGGCCTAAGAGGAACTTTTAACCTTAAGTTAAGTTTTGTAACGGCGTGTCTCAGAGTCTGACCTCGAGTGCCCGTTCAACTTCAACCAGCCCACACAACTCCGCATCGTCAGCCAACGCCCAACCATGGGCTTCCCAAGACATCACTTCAACGACTACTGAACTTCCAGCCAATCAGCGACATCTGGAAACCCCCTTTCAACGACAACAAAGGGAACCCCCTTTACACAGGAGAGGCAAGTAACTCCTCCAGACATTTGTACTGGCATATCTAATATTATTTTAACCTCACTGAGGAACTCAATGCGAGGGTTAATTAAGTGATTGATGGCTGTCCATGTCTGTGCAATTTCACATATTGCTGTAAACATGGGATTCCACATATTGGTTCTCTTCAACTAATTTTTCCCTAACTTTCTATCTTCCTCCAACTTGTATGAATGTGTGAGTGCATGTGCTTATGTGTTAGATTAGTTTATGTCTTAGATCATTGGTCTCAAACTCAATTCCTGGAGGGCCACAGCTCTGCACAGTTTTGTTCCAACCCTAATCAAACACACCTGATCCAGCTAATCAAGGTCTTCAGGATTACTAGAAACTTCCAAGCAGGTGTGACAGGTGTGATTTGGAGCTGGTTTGGAGCTAAACTCTGCAGAGCTGTGGCCCTCCAGGTTATTGAGTTTGAGAACACTGTCTTAGATTTATCTAATAAAGCCTTATTCATATTGAAAAGAGAAGTATCTTGTGTTTTGTGCTTACAAGTAAATGTCTTAAACTGCAGATCTTGTTACTGTGCTAATTAATAGTGTTTTCACTATAGTTTAATATAAATATCCAGTGCAGATTTGATGTTAAATGGCTCATTCAGTGAATCGCAGGGCACCTCAGTGATCAGCCGTGAAACTGATTCTGTTCAAATTCCCTTTAAAATCTTAAATGATTCCCTTTGAGCTAAATTGACCAGTTTCCCTTACAATAGGAATATAGTTTTTTCCCCCCTTCTTCGATCGAACGAGCCCTTGAACAAATAAATGCTCCCTTGGCCTTTTCCAAATATATATTATCAAGATTGCACTGTAAATTGTTTAATTCAGTCTGCTATTCTAGCGTCAAATCATCTTTACAGCACAACGCATTAATGTGACTAAATTTTTGTCCTATCTTTTTAAGTGTTGATGATTGCTTACTTTTCTTAATAGCTATCTGTTTATTTTTTAACTTGAACCATTCCCATTTATTCAGTGAACACATTTCCAATTCACCTAACTACATTACAAAACTCTGTATCTTCCAAGAGGGTATTATAACATTTTCATATGGGGTGTATGTAATTCTCTCTTCCACCCAGAGAAAGTGTAAAAAAAATATCAGATAGGGGTGATGCTGAAATTTCACATCTATTTACCTCATTAACTAGATTGTCTGATATTAACCGATAATCCAATCTTGTTTTCTGGTTGGGTTTTTCATTCTCCAGTAATCTATTTGATTGGCCTTTGTGGTCAATTCAACTATTGTTTCATCAAATGTGTGGCAGTGTCTCTCAGGTGTGTTTGATTAGGGTTAGAGCTAAACTCTGCAGCGCATTGGCCCTTCAGGACAAGATTTGAATAACCCTGCAATAGCCGGTAGGGTCACTTTTATGGTCAATAATTTTCCCAGGAAATCTATTTAACGAAATCATAACTCCTGCCGAGTGTGATGTACCATGACTGAAAAAGATAGAATCTCCTCGTTGCAATTTCCAAAATTGTGCGTCAGCCTCAGCTGACTGGGTTTCTTGCAAAAAAACACAATTAGCCCTTTGCTCCTTACAGAAAAGAAATATAGCCTTATGTTTTACATTATCTTTCAACCCCCTAGTATTTAAAGAAATAAAGGACAACATTTAGGTGATAAGTAGAAAACCTATAAACAATGTACAAAAGAGTGTTAACGATGCGCAGGAATGAGTCATTAGTCCTAAATCTACGTTTAGTGTAACTAATCCTCTATACACTATAAGAGGGAGTAAAGGAAAACTACAAACTGAACAACTAATGTAACAAAGGTCTATTTAAATATGGAATCATCTTCGTCTACTTTGTTGTGTTTTTCTTAATTTTGGCAGCCATAAAGCTATTGATCTAACAGGTAAACAAAGTAAACATTCAGTGTCTGCCATTTGCTGGCAGGCAAAAAAAGAAAAAAAAAGAAGGTAATTAACTTATCATTGACCATGCTTAGATCATAACATCAGGTTTTTTAACCCCAGATGTTCAGTGATGCATTAACAAAAAAAGTTTGGGTAGTGTTGATACTTACATGTCAACCCCCCATAAAAAAAAAAAGTTCCATCTGTATGTCTATTTTTTTTTGTCAGAGCTTGTACTGCATTAAGAATAGCAGCGCCAGTGTTCACATCCTCAATTTCACTTTGGTCTCTTTTTCTTTGGATTTGGCTCTGTTTCCATTTCACCCTTAATATCAAAATCATCACATGCCTCATGGAGAGCAGCCAAATTGTAGTTGTGGTCTGACATGATTCCAAGAAGTAATAACAAAGAAGAAAAATATATATGCATATATTTTTTTGTCCCTTAATTTGAAACTATGTTAAATGTCTGTTTAGTAGAGGGGTTGTTACACTAGTTTATCACATTTCAAGGACTAAAATTAAACTTTTTTTTTTTTCTGCAAAAGGGCTACCACTCACTCCGGCATCTTGTTTACCTGCCACTTATTACTTGTATTTCGGGAGAGATTGATGAATTCACGTGATGTAAATCCGACTGACAGGACTTTGTGGACTGCAGCACAAACAAACATGGCGGCGGTTCTATATTACAGATCAGTGGGCGGCGCACATCTCACATTACAGATCTAGATCAAGATCATTTAGAAAGGTTTTTAAATGACAAAACACACTCATTTACACATATTTATGAATCAGAATATCAGATTGTTCATGAAATGGTATGCAAGTTTGTGAATATTTTAAATAAAAAAGTAAAAACTAAATAAAAACGATCGATCTTTCATACAGCGTTATTGTAGACGCGTTGTGTCACGTGACAAGCCTGATGCGTCGCCATGGAAACAATAAGGGAACGTTCTAAAATAATGGTCGCCTTAAAAAAACTTACTCTGGGGGAACCGCTACAATATTTTAAACTCATCACTGAAAAGGTTAAAGTTCATGGCATAGAATCTTTAAAATATGTCAGAGAGTTTTAAACACCAGTCTGGTATTGTGGCTACATTTCCACGCCGCGGAACGTGACAATGATTGAACTTTGATTGGTTGTTGGACATGTCAATCAAATGGCCATATGGGAGGACCTTAGTCAATGAAGGCTGCCATGAATTCCAGACTTTCAGCCTGACAACACTTTAAATTTGTTTTACAAGGTAGTAATGGGAAGTTCAGATCATTTTATCGACTCAGACTTTTGAGTCTCATTCAGCAAAATGAAAAAAAAAAAGTAATTTTATTCATTTTAGCAAAATGTAATAAAAATGTTACGTGTTACTTCCCCAACACATCTACAACTTACACAAACGTTAATCACACTACAAACAATACAAACACTACAAACAATACAAAAGATCCTTCTGAAGTTAACACTTATGTCTGGTCATGTTGGACTATGAAATTTAGAATCTGATGGTTCAGACCTTTGTGGTTCCATGTGCCTTCCATTCACAGTTTATTCTACAGAAATACACTACACTTATTTTTTGTAACTAAATGTGATTGCTTTTGCCATATATATATATATTGGTTTCTTATTTTGACCAATAACTTTGCATTATGGTGGGGGGAGTGCATGTAAACTGGTGCAGGGTTAATATTCAGAGTTAATATTCATCTGAGGAATTGAAATGCAACTATTTGTTTCTCAATCACATGCAAATGTTATTTATAATTAATCACACTTTCAAGTGTCAGTTCAGATCTTTAGATGTGTGTTTGTATTTTGCAATTTTTTAGCAATTGTCAAATGTGTTGACAGCAAATTGCTTGTTCAATTTAAATGTGAATATTATTATATTAAATAAATTACATTTAAAAAAGTGTTTTGTCATCTTTAGTGGGGTAACATTTGTTTATGATTATTGATTGAAGTAAAAAAAAAAAAAAATCCCAGTTGACAGAACATGATTTAGGTTGACTGGACTAGAAAATAATAGTTAAGTCAACTTAAAGAACCTTTGTTACTTGGACTAATTCCACTGTAATTGGAAGTTATATTATTATATAACTTAATATAAATATAATTTTATAAATATAATGATAATATTTTGTCAAGATAACAAAAAAAAATTGGCAGTGAGTAACAAAGTATTTTTAGTTGACTCAAATTATTTTTTACAGTGAAGGGGAAGTCGTGGGGAAGTCGAAGGGGAAGTTTATTTTTTAGGGGAAGTCGTGGCCTAATGGTTAGAGAGTTGGACTCCCAATCGAAGGGTTGTGGGTTCTAGTCTCGGGCCTGATGGAATTGTGGGTGGGGGGAGTGCATGAACAGTTCTCTCTCCACCTTCAATACCACGACTTAGGTGCCCTTGAGCAAGGCATCGAACCCCCAACTGCTCCCCGGGCGCCGCAGCATAAATGGCTGCCCACTGCTCTGGGTGTGTGCTCACTGTGTGCTCACTGTGTGTGTGTGTGTGTGTGTGTGTGTTCACTGCTCTGTGTGTGTGCATTTCGGATGGGTTAAATGCAGAGCACAAATTCTGAGTATGGGTCACTATACTTGGCTGAATGTCACTTCACTTAAAATTATTTTATTTGGAAACCAAACATTTGTGATATCAATGTCAGAGTGGATTCAGAAAGGGACTGAAATGAAATAAGGAGAATGAAATAAGGAAAGCTCTAGTGAAAAAAATAAGCGGTAATAGGTATTTTTATTTTACTTTTATTTATTTTTTTGACATTGAGAAAGCATTTGACATGGTGTGGAAAGAAGGGATGTTAATTAAATTAGGTTATATAACTGGATTATGGATTTATTGCAAGAATTAACAATACAAGTGAGAGTAGGTACTGAATACTCTGATATTTATCAAGTATAATGGAACCCCTCAAAGAAGTGTTTGCAGTCCCATACTTTGTAATATAATGATAAATTATATTTTGGGGAAATTGAATTAGGAATAGGAAAAGCACTATATGCGGATGATGGGGCGTTGTGGAAAAAAGGGAAGAACCTGCAGTATGGGCAGAAAATGCAGGAGGCTATATATGTTGTTGCAAATTGGGCTAATCAATGGGGTTTTTGTCTTTCAGTTGCAAAAACCCTATGCTTTTCAAAGAAGAAGAAAACTCCTGAAGTTAAATTAAATTCTTATAAACAAACATGAGATCAAGTATCACTAATAAGGTATCTGGGAGTATGGATAGATTCCAAATTAACATTTGGGCCACATATTAAGAAAGTAGTTGATAAATGTAAGAAAGGAGGTTTAGCTCCTGCGTACCTAACTAGCCTTATACCACGTTACAATCCATTACGCTCCCAAGGTCTCAAAACGCTGGACTTTTGGTAGTTCCTAGGATAGCAAAGTCCACTAAAGGAGGTAGAGCTTTTTCACATTTGTCTCCCAAACTCTGGAATAGCCTTCCTGATAATGTCCGGGGTTCAGACACACTCTCTCTATTTAAATCTAGAATAAAACGCATCTCTTTTGCCAAGCATTCGAATATTGCATCTCTTAAATTTTGACTGCAGTTGCATCTGATCAAATGAGCGTTCTTATTCTTTAGCTTGGGTTAAACTAATACATTTTACTTTGTTGGAACAGCAGCTATGCTAATTATGTCTCTATTTGTTTCTCGATATAGACAATCTCCAGTCTGGATCCAGAACACCTGAGAAGAGATGATGCTGACCCCTCAGAGGACTTCAGATGATGCTAACCCTGAATCAACAAACAGAACTAACAAATATTGCTACAAGTGTGATTGCACCATATAATAATTGCTGTTAATAAAAATCATTGTCTGGCTGACTATGTTTTGTATTAATTTTTCTGAATAATCCTGTCATATGCACATAAACTGACAGTCACCACTTATAACCTACAACTAAATATTGTAGAAATGTAATTTTCTGTAAAGTTCCTTTGTAATGATTTGTATCGTAAAAAGCGCTAAACAAATAAACTTGAATTGAATTGAATTGAATTGAATTGAATTGAATGTTCTGAGGTGCTTGGCAGGAGTGGATTGGGGAGCTACTAGACATTCTCTTAGAAGGGTATAAAGTGCATTAGTTATAGGTCAGCAATTTATTGCTGTAGAGTATTATATGGCTCAGCATAAACATCATTATTAAATAGGATAAAAGTTATTCAAAACCAAGCCCTTAGAATATGTTGTGGAGCGTTTAGATCCTCTCCTGTGACAGCTTTAGAAATTAGTTAAACACCACTAGACATTCATGAAATTCATCTTAAAATGGTATATTGGACTGGTATTAAATGTCATTTTACAAATCATCCAGTAAAGAAAATATTGGAGAGCTGCTGGGAGTATGAGCAGACATATCTGAATAGCTTTGGCTGGACAGTAGGAAAGCAGGCTCAACAAATATCAGTGTATCAGTATCAGTGATATCAATATTTAATTTAATAAATGAAAACCAGAAATATATTCCAAAATGGACAATAGTGCAGCAGCATTTAGGTAGTAATTACTTTCAGTTTTAACAAATTCATACAGATGGTTATGCCATGTATATCCCTCACTTTAAATATAAATCTGCAAAAAGAACTGCTAATAATATATCAGTATAAGCAACAGAGAAGATCGCTATTTAGATAGTGGGTGGAAGAAATCCAACCAACAACAGTGGTATCCTGTTCAGATTCATATTCTGTACTCACAAGTATACTGAGTGGAAAGTCGGAATTCAGACAAGATACAGTGGTTACGGAATGTATTCAGACCCCCTTAAATTTTTCACTCTTTGTTTTTATTGCAGCCATTTCGTAAAATAATTTGTTAATTTTTTTCCTCATTTATGTATACACAACACCCCACATTGACAGAAAAACACAGAATTGTTGACATTTTTGTAGATTTATTAAAAAAGAAAAACAGAAATATCACGTGGTCCTAAGTATTCAGACCCTTTGCTATGACGCTCATAAATTTCTCAGGTGCTGTCCATATCTTCTGATCATCCTTGAGATGGTTCTACACCTTCATTTGAGTCCAGCTGTGTTTGATTATACTGATTGGACTTGATTAGGAAAGCCACACACCTGTCTATATAAGACCTTACAGCACACAGTGCATTTCAGAGCAAAAGAGAATTATGAGTTCAAAGAACTGCTTGAAAAGCTTAGAAACAGAATTGTGGCAAGACACAGAACTGGTCAAGGTTAGAAAAAAAATTCTTGCTGCACTTAATGTTCCTAAGAGCACCGTGGCCTCCATAATCCTTAAATGGAAGACGTTTGGGATGACCAGAACCCTTCTTAGAGCTGACCATCCGTCCAAACTGCGCTATCGGGGGAGAATAGCCTTGGTGAGAGAGGTAAAGAAGAACCCAAAGATCACTGTGCCAGAGATGTAGTCGGGAGATGTGAGAAAGTTGTAGAAAGTCAGCCATCACTGCAGCCCTCCACCAGTCGGGGCTTTATGGCAGAGTGGCCTGACGGAAGCCTCTCCTCAGTGCAAGACACTAGAAAGCCCACATGGAGTTTGTTTAAAAACACCTGAAGGACTCTGGTTTGATGGTCTGAACTTTTTGGCCTTAATTCTAAGCGGTATGTGTGGAGAAAACCAGGCACTGCTCATCACCTGTCCAATACAGTCCCAACAGTGAAGCATGGTGGTGGCAGCATTTCAGCTGCAGGGACAGGATGACTGGTTGCAATCAAGGGAAAAATGAATGCAGCCAAGTACAGGGATATCCTGGATGAAAACCTTCTCCAGAGTGCTCAGGACCTCAGACTGGGCCGAAGGTTCACTTTCCAACAAGAAAATGACCCTAAACGCACAGCTAAAATAACGGAGTGGCTTCACAACAACTCCATAGCCATGTTTCCATTATCGAGCTAAGACCGGGCGTGCTAGTGCGTGCCAGGGCCAGTCGCGTTTCCACTGTCACTTCCGGGGCTTGATCGTGCCTCGCTGGGGCTTCCTCGGGGCCAATGGCCAGGGTTTTTTGGCCCGACGAAAACCTTGGGCCAAAGAGGGCCAGCTGGGGCTAGAGGAGTGGTTATGAACAAAGGCGGAGTTTCTCAGCGTCTAGAGAGTGTCAGCGCAGATCATTTCAGAAAGATAACAGCTGTAACACCAGCATTAAAGACGTTTTAAAATAAGTTGAGCTCAAAACTCACTCTTAGTTAGCAGCAAGTGTTTGAAATAACTTGATCCGATGTGGATTATAATCACTAAACAAGGCAGAAATATTTATAAGCGATGTAAAAGACTACGCACGCTAAACATTAACGTTACCATATTGTCACGCTGTCAGTCTCTGTTTTCCTGGGTGTCCCCTAGTGAGCTCACTTCTCCTTAGGCACTTCACCATAAGCACTTTAATTCCGCTAGTCTGGTCATGTCTTCACAGTAATTGCACTCCAATTAAATCGCACAGGTGCTGACAATCCTTTGTCATTAGTCTCCCTATATAGAGCTGTCTTTCTCTGTTGTCTGTATGGAGTCCTTACCCTATGTGTGAGTTGTGCTCGTCTCCCGAGTCTTCCTGTTACCTTCTTGTTCCTCCGAGTTCTTATCCGTTTCATCCGGTTCCCTTTTTGTTTGGTTTGTCTCCCATGACTGTTTATTTTGTATTTTTCCCTTCTGTTAATAAAACCCATACTTGCAATTGGATCCTACCCTCTCCTTGTGTTTATCCTAAACCCAACCGTCACAGAAGGACTCCATCACATTGGATCCAGCAGTATGTTGAATACCATTCCCTCCCCAGCCAGCAAGAGGGAGAGAAATGGTTTCGAGGGCTCTCGCCTAGTGGTGTTCCGGGGGGACCAGGGGAGGTCGCTCCGGAGCAAGTGGTCGAGAGGAGGTCCGGCAGCGATCGCCACTGTGGGCTCCCGTCGAACCGGGATTCGGTTGGGGACTGCCATTTCCCCAGGAGGTCCCGAGAGGAGAGGGGAGACACAGATTGGCCGCCAGCCCAGCGCCACAGCACATGATGGCCAACAGCCCAGACTACAGCACAGGATGGCCGCCAGCCCAGCGCCACAGCACAGGATGGCCGCCAGCCCAGCGCCACAGCACAGGATGGCCGCCAGCCCAGCGCCACAGCTCAAGATGGCCGCCAGCCCAGTGCCACAGCACAAGATGGCCGCCAGCCCAGCTCCACTGTACAAGATGGCCGCCAGCTCAGCGCCTAAGCCCAAGATGGCAGCAGTGACATTTTTGGAGTATTTCTCTAATTTATCTAAGATTCCAGAGATTCCCAAAATGGTTCACGTCATGGCTGCTGAGCCAGCGTCTCAGCCCAAGATGGCAACCAGCCCAGTGCGACAGCCCAAGATGGCCGCCAGCCCAGAGCAACAGCACAAGATGGCCGACTCTACGCCTGAGTCTCCAGACAGGGTGCCACCGACTCACCATCATAGACGGCGGAGGAGGAGGAGACAGGCGTCTACCGCTCCTCAAAGTCCGGAGGACGTTCCCGAGCAGCCCACTGTTGTCCTGCAGGACGTTCCCGAGCGGGCAGCTGCCGTGCCCGCTGCAGTTCCCGAGG
This sequence comes from Carassius auratus, assembly GCF_003368295.1. Classification (NCBI taxonomy): domain Eukaryota; kingdom Metazoa; phylum Chordata; class Actinopteri; order Cypriniformes; family Cyprinidae; genus Carassius; species Carassius auratus. Next base: position 16,102,694 of record NC_039285.1, read on the forward strand.
CGGTGCCCGATGCAGTTCCCGAGGTGGTGCCCGATGCAGTTCACCAAGGCGGTGCCCAATGCGTTTCCCGAGGTGGTGCCCGATGCAGTTCCCGAGGCGGTGCCCGATGCGTTTCCCGAGGCGGCGCCCGATGCAGTTCCCGAGGCGGCGCCCGATGCAGCGCCCGATGCAGTTCCCGAGGCGGTGCCGAGTCGAGTCAGGTGTTCGTGGACCCTCCAGAGTCAGGGTTAGTCACCGTCGACCTTCCAGAGCTAGGGTTAGTCACTGTCGACCTTCCAGAGTCAGGGCTAGTCACCGATGGCCTTCCAGAGTCAGGGCTAGTTACTGATGGCCTTCCAGAGTCAGGGCTTGTCACTATTGACCTTTCAGAGTCGAGTCAGGTTCCCATGAACTCTCCAGAGACCAGGCTAGTCACCGGTGATCTTCGAGGACTGAGTCAAGTCACCGGTGATCTTCGTCCTCCCATGGGGTCGGCCACAAGAATGTGGTGGTCTTCCGCTCCGCCCTGGGGGACTCTGGCCTTGACTACGAGGATGTGGTGGTCTTCCGCTCCGCCCTGGGGGACTCTGGCCTTGACTACGAGGATGTGGTGGTCTTCCACTCCGCCCTGGGGGACTCTGGCCTTGACTACGAGGATGTGGTGGTCTTCCGCTCCACCCTGGGGGACTCTGGCCTTGACTACGAGGATGTGGTGGTCTTCCGCTCCGCCCTGGGGGGGCTTCTGCCTTGACCACATGGGTGTGATGGCCCTCTGTTCCGCCCGGGTGGTAATCACCTAATGTCCTCCATTTACCCATGTTTTTGTTTTCATTTGTTTTTCTATTTTCCTCCTTTGGACCTGGCCCTCCGTCCCTCCCCTTTGTTTTTCCTCCGCCGGTCCACCACCCTCCTGGACTCCTTGTTTTGTGTTTCACCTCTCCTGCTTCTGCCTCGCCATTCCATCTGGTTGTTACGTCTCTGTTTTCTTCCATTTTACCTGGTTGTCCTGTCTTTGTCTCTCCATTCCACCTGGTTGTTTGTCTCTGTTTTCTGACCCTCCGTCCCTCCCCCTAGTCCGCCGCCGCTTTACCTCCCTCCTACCTCTTTTTCTGTTGGGTTTTCCGGGGTTTCAGGTGGAGCATCTGGGAGCTGCTCCGTAGGGGAGGGGGTAATGTCACGCTGTCAGTCTCTGTTTTCATGGGTGTCCCCTAGTGAGCTCACTTCTCCTTAGGCACTTTAATTCCGCTAGTCTGGTCATGTCTTCACAGTAATTGCACTCCAATTAAATCGCACAGGTGCTGACAATCCTTTGTCATTAGTCTCCCTATATAGAGCTGTCTTTCTCTGTTGTCTGTATGGAGTCCTTACCCTATGTGTGAGTTGTGCTTGTCTCCCGAGTCTTCCTGTTACCTTCTTGTTCCTCCGAGTTCTTATCCGTTTCATCCGGTTCCCTTTTTGTTTGGTTTGTCTCCCATGACTGTTTATTTTGTATTTTTCCCTTCTGTTAATAAAACCCATACTTGCAATTGGATCCTACCCTCTCCTTGTGTTTATCCTAAACCCAACGTCACACATATAAACATGGTAAATATGACCGCTTGGATAAATCAGTTGTCAGCTTCTTATTCTCTATTACAATTGTGTATTTATTAAGTAACATTTTATCTGTCGTTTCGTGAGTTTAGCTCCACGTTGCATATCATCAAAATATAATAATGATTTTTGTTTGGGAGCTTTTATAAAAATAGAAAGTCTTCGCTGCGGATCATTTCAGAAAGAAAACAGCTTTAACACCATCATTAAACACTTTTTTTTTTAAATAAGTTGAGCTCAAAACTCTCTTTCAGTCAGCAGCGAGTGTTTGAAATAACTTGATCCAATGTGGATTATAGAATCACCATACAAGGCTGAAATATTTATAAGCGATGAAGAAGATATGGACGCTAAACATGTTACCATAGTAAACATGGTAAAATATGACCGCTTGAAGAAATCAGACGTCAGCTCCTTATTCTCTATCACAATCGTGTATTTATTAAGTAACTTATATTATCTCACGTTGCCTATCATAAAAGAATATAGCCTAATAATGTTTTTTGTTCGAGAGCTTTTATAAAAATAGAGATATTATCATTCATTCTAAATATGACGGCTACTGTGGCTAATAAACAGAAACATGAGCGTTAAAAATAAATGAATAAGATAGAAATAAGTGTATTTATGTGTGATTAATTTTGAGTCTTGATAAATTAAATCAATATGATCAGTGCATCACTTATTCTATAGTTAAAACTTCGATGCTTTTGAATTTGAATATATAACAAAGCATGCAAACAAACGGCCGCTTTTATCATGTTCGTTTTGTGATCGCACATGTTCCAGTGACTTACTTCTTAGTTTTCTGATAATTTCTCTTTTATGGTGAAATTTTGAGGTTGCATGACGTTGTTCTGAGAGGCGCGTAAAGGGCGTGTTTTAGTGACGTCCAGCGGTGCTTCAAGCTCCACTGTGGAAACCCTGTATCGCAAGCCATTTTAGCATTTAAAACGTTGTTTTGACTATCCATAAATATAATTTCGGATAGTCACATTTGTAATTCGGATAGTCATAATTATAATTCGACTAGTCACAATGACAATTAGAGATATCTGCAATTATAATTGCACTAGTAAGAAATCGGATTAGAGATATCTCTAAATATTTATGACTAGTCAAAACTACGTTTAATATATCTGTAATTACTTTATAGATATCTTCAATAGACGCGTCATACATCCGCAAATGAAATTAGAGATATCTCTAATTCAGTTTCGACTAGTCACAATTATAGTTTAAGATATCTGAAATGATAGTCGAAATGCTGTTGTGTGACGTCAGAATAAATTTACTCAGCACCTCGAAGCCTACTCTGCTAACCGCTAACAACATAATAAAAGTCTGCTTTTGTTGTCACGGAGAGAAAAGCTACTGGATGAGGTGCTTCAAGGTGTAATGGGCTCGTATCTGCATTGCAGTTTTCATCCTGGCATGCAGGAGTCACTATCAATGAGTACGGAGTCATGTTCCCTAAAGAACTGCAGATGGCTCTTGCCCTATGAACTCTGGCCCTATGGTCTCTTCGCTCCTCCAGAGGGCGTCATCGCCCCGTACCATGTTCAGTGCTCTGCTCATCAGTGTTGATTCCTCACACCTGTGTTTGACCCTTTATAAGTCTGTTTGTTCCCTGCTATTGTGTTCAGTATTGAGCCTATGCTTCCTGTGTATCCAGTTGCTAAGTAAAGTTTGATTGTTCTCGTATATTTGGACCCTTATGTCTTTTTCTGTTTAATGGTAGCTAAGTTTGCTACGTTTATTTTGTACTTTGTTTTGTCTAGTAAAGATTATTGTTACTTTTTGAAGATTCAGTCTGAGAGTAGCTCAGTGAGTAAATTCACCCTCTTAGAGCACCAGAAACCTGGGTTCAATCCCAGCTTGAGGCAGCCTTGTTACAGCAAGACTGAACCATGGAAGCAAACCCAGCGGAAGAGTCTTCACCACCCTCCAATGTGGAACGGGTCCTAGCTGCACTCTCTGAGCAAGCCACTACCATCCAACGACATGATCAAACTCTATCTCAAATTGTCCAAATTTTGAGCCTTCAGTCCCAGGCATCTTCATCCTAAGAACTCCATCAGTCCCCTGATCCTCAACCTAGGCCCATGGTGACCCTTCCTTCTGAGCCCAGATTACCAGCCCCAGAAAGGTTTGATGGAAGCCCTGAGAGATGCAGAGGATTTATTACCCAGTGCACTCTGGCTTTTCAACTACAACCAAGTTGTTTTCCCACTGAAAGCAGTAAGGTGGTCTACATCATTACTCTCCTCACCGGTAAGGCGCTCGAATGGGCCTCAGCTTTGTGGGACCAGAAGTCTCCACTAACCACAAACAGTCAACAGTTCATCATGGAGATGAAGAGAGTTTTCCAACATCCAGCCAGTGGAGGTGATGTCGATCGTCGCCTGCTGAATCTCTCTCAAGGTACCCGGAGCGCAGCTGAGTTCGCCATAGAGTTTCGCACTCTGGTAGCTGAGAGTAGATGGGATCAAAGAGCCCTAAGAGCGACCTTTCACCATGCTTTGTCATCAGAGCTCAAGGACGAGTTGGCATTCCGAGACCCTGCCCCTGACCTTGAGTCCCTCATTGATGTAGCTATCCGGGTTGACCATCGCCTCAGAGAACGCCAGATAGAGCGGCAGCGGGAGACCAGCTTATTTGAGGCCACCAGTCCTGTTAAATTATCTCCTCCTCTTGTGGACATGGATGAACCCATGCAGTTGGGGGGAACTCGGATATCCCAGTCCGAACGTAATAGGAGGATGAGAGATAGATGCTGCCTCTACTGTGGCATGCCAGGACACTTTCGTACCAACTGTCCTGAGCTTTCGGGAAAAGCCAAGTCTCGTCCTGGAGTAGGGGGGCCTGGGCGAGAATAGGAACCATCCCCTGCTCAGCAAACTTGGGTTTGAGGATCCAGGCCACAATTACCATGGGCCAGAAACACCATCAAGTATGTGCCTTTGTAGACTCTGGGGCCGCCGGGAATTTTATGGACTTTAAGATGGCCCAAAGTCTTGCAATTCACCCTGTGACTCTCCAAGAACCCTTTAACATTACTGCAGTTGATGGCAGCCCACTGGGATCGGGTCGGGTCAGTGAGTGCACTCCACCTCTTCAGTTAAAAGTAGGGAACCACCAGGAATTGATTCAGTTTTTATTAATTCATACTCCTAGACTCCCTATAATCCTCGGTTTCCCATGGTTGACTGCTCATAACCCCAATATTGACTGGTCCAGAGGAGTTGTCACAGAGTGGGGAACACACTGCCAACTGTCAAATACCGCTTTCTGCGGTCCACCTGAGCTGAAGTCTGTCCAAGAATCAATGTCTGGCAATCCCAAGAGCAATTCCATCTTTAGGCTCAAAGCCCCGTCCGTGGAAGTCATGGCTATTCCCAGGATCGAACCAGTCACTATCAAGCCCCCTCTTTACCCTCCCGAGCCATCCCGAGTTCCCCCGGAATACATGGACCTCCTCGAAGTATTTAGTAAGGTCCAAGCTGCCACACTGCCCCACCACAGATCATACGACTGTGCTATTGAACTGATGCCAGGAACTTGCCCACCCCGTGGAAGGCCATTTTCCCTCTCTGGCCCTGAGAGATTAGCTATGGACAAGTATCTGAAGGAAACTCTAGATAATGGATTCATCCGTCCTTCCACATCACCGGCAGGAGCCGGTTTCTTCTTTGTTGAAAAGAAGGATGGCAGTCTCAGACCTTGTATTGATTATCGAGGCTTAAATAACATCACAATCAAGAATCGTTACCCCCTCCCACTTATGACCACAGCCTTTGAGATCCTGCAGGGGGCCACCATCTTTACCAAACTGGACCTCCGAAATGCATACCATCTTGTCAGGATCCGGGAGGGGGACGAATGGAAGACTGCATTTAATACCCCGACAGGCCACTACGAGTACCAGGTAATGCCATTCGGGCTGGTTAATGCTCCTGCTGTCTTTCAGGCCTTTATTAATGATGTCCTTAGAGAGATGCTGAATATATTTGTGTTTGTTTACTTGGATGATATTTTGATATTCTCCCGCAACCTCCAAGAACACATTCAGCATGTCAGACAGGTCCTGACCCAGCTGTTGAAGCACAAGCTCTTTGTTAAGCTGGAGAAGAGCGAGTTCCATGTCCCAGCTGTCTCATTTCTCGGCTTCCATGTGTCCAAGGGCAGCCTCCAGATGGATCCAGGCAAGATCCGAGCAGTCGTGGACTGGCCCCGACCCACTTCAGTCAAGCAGGTACAGCGCTTTCTGGGGTTCTCTAATTTCTACAGGAGATTCATAAGAAATTTTAGTTCTATTGCAGAACCTCTCTCCTAACTCACAAAGAAGTCCAACAGGCCATTCATGTGGACCAGCGATGCTGACCATGCATTCATTACACTGAAACAACGCTTCACATCTGCCCCCATTCTAACTCTCCCAGACCCAGAGCTGCCCTTTGTCCTGGAGGTGGATGCCTCGGATGTGGGGGTAGGAGCGGTCCTGTCACAGAAGTGTAAGAGTGATTCTAAACTTCACCCATGTGCTTTTTTTTCCCGCCGTCTTACCCCAACACAGAGAAATTATGACATTGGGAACAGGGAGCTGTTGGCCATTAAGATGGCATTGGAGGAGTGGAGGCACTGGCTTGAGGGTGCCAAACACCCATTCATAATCTGGACGGACCATCAAAATCTCACCTACATTCGAGATGCCAAGAGGTTAAACTCACGACAAGCCCGTTGGGCCCTTTTTTTTAACCGGTTCAACTTCATTCTCTCTTATCACCCAGGTTCCAAGAATCTCAAGCCAGATGCACTCTCGAGGCAGTTTGAACCACCTGAGAGGGAGTTGTGCCCAGAAACCATCCTCCCCGCAGCCAGGGTGATAGCCCCCATCCAGTGGGATATTGAGACTGCCGTCAGGAGAGCCCAACAGCAACAGCCTGGTCCAGGTAATGGCCCTGTAGGGTGTCTCTTTGTCCCAAATTGTATGCGCTCTGAGGTCCTGCAGTGGGCACATGCATCCCTCCCCTCTGGACACCCGGGAACAACTAGAACCTGTAAGCTTGTTCAGAGGAAGTTTTGGTGGCCCAAGTTACAGAGAGATGTTAGGGCCTTTGTCTCTGCTTGTCCAGTGTGTGCCCAGTGCAAGGGGTCAAGAACTCGCCCTCATGGTTTACTGCCCCACTGCCTATCCCGAGACATCCATGGTCTCAAATTCCCTGGATTTCGTCACAGGCTTGCCCCCATCTCAGGGAAACACAGTAATTCTGGTGGTGGTAGATCGATTTTCTAAGACTTGTCACCTCTTACCCATGCCCAAACTCCCCACAGCTAACCAAACTGCAGAACTTCTGATGAAACATGTGTTCAGAATCCACGGCTTTCCCCAGGATATGGTTTCTGATCGGGGGCCACAGTTTACATCCCGGTTTTGGAAGGCGTTTGGCCGGCTCATTGGGTCCTCCATCAGCATGTCCTCTGGCTTCCACCCCCAGTCCAATGGACAAACTGAGAGGGTAAATCAGGACATTGAGAAGACCCTGAGGTGCCTGGTGGCCGACAACCAATCCACTTGGAGTTCTCGTTTAATTTGGGCTGAATTCGCTCATAACACTCTGTACCATTCTTCTTTAGGCATGTCCCCCTTTGAGTGTCTCTATGGATTCCCCCCGTGTTTCCTGGACAGGAGCCAGAGGTTGACACCCCAGCTGCCACACAGCTTGTCCGTCGTTGTCGACTTTCCTGGAAGAGGGCCCGTGCAGCCCTGGTGAGGGCGGCCCGACTCCAACGGAGGCAGGCTCACCTAAGGAGGAGAGCAGGACCCTCATTTCGTCCAGGACAAAGAGTGTGGCTCTCTACCCGAGACCTTCCCTTGCGAGTGGAATCCCGTAAGCTGGCTCCAAGATACATTGGCCCCTTCAAGATCCTCAGAAAGATTAATCCGGTTTCCTTTCGTCTTCTCCTGCCCAGGTCCATGAAAATCCATCCTACTTTCCATGTTTCTCAATTAAAACCTGTTGTTTGTTCCACTTTGTCTCCAGCCAGTAAATCTGCCCCAGCTCCTCGCATGATTGATGGTCAGCCAGTGTACACCGTCCGCAGGCTGCTGGGTTACCGCCGGGTACGTGGAAGGGCTCAGTACTTGGTAGACTGGGAGGGTTATGGCCAAGAGGAGCGGACCTGGGTTCCAGCTCGGGATTTCTTGGATAAGGCCCTCATCTCAGACTTTCACCAAGCCCAAGGAGCCAATCTAAGGAACGTCAGGAGCCGTTCCTAGGAGAGGGGATCCTGTAATGGGCTCGTATCTGCATTGCAGTTTTCATCCTGGCCTGCAGGAGTCACTATCAATGAGTACGGAGTCATGTTCCCTCCAGAACTGCAGATGGCTCTTGCCCTATGAACTCTGGCCCTATGGTCTCTCCGCTCCTCCAGAGGGCGTCATCGCCCCGTACCATGTTCAGTGCTCTGCTCATCAGTGTTGATTCCTCACACCTGTGTTTGACCCTTTATAAGTATGTTTGTTCCCTGCTATTGTGTTCAGTCTTGAGCCTATGCTTCCTGTGTATCCAGTTGCTAAGTTAAGTTTGATTGTTCTCGTATATTTGGACCCTTGTGTCTTTTTTCTGTTTAACGGTAGCTAAGTTTGCTACGTTTATTTTGTACTTTGTTTTGTCTAGTAAAGATTATTGTTACTTTTTTAAGATTCAAGCCCCTTGGCCTTTTTGCTCTTTTGCTCTTCCGCTCTTGGGTTTAACAGTCTGAGAGTAGCTCAGTGAGTAAATTCACCCTCTTAGAGCACCAGAGACCCGGGTTCAATCCCAGCTTGAGGCAGCCTTGTTACACAAGGGTTATTAAATAAATCTGGATGTAGCCTTGTGTAGTAAAAGGTCTCCCCGTGCATGTATGTATAGCGCTGTGTTTTAATTGAATCATTTTGCAAAATAGACCAAATGCAGTGTAATGTTCAATAAAGGCAGAAAATCTCAAACTGCTCGTCTGAATTTATTTATTATATATTTAGACAATGAAAAACAATGTTTATTTTTTATTAAAGAAAGGTAGGCCGGTACCTTTAAAAAAAATAAAGAAAGGCCTAATTTGCAGCTTTTATCTTACCATTCATTCTGAATTTCTCCCAGAATTGCGAGATTTAATAACTGTGAGATAAAAAGTTGCTATTTCTTTATTAATTTATTTTGTAATTAATTTATTTATTTATTTAGTGGCGGAAACGAGCTTCCATAAAGAGCCCACAAGGTGGGAGTATTGTATTAAAGCGAGAGATCCATGATGATTATATTCTGCTGTGTTCAGTGATGAGCACCAATGTATTCTTTTAGGCAGGGGCTATTTGCATTAGGTGTAAATAGCATATTTTCTTAACAATAAATGCTATTTACACTAAGTGCAAAAAGCAATGGATTATATTTACACTGTGTTAAAATAGCTAGATTTGATGCTATTTATACTACTTATTTGAAATAGTGGCAATTATCTGCACCTCAGTATTGTAGTACATTATAAAACAGTACGCAATAATAACTTTTTAATTTGAATTTTAATTCAAATTTTAAATGGATGCCACCTTACTTGGACAATAAAGCCCTCCCTACACCTACCCTAACCCTACCCAATAATTATTTTCAACTTTTTATTTATTTCCTTAATTTTTATAGAAAATAAATGCCTCTCCGATACAATATTAGATTTGAAAAAGGAGAAAAAACGTTTGACAAAAGGCGACTAGTCAAATTGTTAATTCCAGATATCTACATTGCAATTAAATTGCAATTACGTCACGAAGCTAAATGCAGATATCTCCAAATATAGTTCTTCCTAGTCAGAAATCTGATTGGGATATCCATAATTAAATTGCAGATATCTTTAAATTAGTTTTGACTAGTCATAATTCCAATTCAAGATATCTTTAAATATGATTTGCCTAGTCAAAATTCCAATTCAAGATATCTACAAATGTAATTTGACTAATCATAAATGAATTGCAGATATCTACAAATGTATTTTGGATATCTTTTAAAATTTCGAATTAAAGATATCTTAAATTGTATTTTGACTAGTCAAATCATATTTAAAGATATCTTGAATTGGGATTACAACTAGTCAAAACTCATTTGAAGATATCTCTAATTGAATTATCACTAGTCAAATTGTTATTTGAGATATCTCTAATTAGAAGTTTGACTAGTCAAATCATATTTAAAGATATCTTGAATTGGAATTATGACTAGTCAAAACTCAATTGAAGATATCTAAAAAAATATTTTTCAATGGAAGTCAATGGAAGATTATGACTAGTCATAATAGCATTGCAGATATCTGGAATGTGTATTATGACTAGTCAAAATTAAATTGTAGATATCTTCAATGCATATTATGACTAGTCATAATCACATTGTAGATATCTTAATTCCAATTACGACGAGTCATAATTGCAATATAGATATCTGGAATTACAATTGTGACTATCCAAAATTATATTTATGGATGGTCAAAACCAAGTTTTAAATGCTAAAACGGCTTGCCATAAACCCTGCGCTATTCTGGCCTCCGTGCTACTGGCCCGGGGCTATGAGAAAATATGAGAAAATATTAAGGAATCTTTCAGAAAATATTTTCACGAAGAATAAGAATAAAACTGAATAAATTTGCCCATTTTTTTCAATTAAATTATTAACAAAGGGTCTTTATCATTCAACATAGACTTTTTAGAGATATTAACCATTTTGCATGGTCATATCCTCATCAAAAATATACCTGAAGTTTTATTTTATTATGTGTTAGTAATCCTTTGTCGAACTCTTCTGCAATCAAAACACTTACCCATACTCTAGCAAATTTCACAAGGAGATTTAAAATCATGTTTTCACCATGGCAGTCCTTAGGGCTCCTAAAGTAGTTTAACATCCCAAATAAAGCTTAAGGAATCTTTCAGAAAATATTTTCACGAAGAATAAGAATAAAACTGAATAAATTTGCAGTACATTGCATTTAATAATTTTTTTTTCCTGTAAACACACAACTTATACTTGGGAAACAGTTTTATAGCTTATGCTTTGAAATTGTGAACAGTCCTACAAATAAAGTGCCACTGGCATGAAACCTGAATGGAACTCACATTTTAAAGTAAAATCCATCAGAAGGTTGTCTAGAAAAGAAAATAACTGACACACAAAAAACCTGCTGTGTGAAAACGAGCAGTGAATACATAGAAAAAAAGTGCATTTCAAATCCATTTACACATTTACTTCTCTCATTCAGTCATAATTAGGCTGCAAGACTGAATAATAAACTGGTAAATGACAAACTGATCACAGAACAGAATGAAAAAAAAACACAGGTCCCAAGCACTCAAAAATAATTCAGGTGGAGAAGGTAAACGTTAAAAAGCCTTTATTGTGGTATGGCCAATATCAAAATTAAAATGCCGACATGTTTCGACCGCACTGGTCTTCCTCAGGGCAAAGTGATAATCACATTTAGTATGCTCACACATAAATACTACAAACCACTCCCATCCTCAATAAGCAATTAGTGGACTAATTAAGTTCAGAATCAACATACGGGTAATCAGGTGTATGAGATCAGGAAACTAAAAAGTAAAAGACAAAAAAGGACAATGCAAAAAGAACAAAAAATACAAATACAAATATCTAATAATATTAAAGTAACACAAAACAAAGCAATGATAAATGTAGTAAATACAAATTGAATGTATACCCCAGACTATATCATAAAAAGCATTTGAACTCTATATCCTCATTCAACCCTGGGTAATTAAGTGCATCCAAACGATGGATCCAAATTGACTCACGTTGGCTCAGTTTGCGAATCCTATCACCACCTCTATTTAAAGGTCTAACATGTTCTAAAACCTCAATTTTTAGTAGAGAATCATTTTTGTTATGTTTATGTAAAAAATGTGTGGCCATATGGTAGTCTGGATTATTGGTACGAATGGCATACTTACAGCTAATCGATCACGCAAACGTCTCTTGGTTCTGCCTACATAAAAACATTCTGACATGGGCAAGATAAACGATATATAATGAAGGTAGTGTTACAGTTAATAAAATCTCTGATTTTGTATATTTTATTGGATTTAAAATCCACAAAGTTTTTTGATGGGATAATGATTACCCGTATGTTGATTCTGAACTTAACTAGTCCACTAATTGCTTATTGAGGATGGGAGTGGTTTGTAGTATTTATATGTGTTAGCATACTAAATGTGACTATCACTTTGCCCTGAGGAAGACCAGTGCGGTCGAAACATGTAGGCATTTTAATTTTGATATTGGCCATACCACAATAAAGGCTTCTTAACGTTTACCTTCTCCACCTGAATTATTTTTGAGTGCCTGGGACCTGTGTTTTTTTCATTCTGTTTTGCTTCCCTATTCCCAGAGCACCTACTACAAGTTCTTACCTCACCGGAGCACCGGGTTGAATCGTTTTCTATTTACCTCATTTGGACTATATGGGGAATTGTCCTCAACTATGGCTGTGCTCCTGCTATATCCTTTAGCATTTGGTGAGTGTCTTACTATGGAGACATACTCTTTCTCTACGGATGAAGGTAAAAACATTATCGTTATAGACTCTTTGCTCACACAATTTGAGAATGCTCCGAGTATGGATTGCTCCTCCAAGAGACATGAATTTCACAAACTCCTGGAGAAAGATATGAAGCTCAAATGGCACATTGTTTCACTTTCTGATTACTGGAGAGAAGGACGTATCCCTCTAAATTCCCATCTACTTATACGGATGATGCCGTCTTTAAATCGAAATGGGAATCTATTCTTAATAAATGCTCTATGGACTTAATGTTACTATTTATACAAGAGGGCAAGAAAGAGAGAGAGACCATTCAATCCCACATTAAAGACTTTGAATCCTCCTCACCCACCGTTTTGGAACCACAAGCTCTACTAACCATCAAAGAGGAAATTCTTAAACTTGAGATGACCGTTAAGGCTATGAAGGTACGGAAGTTCAAACGGGATATCGAGGATTATCAGAGAGGTCAAGTTTATCGAGAAGGGTATTCCTGCACAGCCGGAGGCTGCAGTTACAGGACCGCAATTCTGTGACCGCAGCTTTAGGACCCTAGTATTTTTGTGACAGCGCCACCTACTGTACTGAATCAACACTAATTAAAGATGGACGACGTGGACCGCAATCAGACGGTGAGTATCGATATTTAATTTTAAAGTTTTATTTTATAACGTTTAAATGGTGCAAAGTTTACATAGTGAAAACTGCTACCTATGAATTAATTAATTCCCACCTAATTAAAAATTTGTGAGCTAGTTTTATTAATTACTACGATGTTAATTCGTGGCTATGATTTCATAAATCCTAATTGTGTTTTAATGACGAAGTATTATAAGTGAATCTAGCCTGCACATTAATTAAACTTATCAGATGACAAGAGCATGGTTGATGTAAGGTTCGTTAGATTTACCTACAGCTTAATGTATTAGTGTGAATACTGGCTTAATAGTCGTTGTTTTACCATATTTGTGTATAAAATATATTTCATAATTAAACTGGACTGACTGCCTAGTTGCCTGTTTTTTTTGGCATTATTTTGCAATGATAAATGAGGCATTTGGCAATTTTAATAGTTTGTTACAATTTGGTCTAATCTGCAGGTCTACTCCACATACAGTTATACATTGCTATCATGTGTTAGTTTGTCATGTTCTGCATGGCCAATATGAAGTGATTTTATGGATTCAATTAGGCTCATTGTAGGACAGATGATTAAAAAAGGCACTAGGGATATTTTCATGATCTCAAAATATTCTAACAAGTACACTCTCTCTTTTCCAAGATACATATAACAATCCAAAAAGGAAGATCCCTGCCTGAATTGAAGAGATGCACCACATGCTGCAAGGGCTTTCACTTTTCGTATATATGTCCTATTGAATATGTTAAACAAGTTGAATATGTTAAACAAATGTTTCTTATTTATCTCTCTCGTTCTCTTAGAGTTGAAGCCTACAGCCATTCTATCCATGCAGCAACTGATGGAAAAGGGGTTCACTTTGGTGCTGTTGTGATGTTGTCACAAAAATTACATGTATATACTGTACAGACCAAGAGTTTGGACACACCTTCTCATTCAAAGAGTTCCCTCTCGAGGCGGTAACTCAACATTACGTCAGTTAAGACGTATATGGGAACTCTTCCCTTCTCCACTTTCACTGAAATCTTATTGGCTAACGCCAGCTGGGGACAGCTGGCCAATTGACGCGAAGCATGCAAATACTGGCGGGTCAGCGGGCAGTATAAAATGCATGGGCGCGAAAATTACGTCAGAATCTCTTTCTTCACGCTAGAAGTCTTATCTAAGTCATTGTGGAAGTTGCAATAGAGGACTACTCACCCTGTTTTCCTCTCCGCATCCGATGGCTGCTAATGCTAGATTCGGACCTTCACCAGTTCTGTGGGACCTGCCTGGGTTTCTCACACGGACCACATGTGCGCCCACTGTGCCGAGCTGCCAGTGCGCGCCCTCAGAGCCAGCGGCTCGGAAAATAGCGGGAATGAGGCCCACTGCCGCCAGCGAGCCGCTGGTGGGCCCTCCCCCGCCCGAAGACGTGGTGGACGATAGCTTCCGCCCCGCGAACTTCGTCCTCTTTGGAGCTGGCGAGCAAAACGACTCCATGTTGCTTTCGACGTCAGAAAAGGTTTGGAAAAAAGACTGCCCCGACCAAGAGGGCCCTGCAGACCTCCAGGAGGAGCTCATCAGGGTCTTCGGAAAGGCGCCGTCACAGAGCTGGGTTTCACTTACAAAACGCACCTGACGAGCCTGTGGAAGGTAACTGGACTCGTGGCTCCTCCAGTCGAGCTGCTACCAGACGGCATTGAGGCGTGCGAGAGCTCGTGGTGAAGTCGTGGGCTGCACCCCAATCGGCTCGCACCCACTCTGCTACACAGGCTATGTTCATAGGAGACCGTTACCGCACCTGTGCCCATCTCCCTCTGCATTTGGTTCGGACCTCAGCCTGCCTTCAAAGCCGTGCAGCTCATGGCCCTTAAACGAACAAAGCCTATACTTCTGAGGGAAGACCGCTTCTGTTCTTTATGCCAGGGCAATACTCAAGGTGTTTCAGGCAGACGGCGGCACAGTAGCACTGACGTCATCAAGGATCTGCGCGCGGCAACTGATCTCGCGCTGATGGCTACTAACGCTCTGCTCAGCCATTTCATGGGACTCATGGTCGTCCTTACAGGCACCTAGGGCTTACCCTAGCTGTCCTGAAAGACGCGGATAGTAAGATGCCCCTAAACGTTCCAGTTGCTCCCTCCGGCCTCATTGATGACGTCATGGAGCTTTTCTCAGAGACGCAGAAAGCGCGCCAAGGCAATGAGCCACGTGATGCCCCGTCGCTCACTCCAGTCTTCTTCTGCGAGGTTCTTATGCACCTCGCCAGGCTCTAAAACCAGCTAAAATAGCCCGCAGTGGCACCCCGCTCTGAACCGGATGCTCGTTTCGGCCGAAACCAGCAGTGGTAAGAGCCTGGGAGGAAACATCAGGGTCAGTTGAGGACGAGGACCCCGCGCCGCGAGAGAGCCACCGCGCCATCGAGCCGTCTCCGTGACGGTGAAAGAGTGAGTGAGCGGGAGGCCCCGCCCCCAAGCACCATGTTCAAATGCATCATGTCCCCCATTTCCTTCGGGCGACGATTGCTATGTATGTTTAATTGCCGTTTGTGTGAGTTCCACAATAGAAGCATGTACACAATCAACAAAAGAGCTTTTCTTCTCTTACACTCAACACTGTGTCACTCGCCCTGTCTCATAGCAGCGCTGAGCCACAAACCCATGATTATAATGGCCTCGCGAGAGTGCCAACACCACATAAACACAGTGTCACCCTCCATGTTCAGATGCATCATGTCCCCCATTTTTCTTCGGGTGACGATTGCTATGTCTGTTTAAATGCTGTTTGTGTGAGTTCCACAATAAAAGCATTATACAATCAACGAAAGAGCTTTACTTCCTCTTACACTCATCACTGTGTCACTCTCCCTGTCTCAGAACAGTGCAGAGCCGCAACCTATGATTATAATGGCCTCGCCAGAGTGCCAACACCACATAAACACGGTGTCACCCTCCATGTTCAGATGCATCATGTCCCCCATTTTTCTTCGGGCGACGATTGCTATGTCTGTTTAAATGCTGTTTGTGTGAGTTCCACAATAAAAGCATTATACAATCAACGAAAGAGCTTTACTTCCTCTTACACTCATCACTGTGTCACTCGCCCTGTCTCAGAACAGTGCAGAGCCACAACCTATTATTATAATGGCCTCGCGAAGGAGCGAGAGTGCCAACACCACTAAGACACATGCATCATGTCCCCCACATCACTATGGGTGACGATTGCTATATGTGTTTAAATGATGTTTTTATGAATAAAAATTATACTATAGAAGCATGTATACTAATTATTGCACCCAGTATTGTGTCACTCGCCCTGTCTCAAACAGCGCAGAGCCACAGTCAATGATTATAATGGCCTCTCGATGGCGCAAGAGTGTCACACCATTACGAGACGCGCCCGCCCTCCCGCCAGTGCTTCCAGCCTCGCGGGGGCGGGGCCCTGGTCAAAATATGCCATCAGTGGCTGTAGACTTAACGCGTCCGCGGTGTCATCCCATGGACGGAATCCCGGGCGTTTCACCGTGGATACTGGGAATAATTCACGACGGATATTCTCTCCAATTCAAACGCAGACCTCCCCGCTTCAATGGCGTGGTCCCGTCACTGACTTTGCCCCAAAACCGTCCTGTTCTGCGACAGGAGGTTCTCAGTCTGCTCGAGAGAGAGCGATAGAGCGAATTTTCCCCTCAGATCGAGCGGAATGCGCATGTTGAATTATCTGGACGATTGGCTGATTTTAGCCCACTCAAGAGATGTGCTATCAGTCACGTGGAAACAAAGCTTCGCCGTTTGGATACGCTGGGACTGCGTGTGAATATGCAGAAGAGCGTGTTTTTACGAGTCGGACTGTAACATATCTGGAATATGTTTGGACTCGATGGCGATGCGAGCCCATCTTTCTCTAGAGCATTTCATTGACTCTGCGCTGTTTCAGACCGGGCAGGTCATTTGCACTGAGGGAATTCCAAAGGCTTCTGGGGCTGATGGCGGCGGCTTCTCCGGTGTGCCATCTGGGTCTGCTACATTGCGGCCGCTACAGTTTTGGCTGTAACTCGAGTTCTGCCGAAGGCGTGGTCTTCGGTCCACAAGCACATACGGTCATTCACAGTTGCGTCAGCACTCTGAGACCGTGGTACAGCCCGGATATGTTCAGCCCAGAAGTTCTTTTCTCTGCGAACGCGAATCTAGGCTGGAGAGCAATGCTCCTGGGCCTGTGGTCGGAGTCACAGAGATGGTGGCACATAAACCGTTTGGAATAATGGAAGCGGTGTCCTAATGTCCCTGCAAGCCTTTCGGTCGAAATTGGAGCGGAAACATGTACTGATTCAAACCGACAACACGTCTGTGGTCTCATACATAAATCGCCAGTACGGCGTGCGCTCCAGAGCTCTATTCAAATAGGCAGCGGGTCTCCTGTTGTGGGCGGACCGACACTTAATCTCCATAAGAGCGTCGCACATTCCCGGTACTTTGAACCGGGGAGTGAGCATGCTTTCGAGGAACGGGATTCCTCAAGGAGATGGAGGCTTCACCCAAGATCAGATCTAATGATTTGGGAGGGAGGAAGTGGATTTGTTGCCACGAGCGAGAACACGTTTGCTATCTCACTGTCCCCCTGCCGGGAGATGCTCTGACATCGCGTTGGCCGTTAGCCAGGCTTACACATCCCTCCTGTGAAGATTCTGCCTGTGTTGTGCAAAATCAGGGAGGAGAAAGCATCAGTTATACTCGTGGCCCCGAACTGGCCGATTCAGCCCTGGTTCGCGGACCTGAGAGAGTTAGTGATGGCTCCCCCATGGCGAATCCCGCTCAGGCAGGACCTGCTGTCTCAGGCGAATGACACAATATAGCACCCCAGCCCCGAGCTGTGGAACCTTCATGTGTGGCCACTGCAGGGACCCTAATGAGCGGGACGCTCTACACTCACGAGTGCTAAACACACTTACAGAGACGCGAGCATCATCAAACATTCGCTGCTACGCACAGATGTGGTGAGTTTTACAAAATGGTGCGAGAACATTTATATTGACCCGGGGACCTGTTCCGTGTCGGATGTTTTGCGCTTTCCACAGCACAGTATGGATAGCGGGAGTTTGAAACCATCCACACTAAGGTGTATGTGACCTCTATTGCCGCTTTCGTTCCCCGGTTACGGGCAAACGATCGGTAAGCACGCTCTGGTTATCAGTTTTCTCAGAGGAGCGAGGAGATTGTGCACTTCATGGCCGCCCTCCGTGGGATTTCGCTCTAGTTTTGAGGGCTCTGTCTCTTACTACCGTTCGAGCCATTAACCTCGATTGCGGTTAAGGAGCTTCCCTGAAGACTGCCTTGCTTCTTGCTCTCGCCTTGACGAAGTGCCTTGGAGAATTTCATGTTTTTTTTCGGTGAACAATATTGCATTGGTTTCGGGCCTGGCGACTGTTATGTCACTCTCCAGCCGAGACCGGGTTTCGTTCCGAAATCACTCAATACACCGTTTTGTTTCCCTGCCCACCTTATCTGTTGAGCCGTCAGCCTCGTGTGACGCTGATGCTCAGAGCGCCAGGACCCTGTTAGGGTTTTACGGATGTATATGAATTGCTCGGCCGCCTTTCGTCAGTCGGACCAGCTGTTCGTGTGCTTGGTGGATGTAATAAGGGATGTGCTGTTTCTAAACAGAGACTTTCTCACTGGATCGTGGACGCTATCGAATGCCAGGGGAAGGATTATCCCCTCGATATCAGAGCTCATTCTGCGAGGTCAATATAAATGCTTCCTGATGGGCCTGGTCTAGAGGTATGTCTGTCCAGTATTTATGTTTTGCTGCTGGCTGGTCTTCCCAGAACACAATCGCCAGGTTTTACAAGCTGGATGTACCCTCTTGTAGCGTCACATCTACTATACAGTAGTTACCATGGCTGCTAACTCTGTGTTATGGATTATATGGTTTATGCAGTAGTCACCGCAAACGCCGTCGACTCTGTTTAACTCTCATGCTTGAGTGCTTATTGCTTTGTGTCTGCCCTGACTAGTGCAGATTTCTATATATTGCTTGAAATTATGCTAATTTAGTTAGGCTCGGAGCAGATGTCTCATTGGTCTAGTTCCGCCTATCAGATGCAAGCACTCTTAGCGACACGGCCATTGGCTAGATCTGTACTGCTTATGCGAGGGGGTGATTGACTCCGTTCAGGGAATATCTACACTGCTCTCACGGCGGGATTTTATACAGTTCCCATATACGTCTTAGCTGACGTAATGTTGAGTTACCGCCTCGAGAGGGAACGTCTCCGGTTACTATCGTAACCTCGGTTCCCTGAGAGGCGGGAACGAGACATTACGTTAGCCGCCGTGGTCGCTGTTTGATCAGCTGTGCTAGCGTTCAGTCGTGATTCTGACGTAATTTTCGCGCCCATGCATTTTATACTTCCCGCTGACCTGCCAGTATTTGCATGCTTCGCGTCAATTGGCCAGCTGTCCCCAGCTGGCGTTAGCCAATAAGATTTCAGTGAAAGTGGAGAAGGGAAGAGTTCCCATATACGTCTTAGCTGACGTAATGTCTCGTTCCCGCCTCTCAGGGAACCGAGGTTACGATAGTAACCGGAGACGTTTTCTTTATTTTCATGACTATGAAAATTGTAGATTCACACTGAAGGCATCAAAACTATGAATTAACACATGTGGTATTATATATATATATATATATATATGTATGTATGTATGTATGTATGTATGTATGTATGTGTATATATTAGGGGTGTAACGATACGCGTATTCGTATTGAACCGTTCGGTACGACGCTTTCGGTTCGGTACGCGGTACGCATTATGTATACCGAACGGTTCGTTGGAGTAATTAATTATATTTGAAAAAAAAAAAAAAGAGAGAGAGAAAGAAATATAATGATATGCGTTCAACAAGGTAGCCCAATAACCCAAACAACGTAACAGGCAACGCCCCTGACACTCCCGAAGAAGAAAAAAACACCATCTTATATGTTTATGTTAGGCTACTCAGCAGGCGCTCGCTCACTCAGTACGCGCTGAAGGCTCGTTGCAAAATAGCCAATGCGTTTAACAGACTAGAAATGAGAAGATCCTCCAATAACCAACAGGTCTGGTGTTTGGGTGCACTTTGGATTCCCTTTAAGCTATAATGGTGATGGCAAGAGAGTGGTGGATAAAAAAACAACGGTATGTCGCATCTGCAACATGACAGGGTACACCAGCGGGATTACAAAAAAAAAAACAAAAAAAAAACAGCGGGAATATCTGGGATATATGCGTCAGTACTATCTGGGAAAAGACGAAAAAAAGGAGAAACATGCACGCAGCAAACTATCCCTGCAGCATTTAGACACTATAGCTTACAAGGAATCCAACCCAAACACCAGACCTGTTGGTTATTTTAGGATCTTATATTTCTGGTCTGTTAAATGCATTAGACATTTTGCAACGAGCCTTCAGCGCGTGCTGAGTGAGCGAGCGCCTTAGGGGCCGTTCACATATCGCTCCTAAAAACGCATGGAAAACGCTAAGCGCGTCTTTCTCCTGAGGCGTCTGTCTTTGCTAAGCAACAATGACCTGCTCTCTCCATGAGACGCGGAAATTTCAGCGAAGGATAAATGGATTTGCAGCTCTAAAAATCGATTGCAGTAGCTCTGCTACTGAATTTATTTCAAAATTGCAATCCATATACAACTATGATCAGCTGTTCCTTCATCTTGGCTGAGCTCTCAACGTTGTTACGGGAAAGGATGAAGCTGATTGGTTGGTTCTTGTCACATGACCCGCGGTGCGCTTGCGGCATTCTGAAAAGTTGAGATGTTTTTACATTTTGCTGTATCTAAAACGTATTGAACCGAACCGAACCGTGACATCAGTGTATCGTATCGAACCGAACCGTGAATTTTGTGAACCGTTACACCCCTAGTATATATATATATATATATATATATATATATATATATATATATATATGTGTGTATATATATATATATATATATATATATATATGTGTGTGAAACAACTGAAAATGTCATATTGTAGTTTCTTCAAAGTAGCCACCTACTGCTTTGCACACTCTTGGCATTCTCTTGATGAGCTTCAAGAGGTAGTCACCTGAAATGTTCTTCCAACAGCCTTGAAGGAGTTCCTCGAGAGATGCTTAGCACTTGTTGGCCCTTTTTCCTTCTGTCTGCGGTCCAGCTCACCCCTAAACCATCTCGATTGGGTTCAGGTCCGGTGACTGTGGAGGCCAGGTCATCTGGCGCAGCACCCCATCACTCCTTCTTGGTCAAATAGCTCTTGATGCCTTCAGTGTGACTTGACAATTTTCATAGTCATGAAAATAAAGAAAACTCTTTGAATGAGAAGGTGTTTCCAAACTTTTGGTCTGAACTATAATAAATGTATGTATATAAATAAACATTCTTGAATCATTCTTGTGTCTTGCCTCTCAACAACTTTTAAAATATTGGCAGTAATTTAGTGACTCGATACGCTGATTCCAACTTTAACTTACCTGATAATGAGTTTATTCACCTTAAGGAAGTGAATCAATATACTGTATAATTCAAGAGACAATTCAAGACATTTAAGGTTCTTCATTTTTTACAATTGTTTTAACATTGATATACATAAATTTTAAAAAATTGACATTTCATTTATATTTTGTGTGAATTCATGTTTAAATTTAAAATTGTGACTCAAAGCACACTTAGTAATTAAACTCTGCTGCATTTTGAATCAAAAATCACATTTAAAATCAAATGCTACTGAGATTAATATTGATGCTAAGTAACGTGACTGCAAACTAAACCAACAGGATACTAGAACTCCGTTCCTGAAACTGCAGCCATCGCTATATTGGGCAGTACGGTAGGTGGCGCTGTCAGGAAAACTAGGGTCCTAGAACTGCGGCCCAGATCTGCGGTCATGAATCTGCAGCCTCCGGTTGTGCAGGAACATACTATTGAGTTTATCACTGGCACCAACAACGGCAGTTTCGAGATCACCGTTATCCTCCCAAACAATCAGACCATCTCCCCCGCCCACAGAAGGTGTCCTTCAACCTTACATCTATTGAAGATGAGTCCCGATCTCAGGGTTCTGAATCTGACCATTTTTTGGAGGACGAGTGGCCTCGTCTTCAGTCTTCCTTTCGAGGTTCAAGAAGAAGCGCCGCGGCCACCGAAGAGGAACAACTTCGACCGCCATCACTATGACCAATATCGAGGAAGAGATATCCTTGGTGATCAACCTTTCTGACAAGCCTTTATCTCATGCACAACGGACTGTATTGTCCAAGGGTATGTCTTTTTCACCTACTCAAACCGCTAGCTTATTCAATACTAGAGTGGACTTGTTCCGATTCTATCGTAATTTACATTTAAAGTTGTTCTATCACAAGTCAGGACATAACTTTGACAATGGGACTAAGGGATTTTATCCTGTGATTCCTTGTGATTCTACACCTGAACAGTCGATGGCTGCTGACAATATAGCTAGTACGGACACTCAGTCTTTATTTAGACCTAAATCCCTATTTACACCTATGGGATCTATTCCTTTTCTATTTGCCTTTTGTAAAAAAGTTGATTTTGATGTGCAAACATTTTTTGATACCAGATCTAAACCAATACAGAAATCCAATCTGTCTATTACAGAATTCAATGCTCTTAAAGAACTCACGAATAAGAATGAAATCATTATCCGCCCGGCAGATAAAGGAGGGGCGGTAGTGGTTTTATCCAAAGAGATGTATATCCAAGAGGCAACCAGACAATTAGATACCAAGCATTATGAAAGAATTCGTACTAATCCCTTGTCTGAGTTAACTAATGCTTTTCATAACATTTTAACTCATGCCAATGACTCTAATTGGATTACTGAAAGTGAAATGAGATATATGACTGTTGAATACCCTGCTTTGGCTACATTTTATTTATTACCTAAAGTACATAAACCTCCTTTTGATAATCCTCCTGGGCTACCCATTATTTCGGGTAATGGTACACTTACTGAACCAGCGTCTAAATTTTTTTTTTTTTTTTCATCAAACCCTTTGTTAAGACTCTCCCCTCTTTTATTGAGGATACTGTTGATGTCCTAAACAGTCTGTCTAAGTTGGGTAATGTGGGTTCTCAATACTTAATTACTATGGATGTGGAATCGCTATATACCAATATTGATCATGAGGAGGGTCTGCATGCTTTAAGACACTTTATATCTGAGAGAACTGATACAAAACCTCCATCTCATTTTATTGTACAACATACTGAATTCATTATTCACAACAATGTATTTACATTTACTGATAAATTGTACAGACAAAAAATTGGAGTACCCATGGGTTGCTGTTTTTCACCTAATTATGCTTGTCTTTATTTGGGATTATGGGAAAAATTACATGTACTCAATCCGATTAATCCTTTACATCATTGTATTACCTGGTATGGTCGTTATATAGATGATTTACTCTTTATTTTCAATGGAACTGAGACTCAGGTGTTGGAATTTCACCAATACCTTAACTCTATTAATAGTAATATCAAATTATCTATTGAATATTCTAAACACAAAATTGACTTCTTAGATTTGACCATCTCAATTGATGTAGATGGTATGTTACACACCACGATCTTTAGGAAAAAGACCTCTAAAAATACCATTCTTAGAGCTGATTCGTTTCATCCTCCACATCTTATTGAGAACATACCATTTGGCCAATTCCAACGTTTACGCCTTATTTGTGATGATAATGCTGATTTTGAGAGACAGGCGGACAATATGTCAGAACGGTTCATAAAGAGCTTACAAATCAGACACTGTTGCTCGTGCACGTTCTAGAGCCCAATTATTGAAACGTTCCGACACCCTTGCTAAGAAGGTACACAAAACAGACACTCAATCTCGCCCTTTTTTTGTCACACAATATAATATGGAGGCTAGACATATCAAACGTATCATTTTAGATAACTGGGCCATTATCAAGTCTGATCCTGTACTTCAACAGATTTTTCCGCAACCTCCTTTGGTGTCCTATCGTAGAGCTCCGACACTTCGTGATAAATTGGATCATAGTTATCTTCCTCCTGAGAAAAAAGAAAATTGGCTCAAGAGACCCATTGGTTTATATCGATGTATGAATTGTCCTCATTGCAGTAGCATTATCCCATCAAAAAACTTTGTGGATTTTAAATCCAATAAAATACACAAAATCTGAGATTTTATTAACCGTAACACTACCTTCATTATATATTGTTTATCTTGCCCATGTCAGAATGTTTTTATGTAGGCAGAACCAAGAGACGTTTGCGTGATCGATTAGCTGAACATAAGTATGCTATTCGTACCAATAATCCAGACAACCGTATGGCCACACATTTTTTACATAAACATAATAAAAAAGATTCTCTACTAAAAATTTAGGTTTTAGAACATGTTAGACCTTTAAATAGAGGTGGTGATAGGATTCGCAAACTGAGCCAACGTGAGTCATTTTGGATCCATCGTTTGGATGCACTTAATTACCCAGGGTTGAATGAGGATATAGAGTTCAAATGCTTTTTATGATATAGTCTGGGGTATACATTCAATTTGTATTTACTACATTTATCATTGCTTTGTTTTGTGTTACTTTCATATTATTAGATGTATATATTTGTATTTTTTGTTCTTTTTGCATTGTCCTTTTTTTTTTTTTTTTGTCTTTTACTTTTTAGTTTCCTGATCTCATACACCTGATTACCCGTATTTTGATTCTGAACTTAATTAGTCCACTAATTGCTTATTGAGGATGGGAGTTGTTTCTAGTATTTATGTGTGAGCATACTAAATGTGATTATCACTTTGCCCGGAGGAAGACCAGTGCGGTCGAAACAACACGTCGGCATTTTAATTTTGTAAATCAATAAAGGCTTCTTAACGTTTACCTTCTCCACCTGAATTATTTTTGAGTGTTTTTTTTCATTCTGTTTTGCTTCACCATTCCCAGAGCACCTACTACAAGTTCTTACCTCACCGGAGCGCTGGGTTGAATCATTTTCTATTGATCACAGAACATGTTTGTAAACCTTTAAATGTTAACTGTTAAAAAGCAATGTTATTAGCTTTTACGACTAAACATTTGCAAACAACATTGTACTGGAGAATCTGCACAAATAAAAGTCTTAAACAGTTCAGTAGTGCAGAGTTTACAGGTTACTCTTCTTTTTTGAAGGCTCAAAGTAAAGTTCTCCCACACTTTGGATTAGTTTTATCTTCTGCATTTTTCTTTTTCTTTCTCAAGCTTATTCCACTGCCGTTTGTCTCCACCAGGCGGGAAGGAAGTCGACCGGAAGTTGAAGTCGGCCGCGTGCCGCCATCTTGTAGCAGAACTTCACTTGCGTTAGCATTCATTTTGGCGTCACTTTGACAGCGAATAACTTTACATCCGAGGCGTTTAAAGACTCCATTTGTCCATTATTTATTTCTAAAGATACACGACAATGTATAAAGGGCTCCATTACCTTCTATGTTACATTATGCATTATATTACATTATATCGAGAACGAGTCAATGTTTTGTTCATTATCTGGCTCGGCTCGGTGTTCATCTTCAGTTGTCTCTTCATAGCAGTTCATTCAGTGTACTGTTTGAGTAAATGAATTACTCTGGGATATTGGTTTGTTTGAACTCCGAGGGAGTGTCAGCCACATTATAAAAGTTAACAGCTTAAGTCATTTGTGGATTAATGCGTATTTGGAGACGCAAACAGATTAAAATGATTCAGTTCAATTTGGTGAACTAGTTCAAAATATCCGGTTACATCGAATGAATCATTCGCGAACCGGATATCACAAACTGCTTTGTTTTGAACTTTCTCACAACAGACAGGGAAGAGAAGACAATGCTGAATTAAGTCGTAGTTTTTGCTATTTTTGGAACAAAACGTATTTTCGATGCTTCAAAAAATTCTAACTGACCCTCTGATGTCACATGGACTACTTTGATGTTTTTCTTACCTTTCTGGACATGGACAGTAGACCGTACATACAGTTTCAATGGAGGGACTGAGAGCTCTCGGACTAAATCTAAAGTATCTTAAACTGTGTTCCGAAGATAAACTGAGGTCTCACTGATTTGGAACGACATGAGGGTGAGTTATTAATTACATAATTTTTATTATTGGGTGAACTAACCCTTTAAGCACACAGATTGACATTCATGTACCCTTGAGTAAATCAGAAATTGAATGTTTAATAAAAATGGCTTTCAGAAAGATATGGCAAGAGAGATGGGATAAAGGTAAATAAAGGAAATAAAAGTAAAAAAAAAAAATATATAAACAAGTAGGCCATGTCAGAACTGCTTATACAGAATAATGATAGTTATATCTAGATTGAGAAGTGGACACTCTGCTATTAATAAATCACTCCAGATGATAGGAAGACATGAAATTGGTCAATGTTATCATTGTGGACTTCCAAAAACTATAACATGTGCTGATTAACTGTAGGGAATATGTAAGGAAAGAATACAGCTAAAAGAGGAATTAAAAATGGCTGGCATTAATTCTATGACATAATATGTTAAACTGTTGTCATAAAGGTTATACATCTCTTTTTAATTATTTGAAAAGAATAAATGTATGTAATAAAATATAGGTAAAGTATATTTTTTTTTCATTAGCCTTTCCCTTGATATCATCGCCTCACACTCCATCCCAGTAGGTGGCGGAATAAGCACCAAAAGCTGGTTTGCCAACTGCCATCGAGAGAAGAAGAAGAAGAAGAAGAAGAAGAAGTGCACGTTAGGTTAGATCCAGAATGGAGGTGAAGGTTGACGCGTAATAATGAGCGAATAACGTGTTCGATTGAGACTAATCAAGTGTCAGTTTTGAGACAGTGATTTATTCCCAAATATCACGACATCAAGAGAATCTGTCGCGGAATAGGGGGTTTCATCACAGTAAGATCTGTAAACATGTCCTTAAAACTGACCACTCAAGCGTACTGTAAGATGCTGCTACATGCAGCTAAATACCCTCACTGCGCCGTAAACGGGCTGCTGGTGGCTGAGAAACACAAAAAGAAGGACAGCCCTAGAGACTCCGTGTTGTGCGTGGATTGTGTACCTCTGTTCCATGGGGCTTTGGCGTTAGCCCCCATGCTGGAGGTGGCACTCACATTGGTAAGACGATTCTTTTGTCATATCATTTTAGTTGTGGAGATAGATTTTGGGCTACCACGTTCACATATAACCGGGAAGAAATCATATTTTCCTGGTCTGGAAAAGTGATATAGATAATTATTAGTAGTCGTTCCTTTTCAGTCGGGAAATCGATCAATCGGGGATCGTCTTAACTGGGGATGTGCATGTGAGCTAATTTACGTCCCATTCCAGCAGATTCGTCAAAAGTCACTGCAAAGCTGTAAAGAAAAGACGCTTGTACATTCTTAATGTTCTTAAAACATTTTGATGCTATTATTACGCTGTGGTTTACTCAATACCTGTTTTAATGCATACGACAAAATTTGTGTTAATAAAATGAAAATATTTATTAAAGTTATCAAATGAATGCTGCCTCATAGGACAATTAATTACTCCTATCTACCCAAATACTTATCAAATAGCTGTTTTGGTGCTTTATTTTCGTATTTCCCGTTAATGTTTTATTAATTTTATTTAAAAATGAATGCATTTTGGATCCGCTATATGATGGGGAAAATAAGATGAATGAAGTTGGCTTAAAAATGGATTCGAACTCGGATCAACTGCATCTAACCAAAGTCGCTGTTGTGCCACTGACGCAGACGACAGGATGTGTAGTTTTGACTGGATGTATATGGTACATTAAAACTATAAATAAATAGCAATAGATTTATTTATAAAAAAATAGGTTTATATATCATATTTAAATTATTTTACATTGTTGACAAGGCAGCGTCTGAGTAAACAATAAGTAAGAAAAAAAACATTTTGAATAGGAGTAATGTATTTATTAAAATATTTGAGTCAACAATATGACCACATAAATCCACATCAGTATCGCAATTTTCTTTATTTACACTCATTCCACCCACCAATGTCTCATTGGGTCAGTCAAAATCACACAGCTGTTGTCCACTTCACTGGCATAAAGACTTATAGGGATAGTTCACCCAAAAATCTAAATTATGTCATTAATAACTCACCCTCATGTCGTTCCAAACCCGTGAGACCTCCGTCCATCTTTTGAACACAGTTTAAGATATTTTAGATTTCGTCCGAGAGCTCTCAGTCCCTCCATAGAAACTGTGTGTAAGGTCTATTGTCCATGTCCAGAAAGGTAAGAAAAATCATCATCAAAGTAGTCCATGTGACATCAGAGGGTCAGTTAGAATTTTTTGAAGCATCGAAAATACATTTTGGTCCAAAAATAGCAAAAACTACGACTTTATTCAGCATTGTCTTCTCTTTCGTGTCTGTTGTGAGAGTTCAAAACAAAGCAGCGGGGTATTCCAGAAAGCAGGTTATGTGACATACCCGGGTATGTTTAAGAGTAAGTAAGCGGATAACCTCAAATTTCACTTCCAAAAACGGAGGTAACTTTCAGGGTATGTTAGTAGTCATAGCAACTCACTCTCTGAATTTAACCTTCTCCGGAGCAGTCTATGTTCCAGGGTTAGTTCACTTCAGCGAGCCTTCAGTGGACAGATAGCGCACAATATTATATAATATTACTATATGTAATATAGCCTATTATAATATATATATATATATATATATATATATATATATATATATATATATATATATATATATATATATTAGGGGTGTAACGGTTCACAAAATTCACGGTTCGGTTCGATACGATACACTGATGTCACGGTTCGGTTCGGTTCGATACGTTTTAGATACAGCAAAATGTAAAAACATCTCAACTTTTCAGAATGCCGCAAGCGCACCGCGGGTCATGTGACAAGAACCAACCAATCAGCTTCATCCTTTCCCGTAACAACGTTGAGAGCTCAGCCAAGATGAAGGAACAGCTGATCATAGTTGTATATGGATTGCAATTTTGAAATAAATTCAGTAGCAGAGCTACTGCAAGCGATTTTTAGAGCTGCAAATCCATTTATCCTTCGCTGAAATTTCCGCGTCTCATGGAGAGAGCACGTCATTGTTGCTTAGCAAAGACAGACGCCTCATGAGCGCTTCTGCCCGAGCGCTTTGGAAAGGAGGAGAAAGACGCGCTTAGCGTTTTCCATGCGTTTTTAGGAGCGATATGTGATATAACTCAGCACGCGCTGAAGGCTCGTTGCAAAATGTCTAATGCATTTAACAGACCAGAAATATAAGATCCTAAAATAACCAACAGGTCTGGTGTTTGGGTTGGATTCCCTGTAAGCTATAGTGTCTAAATGCTGCAGGGATAGTTTGCTGCGTGCATGTTTCTCCTTTTTTTCGTCTTTTCCCAGATAGTACTGACGCATATATCCCAGATATTCCCGCTGGTTTTTTTTTTTTTTTTTTTTGTAATCCCGCTGGTGTACCCTGTCATGTTGCAGATGCGACATACCGTTGTTTTTTTATCCACCACTCTCTTGCCATCACCATTATAGCTTAAAGGGAATCCAAAGTGCACCCAAACACCAGACCTGTTGGTTATTGGGGGATCTTCTCATTTCTAGTCTGTTAAACGCATTGGCTATTTTGCAACGAGCCTTCAGCGCGTACTGAGTGAGCGAGCGCCTGCTGAGTAGCCTAACATAAACATATAAGATGGTGTTTTTTTCTTCTTCGGGAGTGTCAGGGGCGTTGCCTGTTACGTTGTTTGGGTTATTGGGCTACCTTGTTGAACGCATATCATTATATTTCTTTCTCTCTCTTTTTTTTTTTTTTTCAAATATAATTAATTACTCCAACGAACCGTTCGGTATACATAATGCGTACCGCGTACCGAACCGAAAGCGTCGTACCGAACGGTTCAATACGAATACGCGTATCGTTACACCCCTAATATATATATATATATATATATGTATATATGTATATATATATATGTATGTATATGTGTGTGTGTGTGTGTGTGTGTGTGTGTATATGTTGAGGAAGCGCTAATATTCGCTTGTTAAGTCTGACGTCACGTAGCAGCGGTTCCGTGTCCAAACGCTCTATCAGTTACAACGAGAAAACAACAAAAGGTGCTAATATAAACTCACAATGTTATAGAATACTAGCGAAAAATTTATAATCGTAACATTTAACTCCATACCGAAGTCCCAGATAGCCAGACAATGAAAATATAAATATATAAAAAAAATATATAAAAATGATTTGTGTTTGGGACGCTGTGGGCACGGAGACTGTAGTGTATACTGTAAGTTTGAAAGCGTTTAGCTTAAATTATTAATATGAATAAACAGTGCTCATAAACGGCTGCTGAGTTCGTATTCTCAAGTGAAGCGAGTTGAGGCTTGGACCCGGAAACAGCGCTTCTTACGTCATCACTTAACAACCGAATAAGTAAGAAGGTAATATATTATTCTAATATGATTATTTCTTCTATTGACATATATGAGTTATCGATAAATTATGTATTAAGAGGTATGTATAAACTATAAAACACTATGACAAGGTAATGTTCAAATTATATTTGTTTTATTTATTACATGTTATTAGGGCTGTCACTTTTGTGAAAAAAGCCTTTTCGATTTTTAAGACATAAGTGTTCATTGAATCGATTGTAAAATAAATTTTCCATGTCTTAAAAAAAAAAAAGACATATCCTTTTTCAACGGCAAATAACAGACGGACGTAAAGAGAGTGCTTGAAACGCACAAGTCAGCAATATTTCTTATTTATTGGCATTAGAGCTGTAATTGGGCCTTAAAAGATAGGCCCGACAGGACCCGATCCCAACAGTTACATTTTGATTGACAGTTTTTTTAAAGCCCGAACCCGTTTACAGCCCGACATTCAAATGTGCGCACACACACAGCTCTTGTGTCAAGAATGAGTAATTTATACATGTTTTAACATATTTTATTCACAACTAATGTAGACTAAGCCACTTGGAAGTTGGAATAAAGAGAAAAAAAAAAGTCCTCTGTAACATCGTAACATCTCAGGACTCTATAGACATAGGCTCATTTAGCCTATAAATAGACCAGCGCACCAATAAAAACAAGTATTTTTTAACAATTTAAATTAAGATACATTTTTAATTGAGATGGGTATTTGGTAAAACCGAAATTAAGATAAAGGCTCCGCCTTTGCTTCGCCAATAGCAGCTGACATTTAATAAAAGAATAATGCCAACATTAGCGTAAATACTCCACATTATGCATTTAAGACTCAATGAATATTTAGTTATCATTTGAAAAACCTTCACTCACAGAAATTAGGCTAAGCCTGCATGTTTTTGTGGAGGAACATTATTGAATCCACTGTAGATGTCTTCAGCGCGTTCCTGTTCTCACTGATGATGCGTCATTATTCACTCATTATTCTCATTATAAACATGGTCAAAACTTTTCCACACCTCAGACTTTGCTTTAGATGCTGGTGACACCAAAACGTAATCGCCAGAGGCAAGCCTCCGTTAACACGTACTCAGCATCCATTTCACATCTTGCTTGCGCTAATCGAAACGCATCACATGACCGCTTGTTTACCTCACAAAGCGCAAGCCCGAGCCCATGTAAGATGATATAAATTAAGCCCGAATCCATCGAGTCCCGTCGGGTTCGGGCAAAGATCTTCAGCTCTAATTGGCATGAAGTTTCGTGCATAACAACAGCAACAGGAGTGCAATTTTCTCGAAAAAAAAATATATGCAATGGGGACTGCTGCCATAACATAAATTAAAAAATATCACTGCTTCAGCCCGGCTGCATTTATGATTTAGGCAATTCAAGGCAATTAGGCTGCGCAAGGTGGGAGTATTACTGCCAGTGTTTTACCACAAAAGCCGGTCGCTGTCAGCTGGTAATGGTGACTCCTTTTCATAACTCCGCATCTCCTGTAAGAGGTCGCTTGCGACGTCACTGGGTCTTATAGGCGCATATTTTCTGTCTGGCTTTCGCAATGCCTACTGCACTTTCGGAATTCTTTATTTTCTTTTTGTTTTGTTTTGTTACATTTATATTTTAAAATGAAAGTTTACTTATTTCAAAATGAATAGTGTACCTATTTGGTTAAAATCGATTCCCTATTTTCATTTTTAAAACTTTTTTTGGTTGGTCTGATCGATTGTGCAATCGATTTTCGGAAGAAAAGTGACAGCCCTACATGTTATATCTAACACATGGAGTGACATTTTCTATAATGTCTAAATTCTAAATTAAAATGCATATCTGATATGACTTGTATAATTGGAATTAAACCAAACAATATAATTCACATTCTCAAGGATTAAAGATTAAATGGAAAAAAAATAAAAAAATGATTGCACAGCCATTGCTTAGGTGGCGATATGCACTAAGCATGTAAACAACTAATGAACAAAAGAAGAATAAAGTAACAGTTTGGCACGCTTTTTCTTAGCGTCCGTTTCTGTACACTGTAAAAAAAATAAGTTGATTCAACCTAAAATAATTTGTAACCTGGCTGCCTTAAACTTTTAAGTTCAATAAGCTAAAAAATATTTGTTGTTTACACATATATTCAAGTTCCTTAAACCTAGAATTATTAGTTGGGGTAAAATAGGTGAAGCTGAATCAACTTTATATTTATTATAACTAGGGGTGTGCCGGTTTCAGATTTGGTGATGACGGTTATGACGTGAGTCAAATGTGACGGTTCATAACATAACCGTAGGGGGTTTGAATAAAATAGTTTGAATAAATGAGCAGACACTGATTAGCTACTTGCTTTACGTTTATTTAAAATTAACAGCAGTGAATGTGCTTTCCGTTAAATGAATCACACACAGTGAACAAATCCGTAAAAAAAAAAAAAAAAAACATTTGCAATGCCCGTGCTTTGTTTTAAATAAATCACACACAGTAAACAAAACCTTTTAAAAAAGTAGGCTACTTAAATTCTATAAGAGCATAAAAATGAATGAGTAGGCTAGGCCTAAATTATAAATGATAAAATCTACATACCTTTATCAAAGAAAAAAAGTCGAACAACGACTGTTTTAATAATACCTTAATTAAACTAAATAAAGGAAACAAAAAAAAGTGCAATGACATTTTAATTTCCTAATCTTTTTCAACTTCCAAGTTCCGTGACAGGAACACCAACATGTTCACTTTACTCGGTTTGAGTGACGATCTGACAGGGGTAGCTATGTTCCCCGCAGTGCTAAAAACTCGCTCTGATGCGGTGCTTGTAGCACAAATACACATGTATTTACGTGCCAATTTTGCTAAGAGCGGATAGCGCGTTTCATTGTCTCGCCACCATGCTAGTGGATCTGCCGTAGAATCAATTTGTTGTTCTTGGAGATAGCGGGTTAACTCCGTGTCAGCGCGCGCTCCGATCGATAAAGGGGCAGAGAGTTCAGACCTCCGTTTGTTAAGGAGATCTCCAAGATTTCTCTTCTTGGGAGGGGGTGGTGCACAGACCTCTCCCGAATCATCTCCAGCAGCAGCAGCCTCCGAAGCACCACTAACTCCGCCTCCGTTTCCCTCGTCAGCTGATACAATTTCCCCCCGGAGTGCATCTTTTGTCTCCTCCAATCCATCCCCCCATTGCCTCTGTATCGTGGGTCAAGGAAAGATGACTTTGCCAAAAGCTCCTGAGTGGCTGGGGCACTGTATTTGTCCTCCAGTACGCTGGACATTTTGCGTTTAATATTTTGTGTCAGATCCGTTTCATTGGGGTTTGGTTTTAAAAGATCGCATGTCAACAGTTGCAGGACAGGCTTTACTGAAGAAACTGTTACATAACGTTCCCCAGAGAGAATGTCGGTGAAGTCAGCCACAGGTTTTAGAGATTCTTGAAGCGATGTTAAAACTTCTTTATCTTGCCATTTAAGAATCAGATGCTGGTGCTTTCTATCTGAGACCAGGAGACGTGCGATCGCTTGCTCTTGTTCCAAGATTCTCTCTATCATTTTCTGTTTTGTTCCCCACCGTGTCGGACAATCCTGTGAAATAATAAAATATATGATTATTGGAAGAGGACGTACAGTAATAGAAAAAAATAAAACGAGTACCATGCTATAGCATATTGCTGCCTTTATGATTTATATGCAGATGAAAAAATAATCTAAAACCAATTCTGGCAAAAACTAATAGAATATAATAATGAAAATCTAATGAGTAAGACTACTCTATATTAGTATTATAACCTTATCTGCAAGACCCATATCAGCATTGCTTAAAATTACTGTTTATTTAGCATGCATATTAATAGAACAGTATAATATAGAGTTAACTATTGGCTAAAACAATTCTTACCAGAATAAGGCTGTGCTGTGGGAGTTGAAGTTCTGTTTGTGCCTTTATCAGCTCTTTCTTTTTTTTCCAGCTCTGAGAAAAAACGCTCACTAGGGACCGACATAGACCTATAGCTCGGCCGGTTCGGGCAGCTTCACTGTTTACACCGTTGGTAACAGCCAGATGCAAATTATGTCCAAAACAATTTAGCCACGGCCATCCTAATTGCCTTACTGCAGCAACAATGTTCACTCCATTATCGGTAGTGATACATGACAGCTTCTTTTCATCCAGACCCCAGTCGTGCAATCCTAACTGCAGGCATTCAGACAAGTGTTCCGCTGTGTGGCTTTCAGGCGTGTAGCTTGTTTCCAAACACTTGGATTTCAGTGACCAGTCTTTTGCTATGTAGTGAACGGTCAGGCTCATATATGGGGTCATATTCACGCTTGACCACATATCTGTTGTCAGTGCAAAATTACTGATTTCCTGGAGTTCTCTTTGCACGTCATCCTTTACCTTACTATACAAGGCCGGAACAGCTGTTTGTGAGAAGTACTTTCTCCCAGGCAACTCGTACTGTTTGTCGAAAGTATTCAACATTTCTTTAAATGAACGTTTTTCCACCGTCCACAAGGGTACCATTCCTACTACCAAATATCGAGTCACATTATCTGTTAGTATTCTCCATTTGTCGCTGTCTTTTTTATATTTCGTCGCCTTGGAAAATGCCTCGGCCATATTCAACTGCCTCTGGCCAGATGTGGATGGTTGAGCGGCAGCAGAAGCAGTGCTTAATCCAAGGGCAGCATAGGCCGCAGGGTGGTTAATCTTCAAATGGTTACGGAGATTAGTGGTGTTGGCATTTGTAACAAATACCGTTTTTCCACATATTCTACACACAGGCTCATCAAGATTTTCTGGTTTTCCGTTGCCATCTGGTTTAAACCCGAAATGTGCCCATATAGGCGATGTAACATTTTTTTTCGCAACGAGATCCATCGGTTTTACCTTTATTCATTAAGTTTTAATTTGAACCGGAACATGTTCCGTCACCTCCGACGTTGGATCCGGAACATTTTTTATTGGATCCGGCACCTCAGTCCTATGTCACTATGGGAAATTAATCGCCTAAATTAAAAAAATTGAATTAATATTTGTGTAGTGTTAAATGTTGTTATCGATAGAGATACGCAGATGGTGTATTATTTCATCCGCAACCACATCACAAAACTCATCATCCGCACCAACGTTTTTTGAGCAAATTTCAAAGCCGCACCCGCCCGCCATCCGCGGATTGGTTTGCGGTCTATGGACGATGCAGTGCTTTGCTGATGCGAGCCGCAAAAAAAAAGCCATTGTCTGTTCTAGA
Organism: Carassius auratus; assembly: GCF_003368295.1. Taxonomy (NCBI): domain Eukaryota; kingdom Metazoa; phylum Chordata; class Actinopteri; order Cypriniformes; family Cyprinidae; genus Carassius; species Carassius auratus. The sequence continues at coordinate 16,138,180 of NC_039285.1, forward strand.
AAGGATGCAGCAAAGATATTTAATGCTAATGTATGAGGCATAGGCCTGCGCTGAGTTTCATTTACGATGAGATGCGCTCTAGTGCAGTGCAAGTGAACGCGGCGCGCTGGTGCTTCCATGTCACGGTTATCATTGTCTGCTGTATTTGCTTCTTATTTATTAAAATACATGCAATTGGTTTATGAAACATTTATTAAAATTAAGATAAAATTTTTACAAAACGAAATTCGTTTTTAAGAAAGGTTTTCTACAAAGAAAAATTTAATGAAGTGGTAAATATCATGTCTGATTTACAAAACTTCATTAAGTGGTAAAAACCATGTCTTCTGATATATTGCGAATCTTATGATCCTATCTAAAAAAATGAAAATCATTTTTGATAAAAAATGTTTGTAAAAAATATTTTAATGACACGGTTTTGGCGGTTATAGAGTTCTAATGACGGTGTTCAACTATAACCGCCGGTCTCACGGTTATATACTAACCGTCACACCCCTAATTATAACCAACAAGTTTTTAGTAAGCCCAACTAGACAAGAAAGTTTTGGCAACTTAAATTCAAGTTGAAACCACATAAAATTAGTGAGACCAACAAACGTTGATTTGTTTCAACTAATTATTTTTTTGAATAAACTTGTAAGTATAAGTTGTGCAAACTACATACAAATTGGCTAAACCTAGAATTAATATTTGGGGTAACAAAGGTGAAGCTGTATCAACTGTATATTTTGTATAACCAACAAGTTTTTAGTAAGCCCAACTAGACAAGAAAGTGGTGCTAACTTAAATTCAAGTTGAAACAACATAAAAGTAGTGAGACCAACAAACGTTAAGTTGTTGGAACTAAGCATTTTGTTGAATAAACTTGTAAGTACAAGTTGTGCAAACTAAATACAAATTGGCCAAACTAAGCGGCTTGTTGAATTAACTTACATTTTTAAGGCAGCCAGGTTACTTTTTCAAGAATAGTTCATCTCACTAGGAATGTTAAGTTCATTCAACTGGCTGAACTATGAAATTTGCCCACACAACTCAAGTTTCTATTTTCTACAGTTCCACATAAAAACAGAACAGACATTTAAAAACATGCAATGCATTTTATTTCAAAGTTGACAGCATGCTATTTAGTATTAGTTTGTTTGGTATAAAAACAAACATTAACATTTCATATTTACTGTAGCTACGTATGTAACAAAAAAGAAATGTGCCTAACAATTTTCTTAATATATATTGAAAATAAGTTTCCATATCATAACGTTTCGGTCTAAAAAACTTCTAAACAAAAAAGAAAATTTTATAAAACATTGTACATTCAACAAGTTTTGGTAGCTTAAAGGGATACTTCACCCAAAAATGAAAATTATGTAATTAATAACTCACCCTCATGTTGTTTCAAACCTGTAAGACCTCCGTTTATCTTCAGAACACAGTTTAAGATATTTTAGATTTAGTCCGAGAGCTCTCAGTCCCTCCATTGAAGCTGTGTGTACGGTCTACTGTCCATGTCCAGAAAGGTAAGAAAAACATCATCAAAGTAGTCCATGTGACATCAGAGGGTCAGTTAGAATTTGTTGAAGCATCAAAAATACATTTTGGTCCAAAAATAGCAAAAACTACGACTTTATTCAGCATTGTCTTCTCTTCCGTGTCTGTTGTGAGAGAGTTCACTGCAGTGTGTTCCGAAGATGAACGGAGGCCTTACGGTTTGTGAATGACATGAGGGTGAGTCATTAATGACAATTTTCATTTTTGGTTGAAATAACCCTTTAACTCAATGGCATTTTAGAACAAATATGTTAAACTTTAACCATGCAAAATGCTGGTGTGATGCAACTTTTATCATACAAACAGTATACACTGGTTTCACTAACAAATCAATGATACCAACTGAAACTGTATTACTGACATTAACTAGGCCAACTTGCCACTACACGTTGTCTTGAAGCAAACGGTTGCGGAGTCCATTAACTTTTGCAGAAAAATTGCCAATGTCGATGCCCATGAACACTTTTTGTATCAATTCGAATGTGTACTTCAGTCTCTTGGGATAGTCTAAGTTAAGACAGGAAAGAAGCAAAGGCATTAGCAACATCTCCAAGGTCACGTTTGACAATCTTCTCCTCCAGAACCACCGCTACATCCACCATCTCCCTTTCTAGCAACGCTCTGCTGCTCCCACCTTCTTCAGTGATGAGAATGCCAACATCAACAATTTTGTAGCATCTTCTTCTGAACGGTCAGCCTAAGAACATAATGAACAAAGATATTAGTAAATAAACATGTACTGTTACATTACCAAATTGAATGTGCTACCCTGTGTGAAAATGACAAGTGCAACATTGATGATTACCGGAAGAAACATTTCTCTCATAACACAATATAATTTGTGTAGTACTAAACTATCACTTTCCTTAAAAATCAGACTAATATATGCAATAGAGTTTTAAATGTATATTAAACCATTTACAAGAAGAATCAGTTTATGAAATTAAAAGACTAATTACTTTTACACAAAATACTAAATTTACATTTTTAAACTTTGCCACTATCTTAGGTTTTGATTTGTCAGCAAGATTTTAGTAATTTATATTACAATAACATTTATTATGAAAACAAAATATTGAATACCCGGTTCTTGGAAATTTGTAACCAGTTCTAAAATGGAACTGATTTTAGATCACCCAACCCTACTCTCAATGCCAGTAGCACTGGGCTGAGCTTTGCCACTGTAGTGTGAAACCACTGTAAGGGTATTGTTCTGTCACTACTGTTGTCAGACATGTTTCTGTAGTTGGTTAATATTAACCTGTATCTGTTGACTTGCGCATGTCAGCCACGGTCTCTGCTAAAAATGTTCCTGTACTACTTCTTAAGTCAATTGGAACACAGTTCATGCACATAGCTCACTTCTAATGAGCTAGTTATCTGAATCAGGTGTGTTAAAGAGAGACATACAAAATATGCAGAGTGGGGGGTGCGAGGACAGTGATTGGGAAACACTGAGGGAACGGTCACCCAAACATGAAAATGTAATTTAATTACCCTCAAGTTGTTTTACATCTGTATTCATTACTTTTTGTTAAACATAAAACAAGAGATTTTAAAGAATGTTGGCAACCAGACAGTTTCTGTTCCCCATAATATTTGGAATTCAACAGTGACCACTCACTGTTTCATTACCAACACTTTTCTAAATATCTTCATGTTTTTCAAAAGAAAGTACTTCAAGCAGGTTTAGAACAACTTAACAGTGAATAAAATTTAATGTTTGTGTGAGCTCTCTTTTTAACAGCCAGATTAGTCTGATCTCCATGTCATAATGAAGTCAGCTCTCATACCTCACAGACACGGATGAAAAAGCTGGGATCCTCCTTTAAGTAATATGGCAGTCCAAGCAAAGCAGCTGCTCGTCTCTTCTGGTTTGAAGTCTCAAGACACACACACAAAAAAAAAAAAAAAAAAAAAAAGACAAACTGTAATGACTCCAGAACCAAGCATGCTCATAATTATGATAACACTTTGACAAATATTGAGCAGAGTGTAAGTGCACTACTGATTAAGCTCACACACAATTGAATGGTTTGGTCTCACACACATGTGCAAAAAGGTATAGCACTTGTGCTACTGTGGTAAATTTACTGATCGCAGACAACTTCTGTCACCATTTTTCCAAAACTCATCAGATCTGGAATAAATTACAATAAAAACCTATTTTGAATCCAAAACGGCAATTTTCACAAAGCTGACGAGTTTGCACTCCTGATTACAGCTTTTGATGCCACCACCTAGAACACAACTAAATTCTTCAAGCACGTGACAAAATGGGGAAACTACTTTTAAATAGGAAATTACAGAATATTTACATATTTACAGCTGGTATTCAAAGGATTAGTATTAAGTTACCTTAGGTAATTCTTCCAGACGTTTTTACAGAAGGTAAAAGTCACAGTAATCTTTAATGACATCATCCGTAATTATTATTGAGATGGCACATTCAGATGGGACTAAAATCACTGAGAAGCTCTTGAAAAAAATTCTGCCGCCGAGGATGCACTGATAACCTGTTTGATATTTGTCTAGTTTACCCTAATTTAACAAACATTTATCAATACAAGCTGGACATAAGTTTGCTCTTACCTCAATTAAGACGTCTTAATTCAAAACGGAGACTTCGTCAGCTGTGGCTGCTTATCGACCTGTTCTGACGCCTGGGGTTTCCTTGCAGGGCCTACTGATGGATGTCCGTTGTAAATTTAGGCCTATAACCTAAAATATATAATCAAATGAACAAATAAAACTCCTAAGTTGAGTTATGTTAAAGACACGTGGCAATAATGTGCACAGTATGGCAGGGAAAATATCATTGACTCATTAATTCATCTTCTAACGTTAAAATTGTTTAGGTAAATTGTTGCCATGTTGTACTAAATGTTTAATTAGTTTTAATTAAAATGAGGTAAACTACAATGTCACCACAGCGGTTAACTCGTTTTAATTAAAGAGATGTTAACGAAATACAACGTGCACCACAGTTAAATAAAACAGGGAACGAATAAAAAGTCAAATTAACGAATTATCTTAACTAATAATAACGAAGTCATAAAATGAGAAACAAATACATGATCACTATAAATTTATTTTTGTCCACATATCATGTTTTACACTCCGTGCAACACTGCCGCGAGGATCACAGATAACCTGTTTGATATTTCTCTAGTTAACCCTAATTTAACAAACATTTTCATCAATACAAGCTGGACATAAGTTTGCTCTTGCCTCAATTAAGACATGTTAATTCTAAATGAAGGCTTCGTCAGCTGTAGCACATGTCGACCTGTTCTGACGCCTGGGGTTTCCTTGCAGGGGCTATAAATGTCCGTTGTAAATTTAAGGCCTAAAATATATCAAAATCAATTGGACACAAATAAAGGCTTAACATTTAAGATGGGCAAACTGTTAACTCGATTTAGAAATAAGACAACAATAACAAATTACATCATGGCCACAGCTGAATAAAACAAGGGAACGAATTAATAGCCTAAGTCCAGTGAAAGAATTATTAATCATGGACACGATTTCACCATCACAAGGGAACTAATTCATGTTCAATAGAAATTTATTTTTGTCCACATCACATGCAGGGTTCTATAAAAAAAAACAGTGGCAAGAGGATTACACTGACAACCCTGTATTTATCTAGTTTACACCTTAACATATGTGATCACTATAAATATATTTTTGTCTATGTTTTACACTCCTTACAACACTGTAGCACGGATTACACGGACAACCCGTGTAATATTACTCTTTACCCTCATTTATCAAACATTTTTCATAAATATAAGCTGGGCATAAGTTTGCTCTTACCTCTGTAACTCTTGACTCAAAGATGGCGACCTGTTCTGCGATGAAGGCTCGGACCGGTGGGCGGGGTTTCCATGCATTGCCACTCGTACAACTTAGAAATTTTTGTTGCATGAACTACTGTGATTGAACGGATTAGTTGGGCACTGGTGAACTTAATATCTTAAGTTTACCCAACATTTTAGTTGAGCTGACTTAGGAAAATGAGTTGGGGAAGCTAAAGTCTCAAATCCTTTTTTACAGTGTAGTGACTCGTCAATTCATTGCTCTTTTGAGAATGTCTTGAGTCTTAACCAGGAACATACTCTGAGTTGAATGAACTTAACTCCCGGACGCATTTTTGGAACCACATACCTTGAGTAAACAAGGTTTGGGGTTAATCAACCGAGAGTTCAGTGTTTAGTTCACGGTAAGTTAACCCTGCTTTCTGGAATACACCCCAGTTTGTGTTATCCGGTTTGCGAACAAATCATTCGATGTAACCGGATCTTTTTGAACCAGTTCCCCAAATCGAACTGAATCATTTTAAACGGTTTGCATCTCCAATACGCATTAATCCACAAATGACTTAAGCTGTTAACTTTTTTAATGTGGCTGACACTCCCTCTGAGTTAAAACAAACCAATATCCCGGAGTAATTCATTTGCTCAAACAGTACACTGACTGAACAGCTGTGAAGAGAGAACTGAAGATGAACGCCGAGCCGAGCCAGATAATGAACGAAGATTGACTCTTTCACAAGTCAAGAACCGGTTGTATCGGTTTTCGGATCACCAGTAGTTCTTTTGGACACTTCAATTTAATAAACTGGTTGAAGAAAATGGTTCACCGGTTCTTTTGCGCTCGACGTAATGGCGTCATTGGCGATGATTGCCCTTGATTCAAGCCTTCGATTTACCCGCGCTCATAACATTAGCACAGAATCAGTTCAGAATCAATCACCAAAATAACCAGTTCAGTTCAGATGCTCTGTGTGTCATTCTGCTTCAGTTCGATTTGGTGAACTGGTTCAAAAAGATCCGGTTACATTGAATGATCACAAAGGGCGATTGGATTATTTTAATATACTATCTCTGTATTTGAAAAAAAAAAAATCAGTTATGACTTGTAGTACACTACGGTTTCAAATGTACTTTAATGTACTATATATATATAAAAAAAAAACTAATCCAATCGCCTTCTTCCCAGACATTTCTAAGATACATTTGACATTTAACATCAAAACAAATAAAACTGGTTACCTTAGATCGTAGATTCAGTGGATCCATCTTGGCTCGTCTTGATTGAACTTCAGTGAACTTATTCCATGTGCGGTTTAATATCAACCAATAAGATTCCATGTAAGATGTTGCGTTTTCATTGGTCAGTCGTTGAAGCCTATTTCTGATTGGTTGTTGCCGTTTTGACAGCGTTTATGCCAAAAGTAAAGAGAAAGAAATCGAAGAGTACTTGACCATGCGTGAATGCAAAGGACACAGTCTAAGCACATACACACTTACTTTAAGTGAAGAGGAGAGATTCGCGATTGCACTGAACACGTTTTAAGTGCAGGCATACTCTCTGAGTGAGCCCAGAGAAAATTCTTACAAGAGCAATGTGTATCTGAGAGCACGCGCCCAGTTCCCGTGCGTAAGCCAGGAGATTCGCGCTCCGCACATTATATTCCGTGATCGAGGAAAGAGATTTGGGCTCGGGCACATTATATTCCATGTGCGAGCAGAGAGATTCGTGCCCGCGCATTATATTAATGTACTTTCTCGCTTTCATCATTTGACAGGGAAATAACACCATATTGTTTTATTTATTAATTAAACTTACATTTCACCAGATTGTAATTTATTCAAGTTTTTGGTTTACCCACGCTCATAACATTAACACAGAATCAGTTGTTCAAAAGAACCAGTTTGGTTCAGATGTGCTATGTCAGTCAATGTAGGCAATCTGTTTGGTTGCTTCCCACTGAATCAAGCATGCGCAGTATCATCAGCTTATCGGTTCTCAATTTGGACGCACGCGAAAGAAACGGTTCTTGGTTCAATGTACTGGTGATCCAAAAACTAATGCAACCTGTTCTTGACTCGAGAATGAGAACTGCTCCAGTGGTGGTCGTATACGTTCATTATCCGGCTAGCTGTACACATGCTGCTCTGCTCATGTTCATCTTCAGTTCTCTCTTCACAGCAGTGTAAATGAATTACTCCGGGATTTATAAATAAACAATTTTTGCAGAATTTAATGCCTGAAATAAGCCGTGCACACGCATCATTAAAAAATTAACGGTCATTTCATTTAACTGATTGACTAGCTTTCATTTATTTTTCTCTTTATTGAAGAAATATTTACAATAGTAAATATTGTGATTTCAGAGAGATTTGACACGTCTAATTAAAGAGAACATATTAACCGAGAGTTTTTTTTTTTACTGACCAGAAGATAAAAGCACATCATTGTTAATTCAGTGGTAAGAAATGAATTAAATTTTATCCTACTTAGTCAATGTTTTTCATTTTTAATGTCTGAAAATATAAAATTCACATTTTTAAAATCCAATATTTAGACATTGTCATTTGGTGCTAAAAAAAAGCATAAAATCTGCATTATTATATGATACATGGTATTAAACCAATAATAAGGAGTGGATAATTCAATCTCGTTGAATGCTCCTTTTGATGGTTAAATGTTCTCTGGTTATTTTTAATGATTAAACCATTGTTTAAAAACCCAAGATAGCAGAACTTAACGACTTCAGACCTGTGGCACTTACGTCTGTCGTCATGAAGTCGTTTGAAAAACTGGTTCTGGCTTATCTGAAGGACATCACTGGACCCCCTGCAGTTTGCTTACCGAGCAAACAGGTCCGTGGATGATGCAATCAACATGTGATTGCACTTCATCCTGCAACATCTGGACAAAACAGGGACTTATGTGAGGATCTTATTTGTGGACTTTAGTTCCGCATTCAACACCATCATCCCAACAGCCCTTCAGACCAAACTGACCCAGCTCTCTGTTCCTAGCTCTATCTGTCAGTGGATCACCAGCTTTCTGACAGATAAGCAACAGTTATTGAGACTGGGGAAATTCACATCAAACAGCAGCTCCACCAACATTGGTGCCCCTCAGGGATGTGTTCTCTCCCCTCTGCTTTTTTCCCTGTACACCAACGACTGCACCTCTAAAGACCCCTCTGTCAAGCTCCTAAAGTTTGCAGACGACACTACAGTCTTCGGCCTCATCCAGGACGGTGATGAGTCTCCCTACAAACAAGAGGTTGAGCAGCTGGCTGTCACTTTCCCCACTCACCATCATGAACAGCACTGTGACTGCAGTGGAGTCATTCAGATTCCTGGGAACCACCATCTCTCAGGACCTGAAGTGGGACAATCACATTGACTCCACTGTTAAAAAGGCCCAGCAAAGGTTGTATTTCCTTTGCCAGCTGAGGAAGTTTAACTTGCCACAGGAGCTGCTGAAACAGTTCTACTCAGCCGTCATTGAGTCTGTCCTCTGTACTTCAATAACTGTCTGGTTTGGTTCAGCAACAAAATCAGACATCAGAAGACTACAGAGAACTGTTCGGACTGCTGAAAGGATTATTGGTGCTCCCCTGCCCACCCTTCAAGAACTGTATACATCCAGAGTGAGGAAAAGGGCTCAGAAAATCACTCTGGATCCCTCACATCCAAGTCACCCCATCTTTGAACTTTTGCCATCTGGCCGGCAAAAAAGAGCCGCAAATACCAGAACAGCAAGGCACAAGACCAGTTTCTTCCCCCAGGCAATCTACCTCATGAACAGTTAAATGTTCCCTACTTATGCTTATAAATGTGCAATATCCTTATATTTATTTGTTAACCCTCCATCCTAGAACATTCCTGCATCTCACTCAATCCTATTCCATTATCATTTATAGCACAATTGTTTATACACTTATTTATTTGCCAATTTGTAAATCTCTCTTTTTTTTTTTGTCTGTGTGTTGTTGTCCCTCTGTACTGGAAGCTTATGTCACTAAAACAAATTCCTTGTATGCGTAAGCATACTTGGCAATAAAGCTCTTTCTGATTCTGATTCTGATTAAAATGAGACATGGTTTAGTACTGATTATTTACGGAGTAAAGAGGTTAGAAGAACGTTCTGGGAGCCTTCATAGAACTTTCTGGGGACGTTCTCTTAATATACATAAAACATCCTTATACACAGACAACCTACTTAGACCTTTCTGGGAACATTGCCACAATAGTCCCTAACCTAAAGGGAACGTTCTATTTACAAAAACTTTACTGGCTCACCAACAGGGAACCAAACACTACCATTCTCAGAACGTTCTGGGAACCAAAATTGTTAGCTGGGAATAACTTAAGTAATTTGTGGAGTCGTGGACTAATGCTTACTGTAGACGCGAACTGATTCAGTCCGATTTGGTGAGCTGGTTCAACCGGTTCACTAAGAAGAACCAGTTAAATTTGAAACAATTTGTTCCTAAACTGGACATCACTGATCGATTACACCAGGTTACAGGTTGGTCTAAATGAATAATTGTATAATTATTAAAAGGCGTTAAGCCTTTGGGACCCAATGCTGTATTGGACACCCATATTGTATGTTCAGGGAAAAATGCATGCTAAATATAGATCCATATATGATCCATTATATTCAAAACACCAGCAAATTCATACACCAGCATATTTTGCAGGAATAAACTAAATGAACAAAGTTGCTTTGATATGTCAACTTCCAAACATATGTCAATTTCAGTGTACGTGCTTGTTCGATTATTTAATCTTTCTTGGAACATTGTTGACCATAATTTGTTCTTATAAAATAGAGATTTGAAAAATAACATTTTGCAGGGGTGACTAGTAAAGTTAGAGTTTTTCTAATTCACTTTGGTGCAGATTTGAGGTTTGATTTGTTTCATTATTCCAGTGTCTTGATAAAGACACGATTAATGATTTATCATTGTTCAGGGTTTGTGTGATTTTTCAGCCTGCAACTTTTAGCTCACTAGCTCAGACCAAATAGCTTGTCACAATCAAATGTTGTGTTGGGGAACTGAGGCCCAACCATGTTAACTGGCAAAACTGTCATGATCCCACCTTTAAATTTTACTGGAGCATAGCATAGCTATGTCCATCAGATAGTTCATCATAAACTTTTGATCTTTTTAGCAGGGCAAGAGAACTGTACCCGTAATCAGTATATTGTGAATCTTCGATTAAAAAGTCATGTTGAGCCCAATACTTTAGTGCACTTATAATATCTAATGTCTTTCTTTCCTCAGATTGATACATGGTGCAAAGAGAACAAGTATGTCATTGCTGGCTATTATCAAGCAAATGAGCGTATAAGGGAAGCCAGGTAAAATTTGAGCTTCTTCATGTGCTTTGCATGATATGTATGTGGTGTATGTGGAATGTTGTTATCTTTCCAACTTTTCAGACCTAACCAGGTGGCTGAGAAGGTCGCTGCCAGAATCTCAGAAAACTTCAGTGAGGCTGCAATGATCATGGTAATTTACATATTACATTGGTATTTTAAATAAGGAATATTACAGCCCCATCACATCTATGACATAGAGCTACACAGTAAAACTGCATTGTTTGTCCCCATTAGTTGGACAACAGCAGATTCAACATGGAGTGTTTTGTGCCTGTTCTCTTCATCTATGATCATCATGATAACAAGTGGAAGTGCAGAGAGCCAAGCACGTAAGTAGAGTTCATTTTGTAACATTACAATCATATTTCAAAAATTTGTATTGTCATTAATTAATTAGTTTACGCTGATCATTTTCAAACACTTAGAGCATGCAGTTTTAAGGACAAAATTAGCACACGGGGGGGTGGGTTCATCTGTAATAAGTCATGGGCAGTGAAATGAGAACTACTGTCTCATTTTCTCATGCTGCCAGACTAAATCCCACACCAGATAACAAGATGGCACAAAATTAATTACAAAATCTGCTCAAATATAGGATTTTCTGACAAGTGTGAAAACTTGAATAGTCTAACACAGACTTAATTGGGCTGCTCTTAAGGGGATAATATTCTGCACCAGTCAGATTCTATGGTCACACAACGTGACTAGAGAGCTCCGGACCACACGTGACCCATTCTGTTTATACTGACATTCTGTAAATTTTTGAAGAAAGTGTGTTGATTATTGTCATAAGCTGCACTACCAACTTCAATTGTATTGTTTAGCTGAGCACTGAAGCCTCATATTAAAACTTGTGTATAATATTTATAAATATTTATTCATGTCTAATAATATTGGTTAAAGGGATACTCCACCCAAAATTTTATACAAATTCCTTTCTTTAGATGAAAACACACACAAAATCTACACCGATATCATTGACTTGATTGCAAATAAATGCACCGACACTATTTAAACTGAACAGAGATAACATCACTGAATTCAGTGATGAACTGCCTTTAACTGTCATTTTGCATTTTTGACACACTGTTTTCCTAATGAATGTTGTTCAGTTGCTTTGACGCAATGTATTTTGTTTAAAGCACTATATAAATAAGTCACTTGACTTGACAAAAATAAAAAGGTACTCCATCAAAAGTTTTGGCAGTGAGATTTTCTGTTTTGTAAAGTTTGCTGCTTCAATTTTTTTATGGTATACTAAAAAACAATTATAGGCTTTTATTTGCAAAAAATAAATAAATAAATGAGTCAATATTTACAGTGTTGACACTTTATCTTCATAATCTCTGCAATTAGCTCTGGCATGCTGGATATTAGCATCTAGGCCAAATCCTCACTGATGGCGAGCCATTCTTCTGGGATTTATTTCACAAATAACCACTATATGGAGTCAAGATATATTTTTGTTGTTGATATGGACTACGTAGTAATGAGAGTAATGTTCACTGTGAAGCTTACACTGTGATGGACCATCTGATTTTTACCAGTAAGAAATAATCACAGTTATATATGACATGCGAATAAGACCTGAAGTTAGGAAGAATATTTTAAGGAAATTTTTTTTTTCATAATGATATTTTTTCCTTCTCAAACCTTGGTGTAAAAACACCCCTGGCCAAATGCCCCCTGAGGGCATCACTTTCCACTTTGATAATAACTGTAGTTACCATGTTCTGAACATCAAATGCTTTCGTTTTCTCTCAGATGAAATCTATATGTAGGTGGATTGAATAAATATATTTGAACTTATTTCAATATTACCTCAACTTAGCACCAGCAAGCTAGACCGTTAGCATCAGCTAACAATATTTACTTATTTCCAGTATATGATTATGAATAAACATCCATATCTGTCTACTCGGTTAGTTAATCCAAACTATTCAATTTAAGTTTATTTGTATGCAAAGTAACTTTACAGAAAATTCAATTTCTAAAATATTCAGTAGTGACTTGGTGAATGTCAGTTTATGTGCATATGACAGGAATTTTCAGAAAAATTAATACAAGATGTAGTCAGGCAGACGATGAACATAATTAATAGCAATAATTATATGATGCAATCACACTTGTAGCAGTATTTGTTAGTTCTGTATGTTGTTTCAGGGTTAGCATCATCTGAGGTCCTCTGGGTGGAAGGCATCATCTTTTCTCAGGTGTTCTGGATCCAGACTGGAGCTAGTTACATCCCGTGGCAAAACATAGAAACAAATAAAGACATAATTAGCGTAGCTGCTGTTCCAAGCAAGTAAAATTAGTTTAACCCAAGTTTAACTCATTGAATGCTTGGCGAAAGAGTTGTGTTTTTAATCTAGAGTTAAACAGAGAGAGTGTGTCTGAACCGTGAACATTATCAGGAAGGCTATTCCAGAGTTTGGGAGCCTAATGCAAAAAGCTATTTTTGTAACATGGTTTTCAAATGACAAGTTGTGGTCTAATATAACACCAAGAATTTTTGACTGTAGAGGAAGTAACAGTACATCCGTCTAGTTGCAAACTGTAATCTATGAGATTCTGTGTACTTTTTTTTTTTGGTCCAAAAAGTACCATCTCTATCTTATCTGAATTACTTGGAGAAAATTATTTGTAATCCAATCTCTTAAAATTTTTAACACGCTCTATTAGCTTAGACAATTTAGAAGTTTCATCTGGTCTCGTTGAGATATATAGTTGAGTATCATCAACATAACAGTGGAAACTAATCCCGTATTTTCTAATAACATTACCAAGGGGCTACATGTATATTGAAAATAGCAGAGGACCTAGGACAGATCCTTGTGGCACTCCATATTTTACTGGTGAAAAATGAATGACTTTTGTGCACAATTGAGCAGACACAACTTTAAAAAATTTTTTTGGCATAAATGGATTGTTTTGGTTATTTTCAAATAAACAATTTTATTTGAACATTGTTTATTATTATTATTATTATTATTATTATTATTATTATTAGGGATGTACCGAATCCAGGACTCAGCCGAATACTGGGCTTTTTGACGGGGTTCGGTTTCGGCTTTCGGTTGGGCTTCGGTTTTTTTTTCACCGAACCGAACCCAAGGCTTGCGCTACGCTGGTCGACGTCACACGGCCGTTGATTGCGTGAAGGTGTTTCTATGAGGAGGAACAAGGCCCGACAGTTCGCTCTAAACTAAACTGTTTACAAACAAAAAATGGCAAAAATCTACCTCTGTGCCCAGTGAAAGACTTTTCAGTACTGCGGGGACATTCGTTCCTACACTCGCAACCGGCTGTCACCTGTTAATGCAGAGCGTCTTGTGTGTTTTTTTTTTTTTTTTTTTTTTTTTTTTTTTTTTTAATTTAATGAAACTCTTCATGTGAAAGATTAGAGGTTTTACGTTAATGTAATTATGATGCAGGAGATGTGTGTGATCTTCCGTTATATTTTTCGTAATATTTGGCTACTGTTCTAATCGTAGCCTATCCTACTGTTATAAACGAAAACTAAACCGTTTACTATCCATGTTTATTGAGTTAATGTTCAATAACATTAATATCAGTTAAGTCACCAAACATATTCTGATTTTTAAAAAGAAAAGAAAAACACTTTTCTTTGCGTTGCTGCACTTTTATTGAAAGGTTTTGGTGATTTAATTCAATGTTCAATGTAGGCCTATTAATAACCCGCACCCGACCAACGTTTTCAACTAACCCGGCTGCAACTTGGCCCACAAAAAAAATCAAAATAAAATATTGTACCCGACCCGCTTCCTGACCCGCATTTTTAAAAAGCAGTAAATGCTCATCGTAGCGTCATTGGGCCATAGGAACGTAGGCAAAACTAACCAGGCAAAAAAAATTTTGTCAAGTCTAGCTATGTCTATTTGTATGTTTCTGCAAGGTCAGCAGACATTGAGGCTCAGGTTTTTTCCGATCAGAGCTTGTGAGCGGAGAGCGCATTTCTGAATATCCCGATCCGCTCGCTCATTCCGTGGGGTCTCGCTCAACCCAGAATGGCCTTCAAAAATATGCAAAAATATGCAAGGAGTCATTTAATTGTTTAGTAATAAACTGCTGTTTTCTGTGTTGCTGCAAAGATGAAGTTGACGATGCAGACTCGCCATGAATGACAGAGAGAAATGCACATTTTATATGGATAAGATCATCAAAGAGTAGCCCGTTTATTTTGGTTTGAATATTTTCGTTTAAAAGAAGACATTTCAAGCTTTCTGTAATACATAGCCTATATTTCTCAAATCTGTGAGGCATACACTGAGTTTAGTTCACATGTAATGCAAGTGATTGTGCCTAGTACTAGGACCCGACCGACCGCGACCCGAATATCATAAAAAATATTTTTGAATGACTCACAACCGTGGGCAACCGCAGGCACCCTCATTTTGGATCAACCCGCGCATCACCGACTTGGGTATAAGCTTGGTAATTGTCAAAAAAGTTTTTCTCACTTGTCATCCTTTCATAATATTGCCTATTCTTTTTTTTTTTTTTTTTTTTTTTTTTTTTTTTACAGTTAAAATAAAATAACATGAAAAATACATTGCTGTGGACATTGTTTACTTCATTAAAGTGTTTTATTCGGTATTCGGTTTCGGATTCAGCCGAATCTTAAAACAGTGGATTCGGTATTCGGCCGAACCCCAAAAATCTGGATTCGGTGCATCCCTAATTATTATTATTCTTCTGCTTCGTTTTGTTTTCCGAAATGAATCAAATTTATGAGGGCCTAAACGTGCTCCAAAACTCACGAAACTTTGCACACACAATCAAAACTGGCAAAAATGTATATCTGATGTAGGTTTCAGAAGTGGGTATGGCAAAATGGCTTGATAGAGCCACCTGTTAAATTTCAACGGAGTGCGCCTCGAGCTATGTTTCACGTACATGCATGAAAATCGGTACACATGTGTAACACACCATTACCTACAAAAAAGTTTCCTTTTACAAAATCCAAAACCCAACAGAAAGTATGTTATTTTGAATATCCTGTACGATTTTTGTGCAGTTTTTGCCATTTCCATGCCTCGTACTTTGACAAACTCAGGCTAACAGGTAAAACCTTTTGTAAGGAGTTATGTATGCTCTATAGATGACTTTGAAATGGATAAGACAATGACAAGTTTTTAGAAGTTACGATTAGATTAGAGCACACCCTTTCTGTCGACAGTTAAGTCAAAATCTGTTAATTCACAATTCGATGTAGATTTATTAGAAAGAGGCTTTGCAGTGTGATCATTAAGTTTACTATATATTAGAGAAACAGATGGCTGACCAGAAGGTGGTGTGATCCAATCCCACATAGGATGAGAATTTGTGTCAAAATTTGAAAGGTCCTCCCATTAGAAGTTCCCCCCTTTTCCAGATCCTAATAGAATTGGCCACAACCGGGCCAAATTTATATTTATCATTTTTATTTCCTGTGCCAGCAAATAAAATATCTGGGAGCCTATGTGATTTAACTTTGTCAGCATTGATTACTGTCCATGAAGCTTTAGATTAAGGATGAATACGAACAGCTTTAAGTTGAAAAGACAAATACTAAATTCAAAATATGGCACAGCCAATCCTCCTGAAAGTATAGGATGCTGCAATGTCACAAGTTTTATTCAGAGTCATTTACTGTTCTAGATAAACTGGGAAAGTATGGAATTGATCTCCTCTGGTTACTTTAAGGAGATCAATTGGCAGCATAGAAAAAATTAAATTAAGCTGAGATAACAAATTCATTTTGTCAGTGGAGATTTTGCCTTGAAGAGAGATTTTAAGATTATTCTATCTTTGAGTATCACTTCTGATCTTGACTAAAATGTTATTAAAATAGTTTCTTGCAATTATATGAATGTCTTTATATATGGTAATACCCAAATAGATTAAATCATTTTTAATAGGATTGGATAAGGGGATAGGAGAGTTAACTTTAACATTTGTTAGTTGGCATTAAAGCAGATTTGGTATATACTGGTATATAATTTGTAATATTACCAGTTAGTGTTACCAATATTTCAGTATTTGGTACCGATACCAGTGAAAATCCACGGTTCTCAGTTTCAAAGCAAAACACAAACATATGCTAATTAAAAAAAAAAAAAACACACACTTTTTATCACTAAAAATAAAACCAATGTTATTCTTTATACTTATTTACAATTGTGTTTTAAAGTTTTTCTACAGGTAATATAATTATGAAAAAGAGTAAGCAAGTTTCACCCAAATTTAGTTTGTCTTTTAATTAAAGGGGGGGGGTGAAATGCTCGTTTTCACTCAATATCCTGTTAATCTTGAGTACCTATAGAGTAGTACTGCATCCTTCATAACTCCAAAAAGTCTTTAGTTTTATTATATTCATAAAAGAAAGATAGTCTGTACCGATTTTTCCCGGAAAAACACGACCGGCTGGAGGCGTGGTGTGTGGGCGGAGCTAAAGAATCACGAGCGCCAGTAAGCTTTTGCGTTGAGAGCGTTTGGAAGCTGTGACACAGATCCAAAGGCTGAAATTTAACAAGAGCAGCATCAGCAACGACGTCTCTATGTGGTATGTACAAAAACTTTATATATTTGCTTAGCGGTTTTGGAAAATGACTAAGTTTCACTTTGTCCTCTTTTTTTTTTTTTTTTTTTTAAGCTGTAAGTTACATGTGGAAAGTGCAGTTTGATGACAACATCGCATGTTGTTTACTTGATGTGCTTACACGCTGATAGCTAAGCTAACAACACAGAGATATTTGAAGCAGTTTTACTCACCGCATGCGGTTCCAACACACGTTCGTGACCCTTTTTCGTTGGGACTGCATTATCCTTAAGAAATAAACGATGTGCAAATCCGGCGTCAAACTGGGCCTTGTTTGTAAAACAAGCATCTTCGAAATGCAGGGAACAAACAAAAACACTTGCACAAGTCCGTTGATGCTCTGTAAAAATAAACTCCATCCACTGGTCCCTTAAAGCTGTTTTTTTTTTTTTTTTTTGGTAATCTGTGCAGGGTTGTCTTGCCCTGGCAACCAAAAACACACTTCTGCGACGCTCTCGCTCTGATCAGTGAACGAATGTGCTCCAGCCTCTCAGTGCTCTTCTATACGGGAGCGCGCGCTCTTCCGGCAGAAGTGTCCTTAGGACCCATATAAGGAAAACTTTCTGAAACTTGTGACAAACCGGAAGAGGTATTTTTGGAACAAAAAAACTCCTTCAAATGTACAAATTAATTTTTGAAACTTTGTCCATATTTAGCATGGGAATCCAACTCTTTAACAGTGTAAAAAACTCAGTATGCATGAAATAGCATTTCACCCCCCCTTTAATGAAATTTAAACACATTATATATTTTTTAAAATAAAGGGGATTTGCCATTAAAAATAAAACATTGAAGAAATATTGTGGGATTTATTTCTTTAAAAAGTTGTATTATTTTTCAACAGTAGGAGCAGTATCACATACATTCTACTAAATAATAGTAATATTCCTACACAATGCCTTTAAGTAAAAATGAACCTATTTTAATGGGTTGCCGTGAATACCTTTAAATTGACAATGGTTTTACTCAAATGAAACGTTAAATGCTTGTGAAGTGCCTCGGAGGAGGTTCTGGTGATGTTTTTTATGTCCTCATTGAAATGGCAGATGCTGAAATTACTGCAAGCGGTACACGCTTCAGTCTATGTACCATATTTTTCGGACTATAAGTCGCACCTGAGTATAAGTCGCATCAGTCCAAAAATACGTCATGGTGAGGAAAAAAACATATATAAGTCTGACTGGACTACAAGTCGCATTTATTTAGAACCAAAAGAAAACATTACCGTCTACAGCCGTGAGAGGGCGCTCTATGTTTTCAGTGTAGACTACAGGAGCACTGAGCAGCATAGAGCACCCTCTCGCAGCTGGAGACGGTAATGTTTTCTCTTGGTTCACTCTCTTAGTTCGTTTCTCTTGGGTCATGTCAAATTAATTTTGATAAGTCGCACCTGACTATAAGTCGCAGGACCAACTAAACTATGAAAAAAAGTGCGACTTATAGTCTGGAAAATACGGTAGTAAATAAGCCCACACGTCTCTGCCATTCATTCTTTCACACAGATACGCGCAGAACATGTACGATTCATATTTCAACCAACTTTTGCGGCTTAACATTTACAGATACTGGTCCATATGGAGATTTTATTTGATTAATTTATGCTAACTTTGACAAATTGTGTGACTGACCATATTAAAATGTAAGTTTAATTTCATGACTGGATTCTGATATTCTGTCCGCGTTTTCTGCTTCAGAAATCATAGCGCTGTATTCGTCAAGAACCAGGTTGACCTGGTACCGGGACATTTTTATTTTTTTAGTACTGACTTGGTACCGAAGCACCGGGTCTTTTGACAACACTATTACCAGTTAAGACTAATGCCTCATGTGAGTGGTAGAGTGTCTTAATCATAGAAATGTAATGTTCACCGAAACATTGCAGAACTGCCCATATACATATATATACAGGTCCTTCTAAAAAAATTAGCATATTGTGATAGTTCATTATTTTCCATAATGTAATGATACAAATTAAACTTTTATATATTTTAGATTCATTGCACACCAACTGAAATATTTCAGGTCTTTTATTGTTTTAATACTGATGATTTTGGCATACAGCTCATGAAAACCCAAAATTCCCATCTCAAAAAATTTGCATATTTCATCCGACCAATAAAAGAAAAGTGTTTTTAATACAAAAAAAGTCAACCTTCAAATAATTATGTTCAGTTATGCATTCAATACTTGGTCGGGAATCCTTTTGCAGAAATTACTGCTTCAATGCGGCGTGGCATGGAGGCAATCAGCCTGTGGCACTGCTGAGGTGTTATGGAGGCCAAGGATGCTTCGATAGCGGCCTTAAGCTCATCCAGAGTGTTGGGTCTTGCGTCTCTCAACTTTCTCTTCACAATATCCCACAGATTCTCTATGGGGTTCAGGTCAGGAGAGTTGGCAGGCCAATTGAGCAGAGTAATACCATGGTCAGTAAACCATTTAACAGTGGTTTTGGCACTGTGAGCAGGTGCCAGGTTGTGCTGAAAAACGAAATCATCTCCATAAAGCTTTTCAGCAGATGGAAGCATGAAGTGCTCCAAAATCTCCTGATAACTAGCTGCATTGACCCTGCCCTTGATAAAACACAGTGGACCAACACCAGCAGCTGACATGGCACCCCAGACCATCACTGACTGTGGGCACTTGACACTGGACTTCAGGCATTTTGGCATTTCCTTCTCCCCAGTATTCCTCCAGACTCTGGCACCTTGATTTCCGAATGACATGCAAAATTTGCTTTCATCCAGAAAAAAGTACTTTAGACCACTGAGCAACTGTCCAGTGCTGCTTCTCTGTAGCCCATTTCCTGCACACGCCTTTTTACGGTGGCTCTGGATGTTTCTACTCCAGACTCAGTCCACTGCTTCCGCAGGTCCCCCAAGGTCTGGAATCGGTCCTTCTCCACAATCTTCCTCGGGGTCTGGTCACCTCTTCTCGTTGTGCAGCGTTTTTTGCCACACTTTTTCCTTCCCACAGACTTCCCACTGAGGTGCCTTGATACAGCACTCTGGGAACAGCCTATTCGTTCAGAAATTTCTTTCTGTGTCTTACCCTCTCGCTTGAGGGTGTCAATGATGGCCTTCTGGACAGCAGTCAGGTCGGCAGTCTTACCCATGATTGCAGTTTTGATTAATGAACCAGACTGGGAGTTTTTAAAAGCCTCAGGAATCTTTTGCAGGTGTTTAGAGTTAATTAGTTGATTCAGATGATAAGGTTAATAGCTCATTTAGGGAACCTTTTCATGAAATGCAAATTTTTTGAGATAGGAATTTTGGGTTTTCTTTAGCTGTATGCCAAAATCATCAGTATTAAAACAATAAAAGACCTGAAATATTTCTGTTGGTGTGCAATGAATCTAAAATATAGGAAAGTTTAATTTTTATCATTACATTATGGAAAATAATGAACTTTATCAAACAATTTTGAGAAGGACACACATATATATATATATATATATATATATATATATATATATATATATATATATATATATATATATATATATATATATATATATAATAAAAGTCAATGCATACAAGCGGACGGGTAACACCCCTTAATAAAATCGGTTTTGTCCTCTTTGATTAAGCTATTAATTACTTTCTCCATGCGAGAGGCAAGAGTTTTAGCATAAACTTTTAGATTGCATAGGATGAGTGATACTGGTCTGTAGTTGGTGCAAACTAAAGAATCCTTATCCTTTTTAATAAGTAATGATATCAAATAATTTTTTGGTCTCTATGAAATGAACCAAACTTGATTGCAAAATTAAATGAATCAGGCATGAGAGTCCCCTACCACGTCCACGCTTCATGAAGCTCCTCCAAACTTAAAGGTCCCATTTTTCGCGCTTTTTTGAAGCTTTGATTGTGTTTACAGTGTGCAATATAACATTTGTTCATGTTTCGCGTGTAAAAAAAAATGTATTTTTCACACAATTCACATCTGTATACCGCTGTTTTCACGGTCACAAAAACAGGCTGATGACTTCCTTGTTCTATAAAGTCCCTCCTTCAGAAATATGTAACGAGTTCTGATTGGGCCAGCGGTTCCTGTGTTTGATTCAACAGCAGCTTAGAGCAGGCTGCCCTCCTGGTAACGCGATTGGACTAGTTTTGAGAAGCAAGTGAGCAGGAGCATGTGCTGGAGATGTAGTTATCACAGGAGCGTTTTTAATAACGAGATGCGCATGAAAGCCGCATTCGTTTTTTTGAACAGCCCTAACATCTAGTTAACAAAGCTAAACAGCTTTGCCCTTTGTGTAGTAAATTACAGAAACCGTTAAACGCACCAACTTAAATAATAAAATACACTTACCGGTTGTGGTCCATAAACAATGCCTCGTCCAGACAAAGAGGGAACTGCTCCATCTTTCAAGAATAATCTTTTTGCGAATCCGGCATAAAACTGATTGAGATTGAGGAAGTTGTCCTCAGCAAGCTGTCCTCAGCAAAATGTGCTGCACATAGTGTTACGTGTGGATTATAATTTTCGGGAACAGAGTTAAACATAAATTGTAACCATTAATCTCCAAGTACAGCGTCCCTGGGAAGCCCAAACAAAGATGATTGGACTCGTCGTTGAAACGCTGTTATTTTCATCTCTATGGCAAACACAAATGCAGCTCTTCCACTTCTCGGTCGGAGCACAACAAGACCACGCCCCCTGTTTGTGAATTCATGTGGGCGGAGGTTAGTCAAAAAACTGTTTTAGTGACGTCATTACTGCAGGAACTAGAGGGCTGTAGTCCAAACAGGTCGTTTTTTGTAGGCAAATTCTGTTAAATATCTCGCTTGGCATTGCACTTTGAGCTTTAGAATTTTACAGATATTATTTATACTCTAACAACAACATTGCACACTAACTAAAGTTTAAAACATGGCATCACATAGAAGGGGACCTTTAAAGAGTCTTTATCCATCTCTGTGTTCTGAGGTAGTTCTAATTTATCCAAGTACTCTAGAAACTGACTCATCAAAATTTGTTTTATACAGATCCTTTAGATGATCTTTTAGCAAATTAATGAATGTTTAGTAATGGTGTCAAGACTCCATCTAGGGGCCTCTTCTTAATGTTGCAAAGGTGAACATTACATAACACTGAGTGATCAGACAAAAAAAAAAAAAAAGTAATATAGAGATGAAAGAGTTGTAATATGTAATCTAACCTAGAGAAAGTCTTATGTCTATTAGAAAAAAAGCGAAGTCCTTATATGTAGGGCTGCAACTTACTATTAATTTGATAATTGATTAGTTGGCCGATTAATCGGATTAAAACCCGTTTTCTTTATTTTAATTTTACTGAAAAAAAACACTTTTCTACATTCTGCCCAATGTTCTTAAAACAAATTTGTTTTAAGAACATTGGGCAGTATAGTGCTTAACAATTTATTAGACTATCTGTCATAATACAAAGCACAAATAGTTTAGTTATCAGTCAAAAAATAAAAAGTTTATTCTAAAATTTTACTGTAAATTTTGGGACAAATAACGAACTGAAACCACTAAATAGTATTCATTTACATAACAAAAATGGCCTTCTTTGACTACAGCTCACATACTTGCTGGCATTGCTTATGTACTTTTTGACTAATTGGGTATTTGAATAAAAAAACATTATAAAGCACTTGACCATTTTTTTTTCTGCCTTTCACAGATAAAATTATATTATAGCATTACAAATAGCTTACTACTGTTACTAAACTGCTTATAGGAGGTCTAACAATACAGAGAGCTAAAAAAATATTTTGGTAATTACCAATATTGTTAGTTGTCGATTTTCATTATCGATAATAATCGATTTTATTGATTCGTTGTTGCAGCCCTTCTTATACAGTACAGTCCAAAAGTTTGGAAACATTACTATTTTTAATGTTTTTGAAATAAGTTTCTTCTGCTCATCAAGCCTGAATTTATTTGATCAAAAATACAGAAAAAACAGTAATATTGTGAAATATCATTACAACTTAAAATAATAGTTTTCTATATGAATATACTTTATACTTTATACTTTTATTTATTGAAAATAATTTCTTCCTGTGATGCAAAGAATTTTCAGCATCATTACTCCTGCCTTCAGTGTCACATGTAACATCCAGTCTATCACATGATCATTTAGAAATCATTCTAATATTCTGATTTATTATGAGTGTTGGAGTTCTGCTGTCTAATATATTTGATGAATAAAAGGTTAAAAAGAACTGCATTTATTCAAAATTTTAAAGAAATTCTAATAATATATATATTCTAATAATATATTTTCTTTACTATCACTTTTTATCAATTTAACACATCCTTGCTGAATAAAAGTATTGATTTTATTTAAAAAAAGAAAGAAAATTACTGACCCCAAATTACTGACCAGTAGTGTATATTATTTCAAAATATTTATATTAGAGTAATTTCTAATGGATCATGTGATAATGATCCTAAAAATTCAGCTTTGCATCACAAAAATAAATGATAATTTAAAGTATAATAAATTTAAAAACAATTATTTTAAATTGTAATAATATATCATAATATAAAAAAAAAATTCTGTATTTTTGATCAAATAAATGCAGGCTTGATGAGCAGAAGAAACTTCTTTCAAAACCATTAAAAATAGTAATGTTTCCAAACTTTTGGTCTGTACTGTATGTAGTATTCTGGATTCTCCAAAGATCGATTTACATGAAGTTCCATGATAAATTGATTTAAAAACTTTGAGCATGGGTTAGCTGTAGTATCAAGGTGAGATTTAACCAGTGCAGGATTTAAGACAGCATTAAAATCACCACCTATCACTAAAGGACAATCAATCTGCTCAGGTAATATATTTGAAATATTTGTGAAAAATGCCCGATTTGACACAAGAGAACAAGCACAAGAGAAGGCTGCCGGTTTGTAATACTCACTTTGAAAACATGCCACATTGTATTATGTTAAATGGGACTATTGTATCGGGTATTTACGGTGCAAATATTCTAATATCCAGGTATGCTTTATAGGAGAATTTAGGCCATTCGTATTCTATGATAAGATATTCAGAGCCTGCATTGTGTGCTCGCAATGTCAAAATTATGTCTATGAGAAGAGAAACCAAAGCAAGACCATACTGCCAGTGACATATAAATGTTAGTATGTATCCTAGATACCAATCCACCTAGATGCAAAATCTTTTTAAAAGAAAAGCAAAATAAACGTATTGATGTCTTTTTGAAGGGCATAGAGAAAAAAAAAGAAAAAGGAAAGTCAAACAACTATGTACAAAGGCCAAAGCAGACTGCACATTACAGAGAATGTAGGTCTGCATAAACAAAAGAAACAAATGTTGATGCATGACCACTTCAATGCATGTCATGTCACCAAGCTTCGAGATTGAACCTGCTCTCCATTATCCCAAATAAATAGTAATAATAAAAATGAAATAAAATAATTTGTTATTATTTACCAGTCAGTGGACGAGCATACAGGACAGTGGCAAGATTCCAAAAAGGAATGAACAATTGTCCATGGCCACCTTGTTATTGTCCCCTTCAGGGCAGTTGGGAACACCACAGACCTAATCTCGTTAAGCTGAAAGGATGGAGACGTAGCCGTTGCCTTCTCTCTAGCACTGCAGAATATGTCTTCTGTTACAGTGAAGTAACAAAATCCCTCCGACTTTTGAGGAGAGTCGAACATCATCTGCTCACCTTTGTGTCATAGTTATTATCATTTCTGGCGGATATGCGAGGAAGGACTGTAGACAAAGTGCTGTCATCTTCAAGACTGGATTAAAGCTCTTTCTCTTGGTAGTTGTGGCTGGACCAAAGTCGGGAAAATAGTAGCATGACATTGTCCTGCGTATATTTCACCGTATATGCCTGTCACCTTTCAGGATCGCCGACCTATTATGCCATCTTAAAACACGGAAGATGATACATTTTTCTTTATTGGCGATTGTTCAATCTCTTTTCCGGATGTCCTTGACTGCTGGGGTACTCCTAGTGGGCTAGGAAAAGAGTTGTTCAAAATTTAATGACAGGATATTATACAATTTTTAACAAAGGGAGCAGAACGAAGGACTATGTGTGCATTGCTGCTGAAGGGTCATGTGATCTTATGCATGTTTTGATGTGTACTGCTTGCACAAATTTAGCAAATACATTCCTTATAAGCTTTGCATTGAATAACGTTGATCTGTCATCGATGCTTGAGGCTTAGATCTTTTTATAATGATATATATAGTTTGTAAAGATACCTTTTTTCCTGTTTCATTTAATCGATTTATCATTGACATGTAGGGCTGCGTACCGAACTTCGATGCCTTTATGGTATCGAAAGAAAAACTTAGATACAATGAGTATCGAAAATCTTTCGGTGCCAAATTTAGGTTCCAAAAGCCGACGTGACGGGGAGGATTTCTGAAGATACTCGCATTCACACAACACAAGTATAGTTGTTTTTTCTCAAAACTTTTCCGTTTTACAATGCTAAAGAGGTCTAAAGTGTGGCTACACTTAATAAAAGTGGATGCCGAGTCAGCAAAGTGCAACATATGCGATAAGAGGATTGCAACCAAAGCCGGCAATACCATAATGAAGCATTTGTTTGGATGAGTGTTTTTCCCTCCCTCCCTGTTTAGTTTGGTCTACTCCATTGCGTATCTTGAAACACGCCCCCTTTCACGTCGTCTAAATAACAGAGAGAGAGACAGATTTATCCGGTACAGCGAATTTCTCTGAGCGGCCACTGTATACATTCACTTAAAAAATAACCGTGTGTGTGTGTGTGTGTGTTCATTCAGAATTTACGATATGCGAAAGATGAATTCATTCTTTGTACGTGCATTGTTTGAAATGCTGCTCGCAGCATGTGCTTTCAATGAGTGAGCGCAAACTCCGAACGCAATATTGAATCAGCAATATTTAGAAACAAGTGCAAACGATCAGCTACAATCTGTGCCACCCCTTCAAGCGAGTGAACAACGCAAATCAAGTTAGGAATTTTACATCACTCACGATAGCCCATCGGACTGGAAAACACGGGACGTGGGGCTAACAAGCCCTGCACCTCAGATCTATCCAGTTTGTGAAACACTGGTTTCGTTAAACAAAATAAATGATTATTTTAAAAGATTGACTCATGACTCAAGAATCATCAGTTTACTAATCGGATCATGAACTTGTATTACCGAGCCAAAGATTATCTATTTATTGAACATCTCGAATGAATAAAGACTTCAAGTTCATCTGTAAAGCACATGAAGCTATTGTTTGAGTTTATTAACTTCTATTTCATGCATGGTTCGTATAAATCTGTTAAATGAATACAAATTGTGAGTTCTAGAAGAATGTTTATGTCTTGATGAGCATGTATCGCTCGCAAGGAGTTGCAAAATGAACAGCTGCTGTTCTTCTTTTTTTTTTTTCAACGGAGGATCAGTTGCCCTATTGGTTAAAATCCCCGAAACTGTTTACATAAATATTAAATTAATAAATGACATCAAAATAGGCGGGTTTGCGTTATGGTGTGGTGGGCTGCTGTGGGCCTATCCAAAAAGCACAACCAGTTGTATTAATAGTTATCCTGAGTGTGAAGTGTTACCAGAATTTGTTTTAATTAAGGTGAAAATGTTTAATGTGTTAGTATTGATGTTGAAATGAATTTTAAAACATATGGTATCGAAAAAAGTATTGTTAGGAACCGGTATCGAAACTGAGGTATCAAAATTGGCACCGGAACAAAAGCTTTTGAACAATACCCAGCCCTAATGACATGTGCTAACAAAGAGTTGAGTGCACCAGAGTACAGGTGTGGGTTAAAGGGCTGAAATGCTGAAAACAGAAGTTTAATGTTTTTTTCTAATGTTCTTTAAATTGCAGTGACTGCTTTGAGGATTGGATAGAGGCACAGAAGATCACAGCGGCTCTTCTAGAAAGCAAATCATACGAGAGTCTCGTAGACTTCGACAACCATCTGGATGACTTACGAAATGACTGGACCAACCCTGAGATCAATAAATCTGTCTTACATCTATGCTGAAGCCATCTAGAGATCCTGTCCACCTAACCAAACCATCAGTACTTAAATAGGAAGCATATCTGGTCATGGCTGGATATTTAGTACTGTATGTGACATACTCTCTCACTGAGCAGAAAGATTTACAAACTGAAATGGATCATTGTAAGTGCTGCATCCTCATGTTTGAAAACACTGAGGTGACTCCAGGAAATCTGATGTCAAATAGGTTTTATACCCATTTTCATGCGATCATTTGTATAAGACTCAATTGTACAGTTTTGAATGTTTTCGGAATAGTTTTATTCAACTTAACTACCCCCCCCCCACACCTTTTTTCTTGGCAAGAATCTTTAGTTTCAATTAAAGGTATGGTTATTTACTTTTCTTAACTACTTGAATTGCTAAAATGAAAATATTTTACTTCAGTTTAGAAATTAATATTTTGATTTATAAGATAAGAGATTGCTTTTATGCTTGGAGGAGACCAATTATGATTTGGTAGTGGTGGAAGAATAAATATTTTTTTGACTTAGATTTTTTCAGTAAATAAAGGATTAGACTTTAGGTATGAGACCTTTATGATTGTGTAAAGTTTTATAAAAATGAATAAAAAATAAACATTCTTGCTTTTCAAAATGACTTCAAAAAGCAAAATGTAATTGAAACACTCCATCATATAGGGAAACAGTATATTAAAGCAGTATACCAGGGCTATTTAAATCTTGCCCTGGAGTGCCAGTGCACTGCCGAGTTTAGCTCCAACCCTGATCAAACATTCCTGAGCCTGTTAATCAATGTCTTTGGAATCATCAGGAAATCACAGGTAGGTGGGTTTGATCAGGGTTGGAGCTAAACTCTACAGTGCACTGGCCCTCCAGGGCAAGAAAAAAAAAAAGAAAATAAAATTTGATCAAAATTTCATGGTTTGAAAATAAAATAAAAACATTAAACTTTGTGTTTGAAGAAGTCTGACTTAAGTTTAACAGTAAATGTTATGTATGAACTACCTGCATGAACATAAGCAGAGCTGAGAAGTAACTGATAACAAAAGATAAGTATTTTTAAATACATAGTAGTTACATAACACTCAGATAGCTGTGAAATACTGTCTTTATCATATCCAGTGACCATGTATTGTGGATTTAAATCTGGACAAAAAATATTTAAAATCTGGTACTTACGGTAACTATTTTAAGTTAATATGTTCGCATGTTCACAGTTCTATGATGGTCATAAGAAAAATAAAAGGTAAATACAGTAGTATCTTATTTTGATACTTTTTTTTGTTTTTATTTTATTTTTTTGTTTATTTTTTTTTATGCTTTTCATCAACTTGCGAACCCCCTGCAGTATCCCTTCGCAATATCCAGTTTGAGAAACCCTGATGCAATATGTCGTTAATAACAAAGAATGGAATGTATTTTCTTTGTGTTTTTATTTTTCAATCAACAAGGTACAGAGCAATTCCATTCAGTTTTATGTGATAAACAAATAGGGTCATAAAGTATATAAAAGTATTAAAAAGGTGTCAGATTGTATTACCTAAAATGTGTTATCTAATAGATTATTAACTACAATTTTCATTACATAATTTGTCATCAGTAATGGACTACAAATTCTACATAATCTGCCCAGCATTGAACATAAGGGAACTGGTTTGATATATCCAGAAGGAAAAATAATTATGGGAAAGTTAAATGTACCAGTAGAAATTAAAAAAAAAAAAAAAAATCAGTAGCAAATGATTTGGAGTGCCAGTAGAAATGTCTAAAGAAAAGGATAAGAATAACATTTCAGTGGCAAATGTCACTTTCCACACCAAAGTGGCTTTAGTAATGGCTGTATGGATGTACTTTGCTGCATGTTTTTACAAATCAAGTGCAGACTAGAGTGTTGTCAAAAGACTCTTTACTTCGGTACCAAGTTGGTACTAAAAAAATTAAAATGTAATGGTACAATAATTTTTTTTAAGTACCGGTCCACTTTGTTCTTGATGCGCTATTCAAAAGGAGCATAGATGCGCTTTCTTAAAAGCACTGAGACGTAGCCACATTAAAAGGAGGAAACACACCAAACAAAGACAGACACCCAAAATCAAATGGAAGAGTTCTAGCAAGTTAGTTTTATGGTTTCCCACACATTCATTTATTTGTGGTGCCCGCCACAATATCAAAACTGCCGCAACAAATATTTTCCAAAAGGCTTTGAATTTGTTGAATAAACATGAGCACTGCATGTGACAAAAGACGAAACCTGGTGCAGGTGTTTTATATCACTTGTATTTCTGAAGGAATCCGACCATCTTTAGAAATTATGAATTTCATTTTCATTTCATCTTGCTTGTAATGCCTGAGCAGAGTTAGTGAGCGCAGACTCAGCGCTTATTTGATTACAGCTATTAAAGCACCTCCTGCTGATGCCAGCCATGGTTTATTGGTACTTTGTACTCTTTTTGTTTGTTTGTGCTGTCTTAATATTTTTCAGTAGTCAGCAGTCAGATGTTTTACTGGACATTTTGGCAAGCCTTTTTATTCACCGCGGGAGTTTTCCTCATTTATTTTGGTGAGTGTATACATTCCCCCTGTGTGAGCGTCACACTAGAACTGTTGGCCGATCAGATCACACACACACAGAACAACGCTATCAAGACTCTTTCATTATTGTTCTCTGTGATTTTAATAAAGCTTATCTCACCCATGAACTGCCTAAATGTAGACAGAACTTCATATGTCCCACCAGAGACTGCAATATACTGGACCACTGCTACACTTTTTAAAGGCTGCATACCACTCTGTCCTCAGAGCAGCACTGGGATTCTCCGATCACTGTTTGGTTTACCTTCTACCAGCCTACAGGCAGAAACTCAAATCTGCTGAGCCTGTAGTTAAAACTATAAAGAGATGGACTGCTGAAGCAAAGCAAGATTTACAGGCTTGCTTTGAACTTACTGATGGTAGTGTTTTTGAGGCTGCAGCAACTGATCTGGATGAGCTTACTGACACAGTGATATCATACATCAGTTTCTGTGAGGACATGTGTGTTCTTTATCTTTTAACAACGACAACCCTTGGTTCAGTGCAAAACTCAAAACAGCTTTGCCAGGCCAAAGAGGGTGCCTATGGGAGTAGGGACAAAAACTAGGCCAAATACAATAAGTACAATAAGGGGGATAAGAGTGCTCAACAGCTTTCAAGTAATGACTCTACAACAGTGTGGAATGGCCTGAAAGCCATCTCCGTCTACAAGACCCCATCCCCCAGCACCTAGGCCAATCAACACCTGGCTGAAGATCTGAATGAATTGCAGGTTTGAAAAGCAAAAGCCTGGTCTGACACCCCACACCCGCTCCGACCATCTCACAGGACGACCATCAACACCCTCCCTCTCCCTCCCCTCTATTGTTTCTTGTCCTGTACTCAAGATCTTCGATGAGGATATGTGCAAAGTCTTCAGAAAGCAGAAGATAAGGAAAGCCAAAGGCCTAGATGGTGCCTCTTCAGCCTGCCTTAAAGCTTGTGCTATCCAGCTATCACCCATGTTCACAATGATCTTCAACAGATTCCTGGAGCTGTGTGAAGTCCCCTCCTGTTTCAAATGCTCCACCATCATCCCCTTCCAAGAAACCAAAAATCAAAGGACTTAATGACTACAGACCTGTTGCTTTAACATCTGTGGTAATCCAAGAGACGTGCTGGGCTACTTGAAGGACATTACTGGACCCTTGCTTGGACTTACCAAGCAAACAGGTCTGTGGATGATGCAGTCAATATTTCACTATATCCTCCAACATCTGGCCAAACCAGGGACTTATGCAGGGATCTTGTTTGTGGACTTCAGCTCTGCTTTCAACACCATATTCCCAGACACCCTTCAGAATAAACTCACACAGCTCTCTGCACCCACCTTCATCTGTAATTGGATCACCAGCTTCCTGACACACAGGCAGCAGCTAGTGAGGCTGGGAAAACTTACATCCAACACCCGCACCATCAGCACCGGAGCTCCTCAGGGCTGCGTTCTCTCCCAACTGCTGTTCTCCCTCTACATGAAGGACTGCACCTTTAAAGACCCCTCTGTCAAGCTGCTGAAGTTTGCAGACGACACCACAGTCATCGGCCTCATTCAGGACGGTGACGATTATACGTACAGACAAGAGGTTGAGCAGCTGGTCACGCTCGAAACTGTGGAGATAATCGTGGACTTCAGGAGAACCCCCCTCCCCCCGCTCTCCCTCTGTGGCTGCAGTGGAATCATTCAGGATCCTGGGCACAACCATCTCTCAGGACCATCTAATCTGAGATTTAGGTGTACTAACTTTGGACGCAGATTTACGGTAACATACGCCTTCATTTAATCTACTTGAGAAAATAATTTCAGAGTCAGAATAAATCACATGCAAAAATGTATTATCAGTCAGGTTAGTATTATGCCAATTACATAACCAGTTGAGAGATCTCAAATCAATACAAGACATCCAATTCTCAAAGAAGATAAGAGTAAAAGATACATACCTGACTTCAGGAAAATACATAATATGGAGTGAAGAAACACACCATATTACGGGCTTTCTGGCTATGAATCCCCGATTCTCTTGAAATTATTCCTTGAGTACCTTAAGTACCTCAGACCAAGACAAACATCCCTTGAGATGGAGACAGAAACTAACAATTCACCTCTACAGTGAGCAAAATAGCTCTTAACTCTTAGGACCTTTAACACTTGTAGTCTATTTCATGTAAAATTGAGGCCATTTTACCAATCGCCCCAAGACAATTCAGATGACACCAAATTTAAATCTCACTTGCATTCATGTACGATATTTTATTCCGCTATTGACCATTCTGAGTGAGCTCTGTGAGGGGAAGGAAGGGGATGAGGAGGAGCCAGTGCATATGTGAGAGGACAGAAGTCTGTATGTTAATGCACTGTGTGTCTATTGTATGTCTCAGAAGATCCAAGTATCTGAGGTTCGGTAATTCTTACAGTATTAAACTGTTTTCTCATTCCTGTAATGATAAAAATATTAAACTGATCTTTCAATCCAATCATATAATATCTCCTAGAGGGAATTTATTTTGTTTATTTTTGGAATGGGTATATTGCTGATATTCGTTGGAAAGAGGCATGGTTAAATCCATATACATTTTGCATTTTAAATAAGGTTATAGAGGTATACTTTAAAACACTCCACAAAATCTACCCATGTAAAGCTTTCTTATCAAAATTCATGGATCTTGACGACAAATGCAGTTTTTTTGTAATGTACACGAGAAAGACTTGGGTAATTTGTTTTACAGCTGTGATGTATCTTTTAAATTTTGGGTATGATGTTAGTTTTTTTTTTCTATTTACCCCAAGAAATGTTAATTGTAAATGATATTTTAAAGATGTTACATGTTCTTACACACACTGAAGAAAAATGTTTAAATATGTTCTAAACTTTTACATTTTGAATATTAAATTCATAAACAAAAATGAGCAAATTCACTTATATGTGAGATATTCTTAAAATAAATGAGTCGTTTAAGACCTTAGTGTTAATTAATTACAAAAAGAATGAAAATTTGTTACATTTTATGGTAAAATTGTTTGAAAAATAATGTCCCTGCTATGCTTTTCAACTCAATTGAACGCTAAATGTGTCTCTAGGGAAAAGGAAGAAATATCTGTTTGATTGTTTTTATTTATTTTTTTTTTATTTTGTTTGTTCCTGTATGTTGTATGATTGCAATAATTTGAATAGGTTGTTGTATTTATGTTAAAATGTTTTGTTAATCTTGTTTGAAGCAATAAAAAATTAATAAAAATTGTAGAAAACAAATGGAAACACCAAAAGCACCTTTAATGCAGGGGCGCCCCCATGTGGCACCTAAAAGATGGTGCATACTTTTAGAAAAAATGGTGTTAATGTAAAAATAAAAAGAGACAGTGAAAGTGACGTGACTTTCAGCCAAGTATGGTGACCCATACTCAGAATTTGTGCTCTGCATTTAACCCATCCAAAGTGCACACACACACACTGTGAACACACACCCGGAGCAGGAGTCAGCTGTAAGCACAATTAGAAATAAGTCATTAGCACGAATCCGAGTCCCGTCGGATTCCCGTCGGATTCCATTGGCTGTAGTGTAGGGATGAAGACAACAATTCCCATGGTTCCACACTGGTTTATGTACACATTGTAACCAGCCTAAATCAGTAAAAACATATAATAATAGAATGTTATGCATATGAAAATGAGAGAATTATATGAAAATAATTATTTGAAAAATATGAACTTAAATTTACTTTGGAAAATATACTTGGAACAGCACTAAGGAAAACATGTGTACAGTTAATTTCATATTTGAAAGAGACTCCTAGAACAAACATGAAGATCACAGAATAGTAGGTGTTCCTTTTATTTAATTTCTTTTAATTTCTTTTGTTTATTCTGTTATTTTTTTTCAGCCACTGTTTGTTCCACACTCCAGTCCAGCAGGTGGCTGTAAAGCATATTTTTGCCAACCGCCAAAAACGCTTAAGAATAATAATAAGAGGAAGAATTGAATCATTTTAAAATATATAATGCTTTAATAACATATTAAAAATGAGATCTGTTTAGCAATTTTTAAATTTATTTAGCTTTTCCTATTCCATCAATGGTCCACACTTCAGTCCAGTAGGTGGCGAGAATGCACCTATCGCTTGTTTTCCAACCGCCACAAAACACCAAAAGAAGAAGAAAAGGAAGAAGAACAGTGCGTATCAAACGGGATGTATCGGCTGCATCCGAAAACTTAGGCAGGTTACTTGCTGCCTCATCAGGCAATGACTTTGCAGGCAGCGTTTTTGCACGAAGGCACCTCACGAAACTGATTTTGGACAGGCTTCTGAGGCAGTGTAATGGTTTAATGATCTACAGCAAAATATAGAGAGCTTTGTTGATAACTAATTGAATATTTCATTACTGCAATATTGATTTCTCGCTAGAAATGACATCAAAAGTGGAAAACGTTGATCAGAAACATACATTTACACACAAACTGACCACCGACCACAACTTTCAGATGCCATCTTTATTTAGTTTGTAACATAATGTATTTTAGTTATTTTATTTAGTTCAGAATGTAACGCACAAGATTGTGGGATATCAAAGGCAGCGAAGGATACATCTATGCTGCCTTCAAAAATCGGCCAGATGAAGGCATCTCAGGAGACAGGAAGTGAAGCTAACATTGAATTCGAACGTGCCGTGATGCCTCACGTCCTTAGAATGCGTCCTCCGAAGGCAGCATTTTTCAGTTTTCGGATGCAGCCATCGCCCTCCGAAGGGCACTTCGGAGTGAAAACAATCATGAACAACCACATTAAAGGTCGTTCCAAACCGAAGTGCTCAAAACTGGCCACTTCAAAGGGCCCATCGGAATGATCCTTTGCGCAGATTCTTTCAATGATGACGGCCCCTCCGTGTGGGCACGTGATGAATGACGCAGAAGGGCACTACTAGACACAAGTGGTTTGGTCCACTACATCCTTCAACCCTTCGAGGCTTTCACTCCGGGGGGTAATCCCTTTGAAGGGATTAGAGCATAGGGATGAGCCCTTCTGAATGGAACACAGAGGAAGAAGAATGACCGTTAGAGGGCAGCTCCAACCATAACTCGTTCCCTCAGTCAGAGCAGCTTTGGTTGCCTCCTCGTTTCTCTGACGTCATAGACACACGTCCGAGAGACACGCGGGAAAACTGCCACAGCAGAATGGATCCAGCGGAGGTAGAGTTTCTCGCAGAGAAAGAGATGGTAAAAATTATCCCGAATTTCAGTCTCGACAAAATCTATTTGATTGGGGTGAGTAAATATGACAGCTAGTTTATGTTTTTAATCAGTAAAGTGATTATTGTAAGTCTCTGTGTGTTATAAATTTATGCGTTTTGTTTGCGTTCATAACCTAACATAACTAACGTTGACTAACTAACGTTAGGTATTTAATCCTTACATGTGTGATTAAAATATGATTATTTTTGTTCAAACCTGATTTTCTTATTTTGGTTTTGAGTTGTTAAGGTTTAGCTCATACTAAATGCTAAATATAATCTCTGTTGCATTTGACATGTTGACATATATCAAGCAAAAACATCTTATGAGCAAACGGAGGAAGTAACGTTAGTATGTTCCCCCAAACAACTGTTAATACTTAGCCGTTAAATAGATGAATCCACGTAATGCATAGAAGCAGAAACTATGTATATAGCCCGAAGTAGGGTTTTTTGTTCGTTGTCTTAGTGTATTGAACATTTAGCAATATTCTAATTAAGTCACATTCATTAATACATGACATGATGTGTATAAACAAACTTTTAGGGAGATCTGGGTCCGTTTAACCCGGGTCTGCCAGTGGAAGTCCCCGTGTGGTTGGCCCTCAATCTTAAACAGAGACAGAAATGCAGGATAGTTCCTCCAGAGTGGATGGACACTGGTGAGTTTAATCACATATCTGTGCTTGGATAACGTTACCATCTTTCTTGAAACCACCTCTAAAAACAGATGATATTTTTGTTTTCAGACAAACTAGAGGATATCCGTGAACAGGAGAGAAAACTAGACACTTTTACTCCTATTCCGAGTCTGTACTACATGGAGCTAACCAAATTATTACTCAACCAGTAAGTACCACTTCACCTTCAGCATCTTCAGATAAAATACCTCATGCAATCAGAATCAGAGTTTTGTGGCTTTTTAATTATGTTTTTGTTTACTTTGTGTCATAATTTTTAGGGAATGATTAAAATGTGTAAAAAGAGAAAACTGTCTAAAAATATGAACAGAAACCACAACAGCTATTTTGCTTAAAGTTTTGGCTATTCAGAAAAAAAAACAAGCTCTTTTTATGTTTCCATCTTAAGCTAACCATTTCAATTAAAAATGCATAAAATGAAAGAAAATTTTGCTCAATTAAGCATGATAGACATTTAAAAAAAATCATTATTCTTTATTCTTTCAAAATGTAGACCTATTAATGTCAGCATAAATTCTTGGTGCTTCAACATACGATCAGCATTAATTATGATACAGCATTTTGAATCGGATATATGTTCTTTGAAAGCATGGTGAAACATTCCAACAAAGCTAACTGGCATGTTATAACAATTATTTTTTTGTGTGTCAATTTTCATATTAAAGCCATTAAAACTAACCATATGATTCATGCACACTTGTGCATTGGCTTTGAAATATAGTTAGTTTATTATTTATTTTTTTTGTGCAGTGCTGCAGATAACATCCCCAAAGCCGATGAGATTCGAACCCTAGTGAAGGACATCTGGGACACGCGTGTGGCCAAGCTAAGACTTTCTGCGGATAGTTTCATCAGCCAGCAGGAGGCTCACGCGCAGGTGAAATACAACTCCTAGTTAATGTGACATGTTGGCATCAGTGGATCAGAACCACAGAAAGGAATATGGGGTGTCTGATGGATTAACGGTTTGAATGTAGCAAGGTTTCCATGGCTTTGAAGAATTTGAAAATATCAGAAAATTAAAAATGGATTTCTAGGCCATTTCAAAGTTGAATATGAATTATTCCTTATTCATATATATAACCTTTTGGCAATGAGAAATTTCTATTTATAAGTGCAGTTTCTTTGATGGAGAGAAAAAGTATTTTTTCCTATAATCTTAACAAGTCATGGAAAAAACGTAAGTAGAATAATGGCATGTAATTTTGGTTTCTACTTTATGGTCGCGGAGTTCCGTCTGATGTCCGCACACAGACACGTGGAGTCTCACTCATATTTGTAAATATTAAGCTGCAAAAATAATATTTAAATATGAATTCTGTGTGTCTCCGTGTTAATTAATGGTGCAGACATTCGGTTTTGTTTACTATTTGTGCAGAAGTGCACATGGCACTTGTGTAGTACAGTTAGTACAACACACATTCTGCTTGGATCATGTTCATCTTCAGTTTCTCTCTTAACAGCAGTTCAGTCAGTGTACTGTTTGAGTAAATTAATTACTTGGGGATATTGGTTTATTTCAACTCAGAGGGAGTTTCAGCCACGTTAAAAAAAAGTGAATAAAATGTGGATTTATGCTTACTGAAGACATGAACAGTTTCATACGATTCAGTCTGATTTGGTGAACTGGTTCAATCGGTTCCTTCCCTTAACTGTCACTCACATTTTTTGAACATAGACTTTATAGTGCACGATTCAAACTTAAATTTTTGTAATTCATGAATGAAAGCATTTTGTAACATGATATTGATGTACCATTTACATGCAAATGCAATGTCTGATTTTAAAATGGGTTTTAAAGGATGAATTTTGAAATTAAGTTTTCAGTTGATATATAATTTCAAGGCAATAAAAAAGTATTTTTTTTTTTTTTTTTTTTTTAACAAAGGTCAGAACTCCTGTTATAATGATTTTTGAGGGTGCACTCTTGTCATAAATTAATATATTACTTTTCCTACATAATTTTTAACAAAAAACATTGGTAAAATATATATTTGGGAGTCTTAGACCTTTCCAATGATACATATTTTGTCAAGATTAGATTTAATTGTAAAATATTTAAATAAATGTTGACAAGTTGATAGATAAAGGGTTAAGGAGAACGGTGAACTTGAATTTAATGACTTAAATATTCATCTGTTCATCACATTGAACTATGGATGATCTTCAGAAAACATTAAATATAGTTCATGAACTTGTTGGTGCTTTATAATGTTTTTGTGCCTTTTGTGAGGCTCAACACTAACAGAATAGTATACAAACAATATCGGTTTTGGGTCAGTCTCTTCTGAACGACACTCGATCCGCAGAAGATGTCAAAATAGTAGCCGATACCGATCCTAAGTATCAGATCGATGCATCCCTAATAAAAAGTTAACGATGCGATGTATCGTGTAAAAGGTGTGCATCGGATACAAGTTGGCATTTGTATCACGATGCATCGTTTCTAACATGCTTGCATCAGTAAAATATGATTTATTAATATATTACTAGTGTATGTGCTGTACTTTTATTGTTTAGATAGTAACCAATAATCTGTGACCAATATTTTATTTGTAGATTGATTTCCCATCCCATCTCTGTTTTTCAAGCTCACTCTCTCATGACCGCTGCTGCTGCGTGTATATACACATCGCATCACACCTAACAATTCCATCGGGGCTAAAACTAAATTCACACAATCTCACTCATTTGTGCACGCTTATTCTAAAGCAGCCCTAATGTCGATCATGGACCAAATCAATCCACCATTACAGACAGCGAATATATCTGCACTGTTTAATGCATTTGAGACATTATGTTTTCCTGACATGTCACGGATATGTTTTTCATATTTCAA
This sequence comes from Carassius auratus, assembly GCF_003368295.1. Taxonomy (NCBI): domain Eukaryota; kingdom Metazoa; phylum Chordata; class Actinopteri; order Cypriniformes; family Cyprinidae; genus Carassius; species Carassius auratus. The sequence goes on from NC_039285.1 coordinate 16,176,845, forward strand.
AGATACCCTTGAAAAAACACATGCATCATTTTCAATGTCAACAGTCAGAATTTAAATGCAGAAAAGTGTCCAATATAAGTGATAGGAAAAAGCTACATAATTATGTATTTCACACTTGCTTATGCAAACATAGGACAATCAAATTTGTTGTCATTCATTAATCCGAATATATATATATATATATATATATATATATATATATATATATATATATATATATATATATATATATATATATAATATTATTATTATTGCCATCCATATAGAGTTTTATCACTGAGGTAATGTGTAAATTTATTTTCAAAGAGTAATTAAAAATAAAGCGGTCTGTTTTTTCTTCCGCAATCACTGTAATGACTCAGAGGAAGATCGTTCGCTGCAAATTAGGTGTTCATAACCTGTCGTGTCTTTTTCAATGATGAAATTACATTACATTACACTTTTCATGTATTGTTCTGTACTCAGAAAACCCAGAGAAATGAATCTACACACGAAGAAGCTCATAAACAGATGATTACGATAGTATATGATTTGTATGTGATTTTCATAAGATTTAGGGTATTTTCATAATAAAGTATTTTTACAGAAGAAATGCAAAGCAGGTGCACCAATTATCTACTTATAAGGTTTCAGGTTGACATAACAAACCTGCGTCTTGTATTTATTTTCATTTCAATAGTTACAGAAACAGAGCTATAGGCACAATAAATGCACATGAAACATACTGACATTTGACCTAATAAAAATGTTATGAACGCTTAGCATGTTCACCTTGGTGATAAACACATCTTTTCCTTTATTTTTTATTATTAATCTTTTATGAGCAATAAGGACATAATATTCTCACTTAACAATTAGCTAAAATAGAATTAATAATTATATTGCTCCAGGTGTTCAGTTTCAAAAACATACAAGGCACAAATTAAAAACATGAATATTTAAAAAGGCGGACATTATTCAGTTTATAAGTGGTTGTTACTGTACAACTGGCTGTTATGGTCTAACACTGCATTGCTGCAAACTGTATACATTTGACAACAGTGTGGAGGTAACCACGCAAAAGCCATGCTAACTGTCTTCTAGAGGAGTTTCATGTCACAGGGCTAACTGTGGCGCTAACCCCTTTCTAAGTTAGTGTGAAACAACATTATTTTACCCAGGGTTAAAAGCAGGCCTAAAAAAGCCTAAATGCAGGTTTTTAAATTCTCTTTAACTGGTGTGATTTAGTCTTGTTAAGATGTCAGTTGTTTGATAAACTCTCATTCTTTTTATCTATTTAGCTGGATAATCTCACGCTAATGGAGATCAACACCACACGCTCATTTCTGCTGGACTCTCTGAACTACATGTATAAACTGCGCTCAAACCTGCAGCCGGGCAGAAGTCAGGACTACTGAGAAGTTCCCAAATAATGCAGAAATTCTCTACCAGATCGAGCTGTTATTTTTCAGCCTTGAAATGTTTTGACCATTTTTATTTGTGTTGTCTAAATAAATTTGTACACTTTTTTTTCACGTACATTTCAATTTGCTCAATGTTTTCTGCAAAACTACACAAAAATGCTTTTAATTTGCACAGTTTAACCTTGTTCTCATTCAGAAAACACAAGCACACAATATAATTACCTCATGTGTCATACATTTATCATGTGTTGACAATAAGCAGTAAATCTGATGACACCCATCTGAATCTCAGGATAATATAAACAGGAGCAAAGGTGATTATGTGTTTAGGAAAATGAATCCTAGTGGTGGGAATCATGAAGAGGAGGGGTAAATATAAAAGAAGGGGACTGGGTCAAAGATCTGTAGTTTCTGATGAAATACGAAGCACTATAGTTGACCATCTTCTCGTGAATTGAATGGCCACGAGAGTGGTTGACCTACATGATCATCTACAGGGTTTTTATACTACTTACACATACAATACAAGTACTTTTGTTGTAGAGAGAACTTCCACTATTCTAAGTACAGTAAATACTGTAGCAGGTTGAATACCCTCAAACTGGTGACTTGAACTGATTTGTAGCCAAGTGCTTCATGAATGTACTGTATTCTTAAAAAAGGAGAAACGATTGTCTAGGGTAGACAGATAAAAGTATTTTGTCAGAAGACAAAATACCAAGGAACTTCTTAATGTTCTTTTCTTCTGCAATATTATAGCATAGTAATGCAAATTGGAAGAGGATATTGAATTAATTTACAGTAATTAACAGTTTACTGTATTTTGTGTTCATATTCAATTCTTCTGAATTTTAAATTTCCTAGTGCTTTTCATCGACTGCGAGATCTCTTCACAGTAAAATTAAACTTTTATTAGTGGTTATTGCTGAATTTCACTGTATCTGCACCTCTTTGTTGAAAACTGTAATTTGCAAAAAAGGTACTTATTTGCAAAATTATTCCTGATTCCCACAATGAGGTTTTCGTAGCGGTGTTTTGAATGGATCTCACTAGTGTTCTTTAGGCAGTGGTGTGTTATAAGTCTGTATTTGTCAGGTTTATGTCATCTGAGGCCAAAGTTCGATTCTGACAAAGAATGTTTTTGACTAAAATTTTTAATTTGAAATGTAATCTTGTAATTTGGAAGTGGAAGACAAACTATGACCATGGGTAGGCCCTGTACTACTTTTACTGTGGTCCAAACTCTCTTGCACACAGTGGAGTAAACATGGTTCATCACAAGACAAAGCTTACACATTTTTGCTTTCTGCTATTTATCTAGGTAACACCTTGACTACATCTTGCACATTGTGCTGCAACCTGCAAAGATATACACAAAAACAAAAAAGGGATTAAATAACAATGTTTAATTTTTTAGTTAACCTTTCTGAATAATACTTATGATATAAAAAAGAAAAAAGAAATCTACTGCTGAAAGGCAAGTGAGAAAAATGGAAACTCGCTGTCCACTCTACTGTACATCACACAATTTTGAAGCCAAAAAGTGGAGATTGTGTGACCACCACAATGATGTGTCCCTTCTGGATATGATTAATTCTGTATGTCATAGCATACAGTTTCATCAAGCAGTTGCCTCAAATATGTTTTTTTTTTTCATACTACTTATTCAATTACGGAAGTTCTAAGCGGCCATGCATTATAATTTTTTTCCTTCTTGTTTTCTCGTTATAACGACTTCATTTTCTCGTTATCTCGACATAATGAAAGTCGTTTTCTCGTTATGACTTGATTTTCTCAATATCTCAACATTATCTCAAGTGATCGCACCTTATTTAGCTACTAGCTGCTGTAATGTTAATCCAGGAAAATGAAATTAAGAAAATCACTCACTGCTCTTGACTGATTTACTCCGTTGTTTTAACAAGAATGAGTGCACAGTCAAACCAAAAATTATTCAGACACCATATGTTATTAAATATAAATAAATAAAGTTTTAATAGTTAGGTTCAGGACACTATAATTAATTTAGGTAAGTCAGTATAGCTAAATAAAGTGAACTGTGACATATTATATATATATATATATATATATATATATATATATATATATATATATATATATATATATTACATATCTTTCTATCAAAGTTATCGGATATTATCAAGATGAATTTGTTCTGACAGTTCAACTCTGATTTCTTATCATATTTTATTACCATTTTATAAACTACAGCAAATAAGTTGTGATAATGTAAGAAATGTTGAAGGTGTCTGAATACATTTTGGTTTGACAGTTAATTAGATTTTTACAGTGAAGACTATGCAGTGCTATTTTATATTTAATTATTTGTTTTCTGTACCTGTACACCTACAAACATGAAACAACTTAAACATTGTGCGATTAGCACAAATAAATAGAATTAACATATAAATTAAACAATTTTAAACAGGGCCCACTGGTACAACCTGCACCGGGGCCCCGCAAACCCCAGCTATGGCCCTGCACTTTAATGTACGCAGACCTTCCTCGTGATCGCTATAATTTGTGCAGTCTTGGCCATTGCTGACATTTAGTTAATACATAAATGTTAAATGTTTGAATCAATATGATTATTTTGTGTATTAAGTTCTTACTGGATGCATGAGTTTCTCCAACGCGTTCTGTGTCATAAAATAACTGCTTATCAAAACCAAGGTTGACGTCAGTGTATTCTGATTGCACCTATATCTTTATTTGTGCCTCTTTTAGGCACACGTTTGGTAGTTAATAAGCGGAGATGTTCTGTTTATCTACAGTAGGACGGGATTTAACGATTTTGCTATTTAAAAATGTTAATAACTAAAACAAAACGTTTGGTGTACTGTCTCTGGAAAAATCAACAGTGATTGATCAGCCTTTAATTATGCACAGTATTGTAGACGTAATTACCTATAGGCGAAGCAAAATTTGCTGAAATATACAGTAGGCTACAGTAAGAGCGCTTGCACGGTTGTCCATCAGATGCCTGTCAAAGTTGAGTTTGTTACTATAGCAACAGTAAAACTGTCATAGATAGCACACATATGTCTAGAAGATGTCTTTTAAAGATCTCTTGATCTGGAAAGCATCTGCTGTCTGCAAACGTCTGACAGACATCTTTCAGATGTCAGTTTTACATACATTCCAAATCATAAACATCTTAAAGACATCTAATAGACATCTATTTGACATCTAAAAGGAAACGTCCTATAGACGTATTGCAGATGAGCAAACACAATTAAAAATACGTCTTACAGATGTAAATGCACACATCAAATAGACGTCTCCGAGATGTCCTTGTGCTATCAGGATGTCATTATAACGAGAAAACAAACAAGATCTTGTATTTGTTTAAAAGTCTGTGTAAAAGTGACAATGTATGAAGTGTTCCTAGAACTTTGGAAGAGAGCTAATGTTGTAAATAAAAATATAAAGCAAACAACTTTTTGCAGTATTTAATTTTTTTGTCTGAAATTACAGCAATATATCCATAAATACCTAATTACTACACTTCAACAAAGAATATATTACATTACAATGAATTCAAACAAGTACATAAAAAAACAACAACAACAAAAAAGAAAAAACAAACATAAAAACCCCATGGTTTCACAGCATCTAACATCCTCCCTCGATTGAGTTTGGGTGTGACTGTGCATGTATTGGGCAGGTTTGTATATGCCCTCATCAGGCAGTGGCAGTGGTTTGTGTGAAACAGATACACACACACACACACACACAAAGTAATCAAACTGATGGCACGCCTGCTCAGAATCAGCATAGCCGAAATAAATAACAGTGCAAGCAAACTCCTCACCTGTGCTTCAAAGATGCATGAGACACCTCTGTGTCTTATTCTTGCACTATATTCTGATCAAAAACCGGCATGTTGGTCTGTCTATAACTGCAATGGTGTATGCAGTGCTGTATACATGTGATACATAGGGAACATGATGGGGGTTGGGTTAAGTGGCAGGAAAACAAACAGGTGTGTCATTCCCAGATTCTACATCATCTAAGAGTATAATATAAAAAAGGTAGAAAATTAAAGATATGACAGGCAGTCAGAATTCAAGGCCCATATTAATAATTTTTTTTTGTCAATGACTTGTGGTCATGTTAAAATGCGTCATTCACAAACAATGGATATATATATATATATATATATATATATATATATATATATATATATATATATATATAAAACTTGGCAAACAAGAACGTCTTCGGGCAGAGCAGATTTTTTTGTTGTTGGAAAAATGTTTGCAATTTTCCAATTAACTATCAGCAGGACTGACTCAATTGTTCAACTTGATCAAGCTTTGCTTTCAACATTTTGGCATGCCACCTCTGAAACTTTGGCACAGTAATTGTCAATGGCTAAAATGTTTTGTATGTCAAACTAATTGTAATTCTTATCGTACAACAACATTTATGGATTTTATTTTTGTGCATGTCAGTTCCTGACAGACTGTCATCGCTTGAGCTCTCTGTGCACACAAGTGAGATATAGATTTCATAATATCACATTCTAATACAAACGCCCTTCACTTAATTGAAACAGAAATCCAAAAAGAGGCTGCATGCTGCTTCATGACAAAAAACAAAAACAAAAAACAACTCAGTGTAGCAGTCTGGAACTTTGAGAGACAAGTGACCACTAGCCAATGATAAAAGACAGAAGATGTTCTAGGTCCTACATATCAGTGGGTATATCCTCAGAATGCAGGACTCAAGTTATCCCGTAATGGATGGCCTTAATGGAAAATATTGGCGGTGGGTCCTGGGGCCGTTGCTACTGTAGTTCAGGCAAAAAAGGAGTGATGCCATCACTCCATGAGTCCTGAAAGGGTTATTCTGAGCAGCAGCAGAGCAGACACCAAAAGTAAACCTTTTGCTTAACGTCCAAAAGCATTAATATATTAGAAAAAAAAGGCAGGCTTTTTTCTTCCAAAGAACAATGTTTTAAGTAATTAAAAACATACAAAAATCTTTTTTTTTTTTGTTGTCGTTTTGAAATTATTTACAATACAATGCTGAAGCACCTCTTTAAAAAACTTTATTCTAAATCTCGAAATAAAACATTTTCCTTTATTTATTTGATGTTTTTTTCCCCCCTTCCCTAGATCGTAAAGAGTAGTCTGTCATAACGCAGTACCTCCAGAAAGTTCTTCAGGTTTTTTTATTTAAATTTTTTTATTGTCTTTAAGTGCATTTCTAGGCGTGACCTCCATGTTAAAGAGATGGCAGGTGGATTGAGCTGCATTTCGACTGGTGTTCTTCTCTCACTATGATGCAGTATGGCTGTCCCTGCAAATTGGAGGCATTCAGAGGCTTTGACGTGTGTTCATTGGTGATTTTGCCCACAGGATGGCATGGGGGGGGGGGGGCTTGGGGGTGTCAGTGGATGGCAAATATGTTGGGCCAGATCTTCTGTTCCTCACCATCACTCTCTAGGCTCTCGGAGTAAACTGAGCATGAGTCTGGGTCTGGGGCTTTGTAAGGGATGTGGGTGGTCGGTGGTGCCTTAGAGTGTCACCTGGGTGGAAAGCCCTTGAAGTGACCCCTAGACCAGGGATTCTGCGGCAGTGTCAGGCACTTTTTAAAGTGCTCTAGCTCTGCCTGTAGGTTCTCCCTATCTGCCGCAAGCTTCTGCTTCTGAGCCATCAGCTCCTACAGAAAAAAATAGACACGTTACCTGTGAGACATCATCAGATACATATAAATATTTTCTGACAGGAGCAGGCATCCAGGGCTGGATCTAATATTTCTGGTGTGGAGTCATGATCTAACACTGCATTACATGGCTATGTTCTACAGCATTTGTGCACTGCACTCTGCATTCCCATGAATGTGAAGTAGATTGTGATGAGGACAGTATCTCAACAAAATGCGAACAACAGTGGTTATAGGAGACACATTTGAAATGGAAACAGTAATATGTCTTGGCAGACCATTTAAAATGCACCTTAATATCATGTATAAATTGTGTCAAAGAGGTTAGCATTTTTGTTTTTCTTACCCCCACTGAGTGTGACAGCTGTTCAGCTGTTAGACTGAGATTATAGTGATGTGCCTCCAGCCGTCTGCACTGACTGTGGAGAACTTGTCGCTCAATGCTTTGCTCTAGAGTCAAACAGAGAGAAACAGACAGCGAGCGGTAAGACTCATCAGGTCCTCCTCTTACACTCAAGAAGCCCCCTGGCATCACATACACCAACACACCACGACGTAAGGATTTAATGCTCTTCTGTTGGCCAGAACTATGATATCCATCAAGCATCAGTTCTGATAGGGACATAAACCACTGAAAACACATCTTACCTTCTGCATACTCTTGATAAGCTTCAAAGATGGCTTCAATGCCCTGCCACCTAGATGTAGTGGGCTCGTCCTCCTCTGTGTCATCTTCCTCATCCTCTTCCTCAGACTCCTCTGTGGAGAGTTCCTGGCGGGAAGGGTGTGGGAGGCAGTGCTGTCCATTGGGCTGCAAAGAAGGGGGGTGTGGGTGGGGTTTGGACCGGCCCGGTGTGCTCTGGAGCTCAGGAATGTTATAATGCACGGATGAATCCACTGCATGGTTCTGTTCTGACATGACCAAGGCACCACCTGATAGAGGAAGAGACGTGTTAGATCTATTAGCTGCTCTGAAAATAGATTTTTTCATGGATGGTGACAAGATATTAAAATGAAACCTAATGCTCTGTTCAGTAAAACTATTTTAATTTATGCAAAATGTTCTCTGGGAATTGAACCATGGGTTTTGCGTCGCTAACACCATTCTCTACCAGAGTGTTACCCAACCTTGTTCTTTGAGACACAACAACAGAACATGTTTTCAAATCCTTCTCGCTCAAACACACCTGATTCAACTCAACTTGTTAGTAAAGAGTCATGTCAAGACATGGAAGAGTCTAAGAGAGTCTGAAAGAGTCTAAGAGTACTGAAATAGATGGGTCTGATAAGGGAGACATCCATAATGTGTAATGTTGGTGTGCCTCCAAGAACAGGCCGCACAAATGCTATGACTTGCTGCCTTCATGGCAGAATCCTGGCTTAAATGGAACTATCATCCCTAACTTAGGCAACAGTCTCTGCATCTATGATCCCTTTCAACTTTGCCTATATAAGAAATTGAACAAAGCTGTTCTCATTGTGTGATGCACAGGCCATTTCAATTTTATTAATTCAGGAAAAGTTTTTCAGTATTTTGTCTAGCAATTATGACAGATGATAAGCAAATAGGTATGTACTCACAAGCTACTTATTTGGTATCAATACCTGTAAATAATATATATAATACAGTTTTATCACATAATGTGGGGTTGTGCATCACTTTCAAACGTTTAAGTACTTTTTTAATATTTGTGCCAAAACACCCTTAAATATTTAGATGGACTGTGTCACATGATTGTAAGGAGCGAGTGTACATACATGCACAGTAGTGATGTGCGGCTCTTTTTTTTTTTCAACCCCTGGGTCCCGCTTTTATGAAATTATTAGGCCCGCCCCAGTCATTTAAGAAATAATAATAACATAATCAATACTTATAACTTATCAACTTATTAATTTATGTTATCTGGGCCTTTCAAAACACGTGAATAATTCTAGATACCATATTTTCAGAATTATTATGATGTATAATGGACTTGATGTTCAGCAGTTTCTTCTTTAAACTTCTTCTGTAACTTTTGAACGATTCCAGGAAAATCGCAAAGCTAGTCCCGGTTCCAATCGATACTCGATACCCAAGCCTATTTATATCTAGTCTTATTTATTATAAATAATTTATCTGAGCACATCATTATTATTATTATTATTTTTTATTCATGTGCTCTCATAATCTTTAATCAGAATAACTTTCCTCTTGCAACAACATCTCTTCTCTTCTCTGATAATGTATACACTGGAGTAATGACAGAGCTACTATTCAATCAAATGAGATTGCAGCAATAGCAAACGAGAACAATCCAATCATTTCTCAATGGACAAAATGCCCCAACCCTACATTTTATTTTTTATTTTTCAAAGAGTCATTTCATAGATATGTCACAAAAGGGAAGAAAAGACTATTACAACTTTTATTTAAATATATAAGCAATGAAATAACAGAATCTTAAAGAGAGATTGAACTGCTAATTACCTTTACTCTTCTGCAGGGCTTTTTGGGTGGACTGCAGTACTGATTCATGGAACTGCTGGGCAAACTCCTCGGCGATGAAACTCTCCCAGGGTTTGGTCTTTCTGTTGACACTAGTGGAACTCTCTTTAGTGAATGGAGGCTGTCGCACACTGTTCAGCAGACTAGCGCTCCTGCCAGGGATGCTGTCATTGGCTCGACATTTGTCAGGTAATGCAGCAGGCAACGAAGAGTCTTTCATTCTCGAGGGATCTGAGAGGGATCTGTGATGATCTGAGTGGTAGAGGGGTTCTGCTGGGGGCTGGGGCACAGACACAGAGGGGGAGGGACTGGGGGGCCGTCCATTCATCAGATCATTAGAATGGACTGGAGATTTAGATGACAGGTCTGCAAAATAAATAAATAAATAATTAGAATCATCTAATGTTTACAGGTTGGTATATTCATGAACACAGAAAAACATCAACAGACTCTTGACCAAAGTGGACTGAAAAGACTTTGAAATTATCATGAGGGGTGTTTCGTACATCCCTGAGAGTGTATCACAGATGCTGTGCATCTCCTGAGTGTCATCCACACAGTGAAACTCTCAGTACATGTTATGGTAATGAGCTGAGAAAACAGACAATGATGAACATCTGGAGCTGTCAGCTGCTTTCACACACTGACAACACTCCACAGTGTGTTCTCACAGAACAGGAGTCACTGCATGGACAAATGCACGTGAACTGACCTGCGCATAGGGTTGCAGGGCTCCTGCACAGCGGGTGAGGGTTGTATCTGATGCTGTCTAGAGTCACGCTCTTCTGTTTTATGGCCTTCAACAACTCCTCAACCCTCTCATTATCTGAAAAAAAGCAAGAGAGCGAGAGAGATGTTAACATTAAAGCTTGTGAAAGTATCTTCTTGTTTGTTTGCTAACTTTACACTTGGTCCACATCAAGGCTTCTACCGCCCCTCATCAGTCCTGCATCTAACTGTATTATATGACTCTGAAGTAAACTCTAGTGTGAAAATGCCCAGATAAACCCCCAAAGAGCCTAAGTATGAACATGATAAAAAGCATGAATACCTTTTCTCTGCTGCTGAGTGACGTGGTTGAGGCTGAAAATGGTGAGGAAGCGTTTCTTATCCTCCAGTTCAGGGCTGTTGTTCATGTCCTCTGGGGTGAAGCGGGTTAAAAGGGGGGAAGGCTGCTCTGAAGTAGGCCGCTTGCTCTGAACAGCTGGGAGGGAAGGACTCCTCTCTCTCAGCATGCGCCTCCTCTTCCTCCTCTTCACCTCCATCATCTCCTCCCGACGGGCCAGAGTCGTCAGGTCAAACATCTGCAGAAACTCCACCTTCTGTAGGAAGAGAGGGTTTTCTCTCAATAAATATTGCTTTTAATGGGACAAGGTCATTAGAGTCACGATGGAATCATGATACTATGTTGATTTACCTCTGTGGAATCGTCTAGTTTGAGTGGCGGCTGTTCTGCGACCCTCCTGAGATGAGCTCGCATCTCTTCCTCATCACTCTCATCATAGGAGTCATCCAGCTCATAATAGTAACCTACAAAGGATATCACTGATCACTCAGCGACTCTTAGAAATGACCTTCAAATGATGTAAGCTTGACCAACTGGATAAAATTGGGGTGAATAAAGCCAAGAGTATACTTCAGTTGTATCGTCAAACACTCAGTCTTTGAAAGTATACTCCAATTGATAATGTGTACAAATCCAGGAAGCCGCACTAGACACTTTTCTTTTTAATGTTCAATCTCCTCTGTTTCTTTATTAACTGTGAAACAATGGTCAAGGCAAGTGTTTCCACTTTGAGGAAACTTACTAGTGCAAAAACAAGATGCATTTGGGAGCATTTGTGCATACAGTTTGAGTGGACTATGCTAATGATGACATTTACGTCACACACAATTTACTCATTGTCTGTCATACATGTAAAAACTGGAGCATACTTTGGCCTCAATCTACAGATATATGGCCATTTTAAGATTTTATTCATTGGCTCATCATGCAATTAAAATAATTTTTTGCTATCCAAAAATATTGTAGTAATCAGCTACTAAAAATGTAGTACACCTTATTGAACTTCTATATTAATCCTTACTGTATATAATCTCATTTATTAACACTAAAATGTATCATTCATCAGCTAATATCTGCAGTTGGCTCTCCTGCTCTTTAAATATCAGCACCAGTTTTACAAAAACAGTAATCGTTGGGATAATCGTTTTTCTGGGCTGCATTAACATTTTCAGCATTTGGCTGGCCCGGTTAACTACTTACCTTTCTCTCTGGCTTCTCTGCGTCTTTTCTCCTCCAAGTCCAGTTTGCTGACAGCTCGTCTGTGCTGTTGCAGGAACTCATCGTACACTAATGTGGCATCTGGTACGAGACATGAATGCCCCTGGTGGCTTTTAAAAGACCCGCTGGACTTCAGGCCTGCACTCAGCTCTCCGTATGGCCCTGAGAGACTCAGCGGTGCCCTCTGCTGGTTCAGGAAGCTCTGGGTGGATTTTTCCAACTCCGCTAGGAAAGTGTTTGACTCCGAGAACCCACTGGGCTGGATGGGGGCATATTTATCCAGACTATCCCTTTTCCGAGATCCCTCTTCCAGCTTTTCAGAAGTGTAATGACGCTCATGTTTGGAGGGGGGTAGGGGAAGCCGGCTTATATCATAGTGACCCAGACTCTGGGGCTCATGCAAGGTGCGTCTAGAGTCGGTGGAGGTCTCGATGAGTGATGCAGGGTTCCATAGCGTGGTTGGGGGTGGGGGAGCGTGGTCTTTGTGCTGATATTTTGGGGAGATGAGAGGGGGTGGAGCTCCCAGGAGAGGATGGGGATCCCTGTCTCTCTCACGATCTCTGCTGTTGGGCTCGTGATGGTTTGGTCCAGGTCTAAAAGAGGAAACACATGTTCTAGTTTTTGTAAGCCACAAAATCACATCACTGTCCCAGGGTTTTGCAACCTAAACTTATCTCATTTGTATAAGTCTTTTGTAAATTGGAGAAGATGTGAACAACTGAGTCACTCTTTGAAGTAACTGGATTCATACCAACTCTTGACGCCCCAACCAAAAACATTAGACTCTGACTGAGAGGACTCAGCAATTTAATTCTATCCATCAATTTATCTCCACCCATACCTAATTAGTTTTTCATAATCCAATATTTCTGTTTTTCCTAGATGACATATGTCAATGCACATCAATAATTGAATGAATATAATTGTAAAAATTGTAGTAAAAAAAAGTGACCTGTTGTATATTGTTAGCTGAAATTTTGTCATTAAACAACAAATATGTTCAAAGTGCTGGGAATGCAGACATCTGTATGACAATCTCCAGTGTGAAAATGGCCTTACCTGTGTCCCTCTATATGCAGGTCTGCAGTTTCCCCCTGTCTGCCCAGGTCCAGGTGCTGCTCTATGACCTGCTGACGGAACTCTGAAACCTGGTACTGCCTGTCCTCTTTCTCTTGCCGTAGTTTCCGTTGCCGGGCTAGCCAGCGCTCTTCCTCATTATTGCGCTGCAGCATGGTGGCCACTGTCAGATTGGCAGGTCCCGCCCCTCCAGGGCCCAGATACATGCCATGGGCAGAGACAAGGCTGGGCACGGGGTGACTGCTGGAGTTTATAGAATGGTGAAGTCCAGGCTGGATTGGTTTAGGGGTTGTAAGGGTGGGCTCTTTGGTTTTATCTGGGGGAAATTATAGTCATAATGTTTAGCTGCACAGAATGACACCTCACACAGGTGAAACAGATTATAATGTATTCCTTCTTTTCAGTGCCACTAGCAAGCAAAGCAGTACTGTTCTCCGTTTTAATACTCGGAATATACACCAGTATCCTTTGCTTTGACATGTAAAACTTAAAGTATTATTTACTTTAAGTTTTACATGTCAAAGCAAAGGATACTGGTGTATATTCCGAATTTAATTTTTTTAATGTGATTCAAACTTTAAAAGTACATTAACATAGAAACTCTAAAGTCAAATACAAAGAACGTATAAAGCCGTTTAATAATGTTTAATTATTATTCCCCACAAAGATGATTTAATAATTTGTGGCCACATTTCATTAATTCACTACCTTGTTAAATTAAAATTAATGAACAAATTAGTTCAACATGGCCACAATTTATCTAAAATGAGGGAATGAAATAATAAGTTGTGGCAACGTCCAATGACTTATTAATTTGTGGCTACATTTCATTAATTCATTACCTTGTTAAATTAAAATGATTGAACAAATTAGTACAACATGGCCACAATTGAAGTAAAATGAAGGAATGAATTAATAAGTTGTGACAACATTATTTCATTTTTCTTCCGCATGTCATGTCCAGGGCTTTACAAATAAACTTGATTGTCTTTCTTTGTCTAACAAGCACAAACTGTATTAATATTGAACGTCAATGGCAAGACAACCAATCCCCACGACATCACAGGTTGTTGTAACCTGTTGCTATATGCTGCTACAAAAGTTATGACAGGAATTGTTTTTTCATGTTTACATTTTTCTTGTTTGTTATATAATTATAATTATGCTGGAAATACATTTACTAAATGATGTTAAATTGATTGACTGATTCTTTTTCACTTGAAGTCAGCATGAAATGGAAGCTCACCCTTATTCATTTGAACTCATTATAAATAATCCATGCATGTGTTTCTTTTCTTTTTTAGCTCATCATAATCAAAACTTGATCTTCCTGTGAAGCAAAAGACTTCAGTCTATTAAATAAGCCAGACTTTTTGCTACTTACATTATACTGCAACTTATAAAATACAATTATCTGGAGTGGTCCTAAATTTGTATACCATCCATTTAATCTAATTTAATTTAATTCACATTTCACTGAGTACTTAAACCATAAAGTATAAAATTGCTGAAGCTAGTACAACAAAAGATAACCTACTAAGCATTCATAGTGTTTTTGTGGTTCAGTTGGTTTGGCATATGTGAATCAATGTTCATACCAGGTCTGTTCGTAGTGATTCTGTCTGCATGTTTGGCTCTGTCCTCTGGGAAACCTCTCAGCCCATGAAGCTCAGCCAGATAGTGGCTCTCCACAGCCTTCTCTCGTGCGGACCTCTCCTTCTGTCGCTCTATTTCTCTCTCGCGCTCTCTCTCTTTTTCCCTTTCTCTCTCCCTCTCTCTCTCTCTCTCCCTCTCACGCTCCAGCTCCTTCTCTCGCTCCCTTTCTCGCTCGCGCTCTTTTTCTCGCTCAGCCTCTCGTTCCCGCTCTTTCTCGCGCTCGCGTTCTCTTTCTCTCTCTCTCTCTCTCTGTCGCAGCTCGTCCTCCATCTGGAGTCTGTGAAGAAACAACACACACACTGATGAGCTCAAACTACAGACACATAGCGCAAATTAGGGGTATATTGTCAAATAAAGTTATCTCAATATTTTCTGGAATTTTATTGATAACAATATTTAGAATTTTTTTGCTGAGTGTGTTATTGTGCTGACAACCTTAAGGACTACTGTGGACAGCTGTATCCTAATGTTTTTCATATTCTCTGTGGTGGTCAGTTCACAGCAGTGATATATGAACTATTGTCAAGTCTGCAATGTTACTACATTAATAAATCTATTTGCAATGTCATAAAATTAGTTTATGGCCATTACCATTACAAAAAATGACAACGGTACAATACAATATGGTACAGTGATTCATCAAATTGTAATGCATTGATATATTTTTTTCTGTTTACGTCAAGATGTGATGGTGTTGTTGTGTACCTCTCTGACAAGCGCTCCGACTGTAGGCTGGACAGTGATGGGTGGCTTAGGTCTCCAGGGTAACGCACCCCAGGCAGGTGCATGTGTACCGCAGATGGGTGAAGAGGAGGTAGAGCACCCCCTGCAGGTAGCGGATAGAACGGTGACCTCAGCGCGGACAGACAGAATGGATCATCCATTCTAAGAGAGTCAAAATAGAAAGAAACTTAGATGGCTATAATTAAGCCATTCATAGTTTGATTGTTTGAAAGAATTCAAACACTGCAGCTCTTAACATTTATCTGTTCATCTGAGCATTCTGACCAGCCTTACAAAGCAACACTGACTCAAATTGAGGTTAGGGCCGTCTGGCCAACAAGTGGCTAAATTGGGAATTGTTTCGGGACAAGTCCCATTGTGGAGATGTGGTGGTACAAAAATGACATGTTACACCTTTAGTCTGTTCCTGTGCAGTACATTAAGCCCCACTCACAACAAGAACAGTAACTACAAAGATAACTATAATGAGAAATGTATTAGTGTTCTGTATATTAATATTCTGTTTTTATAAGCACATGCTGCAGTTATGTGGCATGCTGCCACTTTAAATTCTCAAGCTCTTTAAGCCGGGTAGAATCTGATTGGCTATAAATAATTTTATCATTCATCAGTCGTTATTTTATAGTTGTGGTGTGGACTTCCTTATGCTCATAGAATTAGGTGATTATTACTTATTGACTGTTAAAACTTTATAGTTATAATTATCATCCTTTATCTGTCATTGCTATAATAACTAAAACAGAATACTGTCCCCATTTATACTCAAATTATCGGTGAATAACTAGGATTATAGTGTTGTATAGACTACTATAATGGTGCTTTTTGGAGCAGAACAGAATAAATTGCCATTCATATTCTTGTATGCAAATAAGCAGTGTGAAGATTCTGCTTAATGTCTCCTGTTGTGTTCAGTGAAAGAAAGACAGTCACACAGATGGGAAACAAGCTGCCTGAGTAAATAAGAACAGAATTATCACTTAATTTGCTTTAGTTGACAGCAAATCTTGAAATCTCAGCTAACATCTCCAGGGTTTTAAATGTGTTAGTCATTGCATGTTTGTGTACCTGTAGTGTGAGAAGGAGGGGTGGGGAAGATATCCAGGATGGTAGTAAGCAGCAGCAGCTGCAGCAGTGGCAGGATCAAGCCCCAGGGGTAAAGACGGCATGCGTAGCTCCTCGGCTGTGGCATAAGGACGAAACCCCCTCAGATATTCCTCAGGAACACTGGCTGAGGGCACAGTATGGGGCATCTGACGGGGCAGGCTGTCAGGGAAATAGAGGAAAAGAATTTAAAGCAATATAACCATAAAGAAAAAGAAAGAAATAATGATGTCACTTTATCTCTGAAAAGGGATGGCAGGTTTTAGGTCCTATCCACACACCTTAAAATTTTTAACATGAACAGAATAGTAACAAACTGGAAAGGTAACACTTCACAATAATTTTCCATTTGTTAAAATGAATTAACATGGACTGACAATTAAAAATACTTATAAAGCATTTATAAAGCTGTGACAAGTAGGCAGGCTACAACAGTCCGACACGCTGTGTTTCAGAGTGACTGTGCTCATTGTGCATGTGGATGAAAGATCTTTACATCTGTGTTACCACTGGAGCAATGTATTCCTAGAATTGTCAAAGCAGTTAAATCAAGTTCAGGCTGATTGTTCAGTGAAAGACTAAAGGCCTAGCAGTGAAGTCAATCTCCCACAGTTCGTAAGTAATACTCACTTAAGAGGTTGAAAGCGTGAGTCCTGCATCACAGACGTGGGCGTCAAGCCAAATGCGTAAGGGTTTCCAATTAGGTGAGAAGGGACAGTGGGACCCCCTTTCTCTTGGGAAGAAGCAGCCTCTGAACTTAACCGGTCCCGGCTGACTCCACGGGGACCTGACTCAGCCTAGAAAGACAAGAGAGGAGCATTTTGTTTGAACTATTACAGCTTCACATGCTGCCCATGTTTGCCAAGCAAACTCCAAAATGTAAAGCACTTCTCAGATGTGCCTAAAAATTTAAACACAGCATGTAAAACCTTGTTTATGATTGATGTGGTGCAAACCACCGCAGATGATGCTCAAGAGGCATTTATACTTCACATACTCCAGCCCCATAAAACAACAAGATTAAGATGATAATAATAATAATACATTTGTACATATTTTTACCTGGGCACATGAAGGTAGACTAGATTTCTCTGGCTCTAATCTGTGCAGTGCTCATGTTTTTTCTCATGTAAAAATGACAAATTTGAATTGTTAATTTGGGCCATTCCAATCCGGCTCACCACATGTTCCCACCCCAAATTCATAAAGATATCTAGCCTAACTATGGATTTCCAATTAATAGTTATAGTAAATAGCAAATAATTGTAAAAGTATTTTCTTTAGAAACACTTTGTGTTGGTGCTCCAGGAATGTGGTTGGGAACCACTGATGTACAGTAGCTCTTCAACAAGAATATGGCTATTAAACATTAAAAAAAAGTATAATAAAAAAAGAATTAATTGACAGAAGCATATATTGTTGTTTAAAAATATCCAAACTCAAGGTATTTCTGTCTTTACAGATCTATATGTTATTGCTTAAATTCTGTTTTTCTGTTGGGAAAATGAATGGGATTTTCATGCCTGGAACCACTGTACTACTGAACTACTACTGAACTACTGTAGCTCTAACAACCTGCGTGTACAACAAAGTCATATTTAGAGGACCTCTAACTACAGGCAACAACAAATATGAAACACATCTAATGTTGTGACTTCCTCTCTCTCGCCTCTTTCTGTATAACACATTTAACTTAGCAGCACAGAAACTTCAAACTCAGCACCCACATTGATCAGTGTCTTCTTCTCTTAATGCTCCTGTGAACTCTTGCAAGTGGAAAGGGAGGTGTCCGAAGTGCAGCCAGGCAGAAAAGTGGTTCAAGTCAAAATCGCAGATTAGTGAGGTTAATCTGAGATGGACATCCCCACCCTGATCCAGCAGAGAACAGACCGTCGGACAAGGCAAAGACCTTGCCATTAGCCACATTGCTTTTTCTTTGGTTGTTGAGAGGCTAATGACATTTAACTGCATCTTACCGAGGTTATTGAAATCCATAAAGCACCATTAGCAGAGTCTGAAGGACATTTCTGCGCTTCTCAGTTAACACCGACATAAATCAAGATGAACAAGAGCTTTGGGGCTGTCAAATGCCGTAAACGTTTCCCATTTGATCTCTCTCCTTCACTATAACAGTTAAGCAATAAACTATGAGAGGTTGTGCTATATTGGGAGTATAGATGAAGTTAAAGGAAGCTGTTAGAATCTCTGAGAAAAAACAACAACAACTGTCATTAGGGCGATACCCTATCAAAAGGTACTAATATGTACACTTGGGGTACCAATATGTATGATTTAGGGGTAAATATGACATATAGATATTATATTTTGTACCTAAGGATACCACCATAGAAAAAATGTTGTACCTTTGAATGTTTTGTACATGTCCAAATAAAATAATAATAATAATAATAAGAGAGTAATCTTACAGTGACTGGGAGGGAACACATTCGGTTGACCTAGATTTGTCTTGGCCACGGCATAGGAACATTATATTAAATAGTGGCCACAAGATAATTTTGTCAAGGAATTCAATCAGACTTGAATATTATTAATAAATTAACATTTTATTTTTAATTAAAAAACATTTAATTAAATAACATTTATAAACAAAATGTGTGTAAAATTAATAAATGATTATATTAACCTAACTTAACACTATTATATGAGCCTATATCATGAACGAAGTATAGACATTCTTATCCATCCCATTTCATCTTTGTCTTTTAAATTCATGCACTTTTAAATTAACTGATCATATCAGTCACATACTGGTGTAGACTATAACCCTACAAGAAATACAGTCATACATTCAAAACTTTATAAGCATTATTGCAGAGCAGTTAGTTTTTGTTTTGTTTTTCTTCTTCTTCCTCACATTACACAAATAACTGATTTTAGGGTGAAATACAGAGCTTCCGGAGATTTACCCATCTTTGCACGTGTGGTTTTAAATTCACCTCTTGTCATTTTGAAGAATTAGATCATCACATTTTTATGGCTATTTGTTACAAAAAATCCAAAACAATACAGGATGTAATAATATAAATGATAACTCTTACGCCCTCTTCTGGTCATTGACTGCATTACATACAAGCTCTGTTTATATATGTCGGTTTACTAGACAGAGTTTGGGGACATATTTATGACAAAGGTTCTGACAAAGCCTCCGGTCCTCAATTAAAATAATAATAATAAAATAAATGTAAAATATCATGCAAACAAAAACAAGGTTTTACTTCTTTTTTTTTTTCTTTTTTTTTGGTTGGTTGGTGTGGTTTCCGGTTAGACTGTAGTAATTATAATTAACTTATAAAAACAACCTAAGTATATGACATGTCCACTTTTATAGAGCTACATAAATATATGTGTGTGTACAAGGTGACAGGTGCGCAGTGGGGCTCATGCACATTAATAATGAAAGAGGAGTGTGTTGTGATGGAGCCAAGGGTTGCCTGATGCCTGGCTCCTCTGTCTTTCTCTCTGTCTGCCTCGGTGGCTTTTGTCTGGCAGACAGTCAGGCAGAAAAATACACCAGCTCAGTATAGTGAAAACCCCACACTTGCACATCACAACTCATACATGTGTATATATGTGTGACAACTATTGAAAATTATACCAAATTATTCAGTGAGAGGAAAGAGAGTTTGTAATTCATGACAGTATCTCACTCTGCTGGCTTATGTAACTAGAGGGTCAGGGGTTGAGGTAGTCGGGGATATCTATAGAGCGCCTTAGTTTATGGGATTAACCCCCCTGCACGCACACACGCAACTCAGCAATAATAAGGGTTGCGCAGCAGACAGAGAGCTCTTTGTTCAGTGTATGTGTGTGTATGTGTGTGTGTGAGAGAGAGAGCTATAGCCCGAGCACCTCTGCCCCTCACCCTCAACTATACTGACCCAGAATCTTTCAGTATGTGCATCTGAACATTTCCCATCATAAA
This sequence comes from Carassius auratus, assembly GCF_003368295.1. Lineage (NCBI taxonomy): Eukaryota > Metazoa > Chordata > Actinopteri > Cypriniformes > Cyprinidae > Carassius > Carassius auratus. The sequence goes on from NC_039285.1 coordinate 16,197,232, forward strand.
CGGTGATGTCAGAGGTGTTCAAACACAACCTCAGCTGGAACATCACACAGACTAGATACCAGGGCTGGAGCAGAACGCTGCATCTCTCCCAGATCCTCCCAGTTGAGTGCCGGCTTCATTTCAGTGAAAAAGCACCCCGGGTTGCTCAGGTTGAGAGTGGCAGTAGCCAGAGGTATCAGATAAGTGGGATTAGAGGATGACCGTAATCCTTAATCAAAGCGAATGCGCACATACACTTATTATGGGTGTCTGAAGGGGGGTGAGGGCACAGATGTTCAGTGTCATTGCAGGGCCACTGTTAACACTGGGGGGCAGAGGGCGTGTGTATGATGAGGGGGGGCTGGTCCTGTTGTCGTCTGTGTATTGCCCAAACATATGCCACACACATTCTTACACTGTGATTTACAAGGCAAATGAAAATCCAGCACTGTACATGTTTCTGCCACAAACAGTTTCAAATGCTCAGGCGTGTTGCTTCAATAAAGCTATATAGTATGGTACAATTTTCTGTACCCATTATTCCAGTCTTCAGGACTCTCTAGGGTTTTGATGATTTCATGTATAACTTTACCTCTCGTACAGGTCGGCTCTCACTCCTCCACAGGCCGTTGACGGTTTTGGTGGGTGCTATGGTGACAACAGGTGGGGTACTGGGTACGCTGTGGCCCCCGGGAGGCACTATAACTGGACCCATGGGGCCCCGCTTGGGCGTACTGACTGGGGAGCTGTGGTTAGTGGCCGGAGATGAGACAGGAGATGACTCGCTGCTGATGGAAGATCCTGCTAAATGACAGGAAACAGGAGAGAAACAGTTTAAAAGTCATTTTGTAATCAACTTCATGCCATTTATCTGGAGATTGTGGCTTATAAATAAAAGCAAACTCAAAATGCCACATTGCAAACACATTGCACCAGCTTCTTACGCATCTCTGCACTTAAAACTGTGTGCGCACCAGTTTATTTCTGACTAGTCCAGTTTGAAGTGGAAAGGACATACTATATAAATATAAATATCTTCTGGAGGAGTGGAAAGACAGACACACAACCTACGGGCAAACATTAGATGGAGACAGTGAACGGGGAGGAGCATTCATGAAGAGAGATGACAGGAAAAGCTCTGACAAGATAAAAAAAAAAAAAAAAAAGTCCTGTGTGTTCATCCTGAATTCTTTATCTGCATGAACATCCAGCCAATTACAGTTCAGTGCTTAATCAGCGCTCTCTAAAGCTGCCATCATTAGTAAATATCTACACACACACTCCATCTGTCTCTCAGTCTGTCCGCAGTGAGAGGTGAGCAGGGTCTAACATAACACTAGTCATGTGGCACATGTGGAATAGTCTTCATAAAATACTTTTGCTAAAAAATGTTTTTTTAAAAGAGCCACATTAACTTTCACTCCATCTCTTTCTATACAGTCAAAGCAAATGGTGACCAAGGTGTCATTTTGCTAGACATGTCTTGTGTCCCACAGAAGGAAGTGGTCCCACTTTTTTATTAGGTGTCTTTAACTACTATGAACTTAAAATGATAAAATGAAGCATTTTATATAAAATGGTTATTGTATACACACATGCTAACCTCCAAAACTCTTGCAAGAATGACATTTGCTGCTATTGATATTAAGAAATGGGAAATTTTAGGGATGGGGTTAAGAAGGTACTTTAAAAGTAAGATTAATGTAACAACATGTATGCACATCCTAGGTTTTTTTTTTATTATTTAAAGAATGTTTTCTCAAGTACCCAAAAAATTTGCTTTATTATTATTATTATTATTATTATTATTATTATCTGAATAAGCTGCTGGTTTAAAGAAACAACACATGGCAGAACAACATGCAACTTCAACAAAATTTGTGGTTGTTGGGCTAGGTGAAGCATATCAAGCTTATTTGTATAGCACATTTCCTTTAATTTGCTTAGGGTTGGTGTTTATGACAAATGTTGTTTATAAAAAATGTCACTTTTGGCAGTATATATATTTTTGTATAATACATTCATTTTAAGGATTTCTGGTGGAGTGGAGGAACTGAAACTCATATTTGCTGAAATTTTAGGTTATTTCTGAAAGTATTAAATAAAATACATAAAAACACTTAACGGCATACACAGTGACTAGGGCTGTGACAGCCCTAACAGTGACTGATCTGGGTTCTTTTTCCCACTCTTGCTTTCAATAATGCTAATTTTACCTGGTGCAGAAAATATGCCACACAAAATCTCAAAAGCCTTTAAATATAACAGAGTAATGATTCTTAGTTCAAGTCAGGTCTGATTAAACGAATGACTTGTACTCCAATAAATTAATCTAATTAATTCAGCAAACTTAAAAGAACAAGCTCTTAAGAGTCATTTGTTGTGTTTGCATTGGCCCAAAAATGCACATTCAATGGCTTGTTTCCGATAATGTCTTAAAAACTGAGTGGTGTAATAAACCGAATAAGAACTACTTTTCAGTCATCTCATCCCTGTTCAAGAGTCAAGACATTCAAGCCCAGATGATGTCTGTAAAACGGGCTTCTCTTGAGGGAAGCCATTAGGAGCTGGTGTTCTCTAAAGAAAGCTTTTAAGAGAAATGCCACAAAGGTTTCTGTCAACAGCAAGGGAGGAGCAAAGGTGAGTGGAGGTGAGGAGCCACTTGCTGCAGTAATTACAGCTGCACACCATTAAACATGCATGCAGAGAGATAGAGTGAAAGAGAGAGGGAGGGAGAGAATGAGAAAGTGAGAGAGAGTCCACAACAGCAATTAGCAGCTGAGTCCCAGTAAAGACCCAAGTGTCTCCTCCTGTCTCATTCAGTCATTTAACACAGGCTGACTACTGCGTGCATGCACACGCACACACACACACACACACACACACACACACACACACACACACACACACACACACACACACACACACACACACACACACACACACACACACGTTAGCCTCTCTTCCAACTGAAACAGGCTGCAACTAATGATTATTTAAAAAGGCAAGGATGGTTAAGAGAGTGCTTACCATACTAACAATAAACAAGAAAGAAAAAAAAAAACATATGAATATACATTTTTCTGAGCCTTACTTAATACCTTCATAGGTCCCTCTTTTTGAAAGGGCCAGATAATAACCGGTCATTTTTTTTTTTTTATCAAACCACTGTTGATATTTCAGCCCTGCGCTGAAACTGAACCTCTTTAATAAGTGATTTAGAGCAATCTACATGAGTAGCAACTCGTGAAGTGAATGAACGATTTGACCCACAATAGATTCCAATACAAGCAGATGACTTATCTCCCTGATAAGCAGAAATATACAAAGCATACACAAACTTGCTTGAAAGATTTTTATTATTTTTAATTATTGAAACGTTTCAGAATTTAATTGTGTCATTGTAAATATATAATCAACATATCTCTGGTTACAACTGCCATCTTGGATTTTCTTTTTGCATTATGGTATCGCCTTATGCATGATGGATGAATACCATTCTGCTGGAATTTGGACAAAAATAAGGTTTGGGGTGAGACTGTTGCTTTCACGTCAGAAGTGTAATGCATATGATGCCTTATACTGCTGCCTACTGAGGCAGTTCCCTATTACACAAGTGTGTGGTGATGTCTGTAGTCATCACTGATATAGCTGAGTGAATAATTCAGCAGGACTGCAGGCACATGTGCAGTGAGACACTCCCCACCCCCATGCCCTTACAGCTTTCTTCTCTTTTATTCACTCCGGCATGGACTCATCCATCAAACATCCTCCTCCTCCTGCAGCTCCTGTGAGCGTGGATCTGTCATACACATTTATATTTTATGTATCTTTACAGCATTAGTGCTAAATTACTGCACCAAACATCATCACAAGAGAATGTGTGTGTGAAGGTGAGGCAGACATCAGATCTCTCTCAAGCAGGTTTTATGGTTGTCTTTTCTCTCAACTGAAACACACATATGAACAGATGGGCCTCTCATCGACACACACACCATCTGAGTCAAACTGGTACGCTTTTATGAGATGCTAATGATATTCAAATGTATTCAGTGCAATGCTGTGCAAGCTGCTCTCAGAGGATGCTGTGCCCATATATGGACTAGAGGTTCCAACACTTCCTGTCATGCTCTGAATGTCACTAAAATGGACAGATTTCACACTGCAGAGAGAGAGAGCGACTGTGTGTGTGTGTGTGTGTGTGTGTGTGTGTGTGCCCATGTGATTGATGTTTATCTCTGTTCTCTAAAGGGTTTGTCTATTAACCCACCTCTGCCTCATACTGACCGCACACACACACACACACACACGTTTCAGGCTGCATTAAAACGGCATCAGCAGTTAATTAAACAGTCCATTTCACACCTGGTGTGAAAGCAGAACTCAACACGCCTCAGTCCATATGCTGCCCTGAGCACAAACACAAACACACACGTGATTGTTTTTTTGGTGCGCTCACATTGTTCATTCCGCGAAACAGTAGATATCACGACCATTCTGAACGAAAAGACATCAGTTCTGTTCTTTCCACAGCAGGATTTCAATTGAAATGAAATCACATAAAAGCCTAATTTTATGCATTCTACATAGGCAGCAACTCCACACGCCACACAAATAGTGCAAAAGCGACCACATTTACAATTGAATCCAGTAGTTTGGAAATGAGATCATGATACTGTAATGAAGCATAAAAATACAAAACGCACATAAATAGAAATTTTTATATACTGACATAATATTGTGTGTGTGTGTTTATGCAGCCGGTTTCTCCAGATGGAGGGCCACAAAAAACAGGGCACCCTCTACCCCCCTAGGGCTACGCCTGCCACTCTCTCTTCTCAACCAGAAGAAGAGACTCACTCCTCCCTTCTACTCCGGTGTCTCTGCTGGATAAAGGATGAGCCCTTTAATATCCAAGTCCACACGGAGCAGTTCATTAATCACACACACCACACCTGCTGTGAGAGAGACATATTGGCCATGTTCAGAAAGGAATACTTGTGTACTGCAACATTTTTTTATTTTTATTTTTTCCCAATAGTGTCTAGTACACAACCATGAACAATTGACATTCACATAAATGGTTGAATAGCATTTGTAATCCAATATTGAGTATACAATAGGGTTAAATGGACCAGTCCCTCACTATCACATTGGAGGAGGAAATATAGCTGTGAAATATAGATAAAAGTATGTAAACAAATACAAAACAAAACAAATATAGATAAAACTATGCAAACAAATACAAGAATAAATGATTACATAAATAAATAATTGTAAAATAAATGTAAATATATTTAAAAAAATGTATTCAATGAATTATTATTACTAATTTAATTAATACATTAGTTAAAAAAAAGATTTTAAATCTTTGTATAACAACTCATTTATAATTAACTGATTATTACATACACAAGTTACTGTTTTACAGCTAAAATATATATATATATATATATATATATATATATATATATATATATATATATATATATATTATATCTTAGATGTTTACTGAGTTTAAACTGAACAGAGATGACATAGCTGAATTCAATGATGAACTGCCTTTAACTATCATTTTGCATTATTGACACACTGTTTTCCAAATGAATGTTGTTCAGTGCTTTGACGCAATGTATTTTGTTTAAAGCACTATATAAATAAAGGTGATTGATTGATTGATTGATACTAAGTTCCTTCTATTCTCTGTTAAAACACCCAATAATATTTAAAATATTAATAAGCTTAATATGTATAAAATCATAATTTATTGGGTACTTTCAATTGGGAAGTTGCTGTGCCTAAATCTAACCCCGAAATTTAACTTATGTATATATATTATCTTTTTTATTTATTGAAAAAGTATAAGTTAAAAAAATCTATATTTTATATTTTCTTTGTAAATTAGAAACTATGCTAAAAATGTCCTGCATTTTCCATGTCACTACCAAAACATATATTTTAGTCCAATGGCTGAGACTGAAATTAACTACACCCCTACATTTATGATCAAGAAATCTCTCTCTCTCTCTCTCTCTCTCTCTCTCTCTCTCTCTCTCTCTCTCTCTCTCACTCTCATAGCTAAGTAGATTGGCCCATCATTTTAAAGGTAAATGTGTTTAAAAATCTGTGTGTAAATCTAAGGAATGTCACTACCAAACACCTTTGTCAATATCAAAAAATTTGATATACTTTAGGTACTGAAATCTTTTTTTGGGGTGATGATCAAGTTCATAAATGTTCACATAATCTTCATATTTGGGGGAAATAAACAAAAGTTTAGTATAGTAATGCAAGTTTTAAGTCTTTTAGTATGTTTTAGTAGCATTTTAGTGTGCAAGTTAAAACTCTGTAATGTGATGTGGGCGCTACCAAAGCATTACCATCACTACCGAAAAATATGTGCAGTCACTACCAAAACATGGGATGTTTTGTCAAATATAAAGTATACTAAATTATTAACTAAGATGTTATAATAGTTTTTTGTTCAATGTTCAAACTAATGAATACATCAATTTTTAATCAGTATGATTTTTCCCTTTTACAAAGGAAAATTGGATTCAAAATACAAATCAAATTTCATAAATTATACTTGCAATATTGTAAAAAATAAGATTTTTATTGATTTACTTCTAAAATATACTATATATATATATATATATATATATATATATATATATATATATATATATATATATATATATATATATATATATATATAAAAATGTAGATGTAAGCAAAATCTTAATAGTTCAATATAGGCTAATCCCTCCATTTAAATTATAATTACTGTATTTCTGTAGTGATACATTTGGGGAGAAGATAAATATTCCTGAACTTCCTGTATCTATCTGAAAATACAATATGAGATTGAACTAGACAATTACTAGAAATATGTACCTTGGATACTTGACAATTTACATACATACAATTTTTGGGGGATGTTTTTAACTCTGTCTTTGGATCAATTCTGTAGAATGGCCAATACACACACACACACACACACACACACACAAACTTATATATATAAATATATATTTTACATTCATTTAGATTATTCACTCAATTCATTCATTATTATTTTATGCAGGTTAATGCATTCTTTAACAGGAAATCTCAATGCAGGAGTGGAATGTTTATATACACACTCTCTTGCCTCAGCAACTAAAATAAATGAAGATTCTGGGAAACTGGAAGTCAACCCACACTCTACCTGCCATCATTGAGATTACTGTCGCTCACCCGTCTCATTGGCCCAGTCTGTAATCTCCTGCAGCCCGCCTACAGCTGTCGGGACTGGAGACAAATCAGACAGACACTGGGAAGAGGCGTTTCTAGAGCTGTTTTTAACAGTGAGAGTGACCTAACCATAATGTGCATCAACTATCTGTTTTTAAATGCCACCCACAGATGGGCTACAGATATACAGACTCAATGGGAAACAGAAGGCAAAGTTAACACAGGTGATGAAACAAAGCTAGAGAGAGCTAGAGCCGAGCATCAGCAGTCTCCACGTTGCAATTTATTCTGACCAAGAAGCGCCCAACTGCTCAAGATATAATATGGTCAACCAACCAGAGTTTGCTTTATATTTGGCATTTAGGGACAAGTAAATGTGTAACTTGGCATAACTCAAAGATCTGTTTTTGGATATCTTGTTGAATCGTTTTTCATTCTTGATTCGCTGTCAGGTATCTCACAAATTGTGTCAAATTCAGACACTATTTGAAGCAGCTGAGAAAGGTCACAATGCAAATTATGCACAGAACAAGAAAAATAAGCTGGTAAAATCTGAACTGGAACATGACAGGTTTTGATTTTGGTCTTGCAAATCCAGCATTTTACACACAGCATATTGGGATACATAAAATTTAAGTCAAGTGATGTTGTGTGGGTTCACAACATCTCAGACATCTTCACAGCAGGGTGCTGGAGCCATTCACACAAAAGTGTTCTGTAAATGGAGAGCTCTTCCTGGGTCTGCTGGAGAGCACCCACACTAGGGGACAAGCAGGAAAAGACAGGAAGCATGTGGTATTCTGGCAGACTGTTAAAGACTGCTTCCCTGCTGAGACACTGTCTACAAACATAGCCGAGCACCACATAGAGAATGTGTGTGTCTACCTTCCTCAGGCCACATACACAAATACCATCCGTGTACACAGACTCACGTGAGGAACGTATCTGTAGAAAACGATAGACTCTGTTGGCACACAGTGATGCAGCAGGATCTGGTCCAAACTGGTTACTTCCTTTCTGAAAGGGATAGTTTACTCAAAAAGGACAATTCTGTTATCATTTACCCACTTCAAGTTGTTCCAAACCTGTATGAATATCTTTCTTCTGTTGAACACAAAAGAAGATATTTTGAAGAATGTTGGAAACCAAATAGTTTTTTTCCCATATTATGGCCGTCAGCGGCTACTATCAACTGTTTGGTGACTCGAGGGTGAGTAAATGATGACAGATTTTTTTTTTCTGGATCCTGCTGGATTACTGAGTGCCCAGAGTGAGTGGTGTTTTCTACAGATATGTTCATTGGGCCTCATTCATGAAACATTCGGAAATATATGAGTAAATTCGGAGTAACTGACACATTACCGAAAATTCTCCTCTGAAATCACAAATACATGGTAAAGGTCAGATTTGATAGTTAAATGTGTGTATGTTAATTAATTTTAATCATCCGTAATAGGGCACGCATGCATAGTCATTCACAATTAGCATATTCCCCTCCTATGAATTAAAGCTACGCAGATGACGCATCTAGGAATGGTGTGGAATCCTCTGGACTCAATTCTCAGGTTTTGCATTTTTCTGGAGTGACACGCTGTTTGCTATGATTTGGAATATTCACGGCAGTAACATGTTACGAGTTATTTTATTTTGAAGAATATTACTGAATATAAAAATGCAGTTACCAGCAATATCAACTTCTCCATTGTAGTGCTGTACAATTATGATGGTTGGTCAATGTAGTGTTTGCCCCGCAGGTTCAGATGCAGATAACATTTATGAACTTGATCATCTTCAATAAAAACCCATCTAACAAAAACGGCAAACACAGTTGATCTAATTCAAATGAGAAAGAAGTGTGATTCAAATATGAAATTCATAAAAAAAAAGCCAAGAGTACTGGATCATGACCCGAGCCATGAACTACTGACCCTGTTGAGATGATGCCATAGTAAACACTGTGGTCTATCACAAGTGGGTCACTTAACATGAATAAGACTTGCAGGAAAAGCAGACTTCAATCAATCCAGTTTGAATTCCACTAAAGTATCATTTTCATAGCAATAAGGGGATGACACTCAGGGTACATCTGTTTCCTTGGAGCACTGACACATGGGTCAGGGATCAAATGTCAGGGGGTCACAGCTTACCTCTGGGTTCCTCTGCCTGCTTGGCCAGCTTGCGGAGGGCGGCAGCAAATCCCGAGTGGGTGGACTGAGATGCAGGACTGCCATTGGGCACAATAGAACCGTTGAGGGGGGACGGGGTGAGGGGACTGACTGTTGCCGTGGTGCGGGTCGCCGTGGAAATCATGCCTAACGATGGTGACTTTGGCTCATGGCTCATGCCTGAAGGAGACAGAGAAGCGGAGTGGGACATTAAAAGCAATAAACAGGAAATACATGGACCCTGTACTCATGGTTTGACTCACTGAGGAGAGGACGTAAAAAGCCTGACACAAAAAGCACTGTCTGACCCTAACAGCTGCAGGACAGAGGTGAAGAAGAAGAGGTCAAAGATTATGCCCAAGGTCAGCTTGTCTGTCTGCCAGGATTCACACACACACACACACACTCTAAGAGTATATATACCAAAACATATAAACCATGAATGGATTAAACATGCTGTGTTTCATTTACACTAATTAAATACAGAATGACAAAAAAATATATATATATATATATTAATAATTAAAAAATAATAATAAATCCATACGCAGAAGTGATGTGTTAAATCTGGACTAAGAATAGAAGAACACAGGCCTGGAAAAATGCATGTAAGCATCTCTACTATTAGATCGAGAGAAAGAGACCTTTTACCACTAACTTACTGGTGCCCAATCAGGCCCTGTTCTGGCCAGACATCAAGGAAAGCCCCGAGTAGCTAGGCTGGTTTTGGGGTCACCTGATATCGATCAGATGTGTTTTAAAGAAAACGCATAACTTGAAAAATTGGAGAAAGGATGCAAAATGCAGCAATTTACACAAATATATAGTATGTGTGTGTTCAGAAAGAATAAGCTGTTTTCTGCTACATATACTCAAGTATACGTGATGCTCCACACAAACTCCATCTCCAGAACTGTTCTGAGAGTTCACCAAGCATCTGGAAAATAATGCTTCTGTAAAAAAAATACACTTAGTTTTCTGCCAAAATAAAACATTCGTTTATTTTAAAAGAAACTGACAGATATGTATTACTATTGTAGAGTTAAATGCAATAATTTAAATATAACGTTTTGATATCATAAAAAAAGCATTGTGCTGTTTACCTTTTATAAACAAAGAATCAGCTTTAAAATTCTGCTGAATTCAAACATGAGCGATCACTTTAGTGCCACAGTTCAAGCAGTATGTGAACCCATAATTTCTTTCTCTTTACTTATATAGTATAAAATAAACATGAATGGACATCAACATGTCTCATGTAATCCCTCATTCAGTGTTTCAAAGTTCGGAAAATTCATACAGTTGTAAACAATACCATCTAACAATACATTTACCTTGGAATAACCATTCAGCTTCCATAAACTCATTGTTCAGCTAGAAAAAAATAACTATTAAGAAGAGCATTTTGTTAAATATCCATATGGCGCTATTGCATATTGACATTTTTATTTAATCTGATGACAGTTGTGTACATAAGAAAGAATGCAAGAGGCTAAAGATAAAATTCCACACCTCCTATATAAGTGTTACTAATGAAGAAAACCAATCAGGATCTGTGCAATATATATTGAGAAGGAGGAGAAGAACTCCTTGGCCAAGTGACACATGACAGTATGACTGAAAAAAGTTTATTTTGTGGACCATAAAATTATTTGGCACCTATTTTAGTTTCTTATAGGAGCCAATGGCTCCTTAATTAATCTTTCTGTCTGGAGCCCTGAACAAAAGTGCAGCAGTGTTTGCAAGAGAAACATTTAATGCTGTCGTAAACACAGATCCAGTACAAATATGCAAGAAAACAACAACAACAACAACAAAAAAACATCATCGGCAGCTTTAGATATTCTAAAATGAATAAAACAATACATAAAATCAACAAATGTGTTTTCAATACAAAACAATGACCAAGAGGCTCCATGTTTGTTTGTGGGCAGGATATATGTTACATATAGTAACAATCAGTGAGGTCATGCTTTTTCTTTCACGGCAGTAGAAACATAGCCAATCACAGATCACCACCATTTCAGTAAAAACAGGGGTGCGAGAGGCAGACATACAGATAGAAGAGCTCTCTGAAGAACCGTTCACCCACTGCACTACACACAAACCACTCAGAACAGTTAATAATGAAACAAACAACAGCAGCAACGGACCACTGATCCTCAGACTGACCCTTCACACAGCGCGGATGCACAGCACAACTTTGTTCACATACCAGCTCACAGATGCATGATGGGAGTCGCAAACACAATAGCACACAATCACAACACCTTTAAATTAATGTCAAGCACAATGTCTCCATGTACTTCCTTAGTTCACAAACTGTCGCTCTTTCAGAAAAAAAAAAAAAAAACGTTTGGAGCTTATCAAACAAAGCAACACACACACACACACACACAGACACACACAATCCCTTTCGTCAAGTGAAAGGTTCAGTGTAGCAGCTGGTGCAATGTCACATGACCCTCCTCCTCTCCACCCATAATTCCTCTGCCCCTTTGAGATAACACAGAAAGAGAGACAGGGGAGGGGATCCCCTGTCTTTCTCTCCACACACTTCTGTGTGTGTTCATGAAGATCCTGATCCAGAGGTGGTGACATGTTCTGACATGCTCTTCCACCAAAACAATTTCCTTCCCCCATGTCTCGCTCTCTTAAAGGCACATCTATGCTCCACCCCCTTCCTAAACTGCAAAACAGATGAGAACAAGCACTAATGGGCAATTCACACCAGCAAGACTTTTTTGTACCACTTCCAGCCATTTAATAAAAATAAATAAATGTGTGTACCCCTTCATTCTGGTTGTTGCACTTTTGTGTCTTCATATGGGAAGGGGTCATGGATCAGCTGTTATAGGCATCATTTGTTTTTAAAGGAAAGGAACATAAGATGCTGTAACATGTAAAACTAGGTATTTGCACTAATTAAGCATCTAAACTGCTGTTTAAGTGAAACTTTGTAACAATTTCAAAAAAAAAAAACTTTAAAAAAAAAAAACTTTAAAATATCTTACTTCCTAATCGCAACATAAGCTGGATAAAAACCAAGAAGCACCATTTCATCACAACTGCTTAAAGTAAATGATATATTATCATTATATCACAACTTTCCTACATAAATAAATCGGTTTTACAACCAGCATTTTAATGCAGGAGAGCATCAACATAACTATCACGTTTAGCAATGGATTATTGTTCATTTAAGCACAGGAATGAGTGCAGCATGATAAACTTTCATGTAGTTATCACGATCAATCAGAGTTATCACGATCAATTCCACTATACCCCGAGATGCATTAACACAACTGATTTGCATAAAATCGTGAGTTTCAACTAGCCAACACAAAGGCAATGTGTGTGTTTTAGGTGTGTGCAGGAAATGAAGGGTTAAACAGAAGACTAGAAGTCATCACCACAGGCCACAATGACTCAGTTCTCTTTCCTCTGTTGATGCTCACAGATTTCTCACAGAGAGACAAAGAGAACGAGGAAAGGAACTGAGCTCAATTCAACAACATGGCTCATTTCGCAGCATACATGCTCAAACAACTATGTACCTCACACACAAACCTTAAGGGGTTTTCCCTTGGTAGGACAAATACAGACTAGTATTGTCTTTTTTTTTTACTTTAGTATTGACTTGGTACTGAAGTACTTCTACTTTTGACTTTCTTATTTCCTTCATCCCTAATAAATTATATATTGGTTTACACCTAATTGAGCATCATGAAATTATGAAACATACAATTTAACATCAGTTTATAAAAAAAAAAAAAAAAGAGGACCCAATGAAATGTTATTTTCCAAATTCCACTTTCAATTAAAATGTTTCTGTATTCCTTATTAATTAAATAATAATCTATTGATCAAAAAGCATGTCAAACCATTTTTTTGTTTAAAATAAATTATTTGGCTAATATTTTAACAATTATAGGGCCTTAGATGTTTTAATAAATCAGAAATTCTGTTGTCTTTTTTGGTTCATGATTTAGAGAGAAAAAAACAGCAGTTTTCGTACATAGCGAAATGCGGGAAAAAAGTCTTTTTGCGCTTGAATATTTACAGAGTATAAATAGTCAAAATTTAATTGATTGTCCAGCCCTACTTTATTTTTTAATCATCCAAAATGTGCTAAATTGTGTGACATTTTCTGTTTCAGATATAACTATGACGTGCCGTTCCCCAGTAGAGGGAGCTATCATCTGTACATGTTTCGGTTGGACATCTACCTCATTGTTCTTCAGATGATGTAGATACCACAAATGCAACAAAAACTCATCAAGCCAGCAGAGTCTCATAACCAGTTTTAAATACCTCCCTGCTCCCGACTCATTGAACGACCATGGATAAATGTTTACAAATCTATACTAATCTGCCGTAATGTGAACACCGTCGAGCCGCATTGCCTTTTAGACACAATGACAGGCACAGGCCACAGCATAACAAAGCACACAAGGGCTCTAGTGAGCAGCCCACTTCTGACCTGACCATGCGTAAACACACACAGAGGCAATAATCCCGGTGGCTCCGCTATGCTGCAGCCTACTGTTGAGATAAGAGGTGTGCTGCCCTGGAGAGCGTTTAATCTTTAACCAGCAACAGATTTGCCTATCAGCTCATTAAAGCAGTCCAGATCTGCAGGACAGAGCTATCTACTGTCTTTCATCTGGAATTACCCATGTATGTGCGTGACTCAGACTAACATGGCCCTCGGGGAGAATGTGTGAGGATATACACAAGACATACAAACACATGCTTGACCCTGAATGACTGGTTTTATCACTGTAGTCTGAAAAGATGAGATGGCACACAGTTTCACACACACACACACACACACACACACATTGCAAAAGGTATAACTACAGTCTGCACAAAACCAACACAACACTCCCTTTCCACAGAGCACTATCTGTAACTGCATGCAGACTCATCTTTACGACACGCACACAGCAACAGTCTGCTCATATGCTGACCGACACATGAGATAATGTCACAACATTCACCCTCTTCTCGTTTTCAGGCCTATACCATTTTGGTGGATAGAGAGACAGAGTATGCGGCAAACAGAAGACTTTAGCCTAATAATATGCAAATGGTACCACACTGATACATGCCTCATATGAAGGTAGGTAAATACAATGCAGAAACTGTAAAATTTAATATATCTCCTGTGCTAGTTGGTGCAGTTATCAAATTACCCCTGTGATGAATGAGAAGCACATTATGATCAAAAGATAACGATTTGAATTATGAGTAATGTGACAATTCTGAAAAAAACACTCATGCTTTCTGGTATCACCAGATAAGGGACTGATAAATGCTACTGGAGAGAATGAAATACATGAGCTACTTTAGCCTTGCAGCTATACACACAGACACACACACACACCATATGACATTCAGCGGATCTGGCAGCTGGCTGTGGCACTTCCAGGTGGTTCATAATGAAGCCTTTCTCCTGTTTGTGTGTGTGTGTGTGTGTATGTGAGTGTGTGTGTGTGTGTGTGTATGTGTGTGTGTCTCCCAAGTACACAACCTATTATAAACAGCAATAGCAGAACAACAGTGTGTGAGCACTGTAGGGAGTGAAGAATGCACCCTTTTTATGTATTGTGTGTATGTAGAGGATTTTGGGCCACCACTGTTGTAGTCCCTAAGGGTTTCCTGTCAGCTGAGGACAGTAGACTAGTGTAGGCTTTCCGGAGACTGAGCCGTAACTGATATGGTGACGTTAAACTCTTTCAAACTGCCCTGCTGTGTCACCCCAGTGACCCCACCGAATGACCCCCAAGCCCTCTGACACACTTACACACCAAGACATGATGGTCACAGACTTGGACAACACACACACACACAGAGTAAGCGCTATGTTGTATGAAACTCAGGCTGATAAGACAAGGTCCGGGCATGTGTGTGTCTTATCTCCGGCTTCAGTGCCACTCTCGCTGCGTTTGTTTAGCCGTGTCTTATCGCCACCAGAGGGATTACAGCAGCTACTGTCACACACTGCTGCTGTGTTCTCAACGCTTGCGTCTGGGGCCAAAACTGCTTTTATATCACAATGTCACACAGACAAACCAGCTCAAATCCACTGAGTCGTCCATCCAGGTTTCCCCCCTAAAAACTAATGACAACCAAAAGACCCCACAATTTAACAACATGAAATCGGTTTACTTTCTGAATAAATGTCTCTTCCTATTTGTTATATATATATATATCTCATGCATTCAAAATCATTTTGGTAAACACGTTTTAAAGAGTGTCATATTTGGTCATTCGACTTTCCTAAAAACCTAAAAATGCTATGCCATTTTTTTCTATTAGGCAGCTCTAGAAAATATTTTGTTTTTGTAAACTTTCATCCAAATATTATAGCCTTGTTTGCCTCAGCAGATGTAATCAAGGCAGCTTTATATTCTATCAAATTGAACAGTTATGCTGCACTAGGTTGTCTTCAGAGCCATAAGCTTCTGTTTACTGTCGTATTACACCATATCAAATTCACCTTTGAAAACATGATTTCTCTGGCATGTTTTAGCGACACACAACACTGCTGCGTCTGATACGAAGGTGCTGTTAAAAGGTGTGGTTTCCAGGTCGCGGATGCTGAATGCTGCAACATGTCGAGGCCGATCTGGTGTCAAAGATAACATCAGATAACAGCTGTGAGCCGGGGACGCCCGACACCGCCCGCCCTGAACATTACCCAGCATGCCTAAGCATTTGCATATGCAGGGCTATGGCTGTGTTTGACTAAGGCGGATAGGCAAATCAGAGTAGACTCTCTATGTGAGCTGAGGTCGTCACGAGATTGAACGATATGTAACTGACGGTTGCTTGAGCATGCGTGTGGTCTGTTGTGTGACTGCCTTGTAGCTACAGCTAGCACAGGAAGTGCTCACTTAGCTACTTTCTATTCATACCTACGCTATGTGGTTTGGTACAGCCACACAAAATGAGAAAATAAATGTGTGTGCTCAGTGTAGTCAAAGACAAACCCCAGAGGGCACTATCACACATACAGGCGAAGACTACATGAGAGGAAAAGATCAGAAGACAGTGTGAAACTAGAAACATAACCATAAAAACAGAGCTTTTGGTTCCAATGCCTCCCTTCTCGTGTTTACTAATTTACAACAGAGAATATGAAGGCAGGTGTTCTGAAAACACATGGTTATGTCTCTAGTTTCTTGTCATTCGTGCAGTTCATGTAACAGCTGACGTTTAATGGTTGGATGAATGAAAGTAAAACGCGTCGCATCTTATATAAAATCCATCTGTTGAGACTCATTACAGAACATCAAACAAAAACGCAGAGAAGAAAAGAGGAAGTCTGTCAAAAGTATACTGAAAGTGTCTCGCGGTTAACAAAAGGCAGCAAGGCTGGAGGTGTGAAATATACAAAATATTTCCACTGCAGAAAGCTCATCTGCTCGCATTTCAGTGTACTCAAAAAAAGACATTTTTAGCATTATCGCTAATTATTGCTTTGTGTTTCCAAACACTTTTTTTTCCTATATTGAGTAATGCTGTGCACATTATGTTTCATCTAATAAAATCCAATCTGTGTGATATACTAAGTGAAGGGACATAGAGAGTAGTGTGCTCAGAGACCACAGGACAATGATGAGAGTGCTCGTTTGCTTCCATGAGGATAAATGCTAAGCGTTACATGAAAAAAAAGGAGCAAGAGGGAGGGGCAAGGGTTCGAGAGGGCAGCAGGGGGTGTCTGTGAGCTTTTCAGCGGGGGTTTGCCCTCTGCAACGGCCCACAGCAGACAGGTGCTTTACGACATGTTGACACAGCTGCTCTGCCACTTCCTGTTGATCCTTCTACACAAGTCGACAAGCATGAGGACCCCCACGCGGGCACCCAAAGAGAATACCCATCCCAATTATTTCAGAAAATCTGTTGTCCACAAGAAGGAAAAAAATAAGTAAACTAAAACCTTGACACTTGGCAGGAACGCAGCCTCATTAAAAAATAAATCTGCCCGCTGTTCTGGTGTGCATCTCAAGAAAGCTGCTCCTTTCGTATTGCCATCAGAGTAAGGTCACAGCTTCGAGAGTTAGTCAAATGTGAGTTCAAAAAAGGCAAATGTGCCGTGCCTCCTCCGGCATAGGGCTATGAAAACACATGCAAATGCAGGGGTGTGTTAGTGACCTCTCTACTGGAAGTCTTTTCAAGGATTTGGCTGTGATGAGGACATGCAAAACTGGGTCAGTCTTTTTCTTTAGGCGCTGAATGTAAACACCAGAGAATACAGCGGCAGGCTTAATTACTTTTACAAGATCCACAGCTGCCTTGTACTGCCGACAAACTGTCATCACGTTCAGAAAATGACAGGCGACATTACAACAACATAGGACAGTTATTAGATATTGGAAGAAAGGAATAAATAAAATCAGAAGAGACCCTGCTTTCCATAAAGCAAATAACTAAGCATTTACCAAATTATGTACTAATGAAACTATTGTTGTAGACCTTTATGTAGCCTACACAACAGTAGGAGAATGCTAAAGAAGAGATTACTTGACCAGGATGCTTTTCAAGAACGTTAAGTTCTGATATGTAATTAATTTAATTTAGGCATATTACATGCCTAAATCTCCAGCACATGAATATCCTGTGTGAATGGATATTATGAGACTATCGCACGGTCTGTATATGATAAGGGCACATGAGCCAGAAGTCCAGGTATGTATGTATAGCCTATAAGTAAATAAGGGCATGGGCTTTTGGCTAAGAGATAGATAGATAGATAGATAGATAGATAGATAGATAGATAGATAGATAGATAGATAGATAGATAGATAGATAGATAGATAGATAGATAGATAGATAGATAGATAGATAGATAGATAGAACAATTTTAAAAGAATATAAAAACAGTAGGTTTATTAGAGACACCATTCACGCAAAGAATTTATAATAAGCATGAATAAGCTTATTGTTCATGATATATTCTAATTGTGAATACAACGAGCAGAATATTTCAAAACCCTATAAACTACCTAGAAAGCTGCATTTTGGGACATCATAGTAGCATCATCAGCCGCTGACTCATGACGCCCTAAATTCCTGCTGTCTAGAAAGGGAACTGACTAGGTTTTGAGACGCAGCCCTGGTTATGACTCTAATAATCGCTACTAACACATATGCTTATTTTCAGAAAGAATAAAAGCAGTTATATCCTATTGGGATAAATGTTTATTTGTCCGCGTAACGAAAGCAAACACACACACACACAAACACACACACATTAAACAATACACACGCGCGCGCGCTAGCGCACACACACAATACACACGCACGCTCTCGTTGAGCGCTGACTCTCTTTATACTGCGACGGTTCCTTCTCTTTCCCTTATATAAAGCCATTATTTACACTATCAATCTTTTAAAACGCTATAATACATAGATAAATATTCAATCTTCTCACCTGTAAAGAGAGTAAAAGCTTATTTCCGTTTTATAAATGGAAAAGAGATGCGTTTATCCATCGTATCACAAAGCTCAGCAGTACATTGTTGACACACTCGTCGACGGAGAGCCGAGCGGAGCCGGTGAGGGGAGGAGCTTCCTGTCTGATGTGGGAAGGGCTTACGTGAGGAGTTTCCCGCCTCAGGGGAAAGACGTAACCAATCCTTCTACATCAAGTGGGGTGCGTGACTGCATGCTACGTAGCTACGTCAGCGTGACCAAATTGATATTCATGAGATAACACTTTAGCATAGTAAGGAGAAGGGGGAGGGGTAACGAGCACCTGCTCTCATGCGGACCCCACATTTAGTGCTACTGTTTCGAAATAAATTGTCTTCATACAAAATGAGAAATATCAACAGCAGAACAAGAAAAGGACACTAAACGGTGGACAAGTGTATGATTATAACTTATTTATTGAGTGTAATAGCTATAGTCTATTACATACGCAATATATACGATACAACATAACTTCTCATAAAGATGGTTTGAAACAATATGTATTGTGATGAGCCAAATACAAATTAATTTGACTTAAAGTGAGATTTGGTGAAATGAGCAGCAGGGGGCAGCACATCCTCTCCCCCATCAAGGATTCTCAATTCAAAAGTGTTCATAACATCCTTTAGGGACACTGTCAGTGACATTACAGTATTTTGAGTCCACACACTTCCTCATACCAAACATATGCATTCAATACAGCAACTGGATAAAAACTCTGATATCCTGAAATTTTAAGAACTGCAAAGTTAAAACTTGGAGCAACCTCCAAAAGCTGGTTTTCTTGGTGTCCATCGACATCTCAACTAGCTCAGTTTCATTAGAAAGATGCTGTCTTCACACAGTCTTACTAGTGAACAGCATGGCTCTGTGATTCCATCAGCCTCACATTAGAACTAACCAGCATGAACAGCAAAAGCTGATGTTTTTAGCAGGGCATATGCCTCCTTTAGATCACATTAAGACCGTCCCTGCTTATCTGATTGTCAGCTACTGCTACGAAAGGTGCATATATATTTTCCCTGTGTTCTACATTTCCAGTGTTCTTCTTCTGAAGTTTTAGTGTAATGTTAATTTCTGCCACCAACTGGTAAGGAGTGTGAATCAGATTTAATAACCTTTCTCTTTATTGAATTGTGAACAAAACTATATTCTCCTGTTAAATCAAAATTCGTTTAGAAAGTTTAGAAAAGAGTTTCTTTCATTTTCATATTTGGGACAGATTAAAACATCATCATCATCACATGTTCTCAGTTTACAATTCCGTTTCCCTGTTCTACACAGTGTAATATTAGGAGCATTTTGTGTGTGTGTGTGTCTCTGTGTGTGTTACTCTAATTTAAATTTTTTTGAATGTCATAAAATGAACTACTTGTTCTGTCCTCCTCACACAATTTTGCTCCTCATTTGTTAATTATACTCTTTGTTTCAGTCTTCCTATATTTCACATTTATGCCTATATCAGTGTTATCTCATTTTGTTTTATTCATACACTAGAGCTGGTAACCATACAAATATAGCATGCACTTACTGTAATTCCATGATCTGAATCCTATATAACATTTGTAATATTTCAGTATCCCAGGATGTTTTCTTTACTTTCAGCATGTTCACAGGTTTAACCCTATGTTAACCTAACCGTAGCCCAAACCCTAAGTCTAAACCTGGGAACATGGGATCCTTTGTCATGTTCATAATTGACCTATATGTAAGCCCCTCTTAATTACTGTTGCAAAAAAGCAAACGCAGTTGCAAGCTGTATTACAATGACAGCTGTCAGTGAAAACCTTATCCCAAGATGTTTTTGATAAATCTTGGACACAAAAGGACAACCATTCAACAGGGACTTAAATATGGCATAGAGGGATATATAAAAGATTTTAAAATAAATATTGTGGCTATTAATTTGGAAACAAAGGTTAACAGATCTGAAAAGCCCTTAGCCTCCGTGTCGCCAAGGAGAAATGTAGCATGCTATGTTACAGCTTTATTATTCTATCTGCATGCCTGCCGGACAGCCGCACCAACCAGAAATGGGAAGATTACTTTAAAAATGTATTCAGTACAAATTACTAATTACCAGGTACAGATAGATTTTTGAGACTTTTTTTCTCACATTTTCTGAGCTGATGTTTCTGAAGAATCAGTGAAATGGATTTAAACATGAAAAAATTAACTCTTGTTGGTTGCTTAACCCAAAAAGGACATGTGGACACGTGGAAAATTCAAATTCAAAATCCAAAATTCATATAAGGTATCTTTGATCATGTGAATCATTTATATCTTATTTAGTTTGTTTTCAAGCAATGGAGTATATGCATTTGATGGCTATGTGCGAGAATGCTACAGACCTGTCACCTACAGCAGTATTCTCCTCTGATCAAAACAGCCTAATTTATTTTGTTTGTTACACACTGAACATTTAAAAACACTAGCAAGCCCCCCACTGTCACAAAGCATATCTGTAATCTGTATTGTAAATGAATACAGCTCTTCTTCATTTGTGCCAACCATTTAACGGCATTCTAAATATTGTGTTGCTTCTCAAGCCAGCATTTCTGTAACACAGCATCAAAAGCCAGTGAAAGAGAGGTCATAATGTACATGAAGCAGGCTAATTCTTCATGACATTAAACATTCATGACCTGATGAATGCTGTTAGGATGTTTTCCAAAAACACACCTTTACATTCCATATTCCATAGTGTAAAGTGAAGTTCATCTCAGCATGGGGTCTGAAGTGTCAAAATCACCCCACACATTCTGTAATTTAGATCAGCCTCTCTCTTTCTTGCTATGGCCTGGGGCAGCTTTCTCTTAATTTAATAAAGGGCTTAAGCTTCAACCCACTTTTGAAGGATCTTACTACTATTGAATTCATTGCAATACATCACCCACTGGAGACAAGGCTGTGGGCAGTGAGTGGGCCCTGAATGAATGAATTAACGAAGAACTCGAAAGAGAGAATATCGGTCTCTGGTAACCTGCTCCAAAAACCTCATGTCAAATCTATACATTAAGGTAGCTATCTTCTTATCATATATCATTTTTCTCAGTAAAATCATATTATGTTGTGCATATGCTTATAGAGCATTTGGCTTTCACACTAAGCTTAACCCTAGGTCAATGCCTTTTTAACTCAGAGTTAAGGCCATCATTTTCAAAGAGATGTAGCACTCTAGGTTAATTAGCTCTGTGTCTCACTCAATGTTAATCACCTTTTAAATATATGCAAATTAAGTCAATGAGCTTTAACCCAGGGTTTACAAATGTAGTTTGAAATATGGAAATTATACTGCCAAGAATTAATTACTAACCCAGAACAAATGCGCAGTGTTAAATATGAAGATTACAAACACATACATTAAAAATAATTTTCTTAAAAATGACATTTTTAAATGCCTTGTGCATGGAATTGTATCACTGATTTTAATGGGTTCAATTAGTTTCTGACCAATAGAAGAGATTTCTTATTAAACAGCACTGATGAGGAAGATCAATGCACAGTTTTTCTAGACAACATAAAACATACTTCAAACATTTTCCTTTTATTTAGCATTCAGTAGTATTGCTTTAATTATTAAAATATTTGAATTTGAATTATTCTATAGCCATTGCCACAGATACAGATATAAATATTTGTATAACTGAAGTCAGAATAGAACAGTTTGTGTGCTTGTAAAGGTAAGACATGAAGGCTATAGCCTCTGCTGCAGCTCAGCTAAAACAGACGGTCTATTCCCAATGCATGCTCATCAAAGACCCGCCGACCTTCCTCTGCAAACATACACACAGTGAACTAGCTCACTGTTTGTCTTTATCTTTATAACATCGAACAGCTTTCAGAGACTTTCATGTCTGTAGTACAGCTCAAGCAGGATTTGGCCTTTTTTTACACACATACTGACACAGCAGGCTTTCAGTAGGGATCTGGATCATTCATCACCCAACAGTTTGACCTCAGGTTCATAAGGTCATGACAGACGGTCAAAGACAGAGTGGAGGAAGAGGCAGGCTATCTGTGGTGGGCAGCAAGAGCAGACTACAGTTCAGTGAATGCTTTAAAGTCAGACAGAAAGCCAGCACTGCACAATTTTAAAGAGTGAATTTAACTCCCTCAGAGTTCAAATTAACACTTACCCAGTGTATATATGGAAACCACTGGGAAAGTGTTAAACTAACAACTTTGAAAGAGTTAACATTAAAACTCTGACAGTGCTACTAAGAAACAAAAAAAAAATGTACAAATCAACCCACTAAACAATACACGTTTCCTTATTTATTTATTTATTTGTTTTTTAATTTTTTAATGGAACATTGTAATTCTTTTTCCCTGCATCAAAATATCTTCACATTCAGTTTTTTCAATACTTATAAAGAAAATGTTCTTACAACAACTGAAACATCGCACAAAATACTTATTTATTATTTTGTCTTAATGTCATAAGTTTTATGATGCTTACATTTATCAGCTTAAACAACAGCATGTCATTCATTACCATCCCCGCTGAATGCATATTAAAGCTCAATGAACAAAGTCTTTGCTAATGGTATTCGGACCATTTGGAGCAGTTTTCAGCACAACGAGTTGCATTTCTCTGCAGTTTTCAACCAAGCAAGATATCCACTTACACTTGCAGCATCACAAAAGTGCTCCTGAAAAAAAATAAAATAATAATTATACATAAAATAAAATTAATAATAATAAAAAAGGTATTGGTGGTTGGTCTCTGTGCATGACTGCACGTTCATGAGACTCCATTAGCACAGTTCACTCTGATTCACCCAGGAAATGCACACAAGCAGTGAAAAATCCAGATTAATAAAAATGCAGCATGAAAAACATGTTTTCTTCACTGAGGTAAATATATCTGCTGTGTTCGTCACAACAGGAAATTATCAAAAAAATTTCATTATGACTGTCATGAAAGTCCAGTTCCAGTCCGGTGTCACGTGTCAGTGAAGAAAATTTAAAATACTGTGAACAAAATACTACTTTATTTGGAATTTCAAGGTGTTGTTTTTTCATGACGCATCTTGATTTTTCACTGCTTGTGTGCATTTCCTGGGTGAATCATAGTGAACTGTGCTAATGGAGTCTCATGAATGTGCAGTCATGCACAGAGACCAACCACCAGGTCAGGATATTTGCTAAATAATATGTTAAATTTCAGTTTGTTTTTACCCAGACCTTATCGTATACCCACAAAACACTTGGAATATACAGCATGTTTAGCATGGGACCACTTTGTGATACTTTTGCATCTTGTTTAACAGCTTGATTTCGATCGCCATAAACTGACATTATAAGGACAAGTATGTTTAGGAAATAAAAAATAATCATTTTGGACCAAAAAAGAAAGAAAGCCATACAGCATTAGAGCAACACAAGGGTTTAGCAAATGATGACTCAATTTTAATTTTTGGGTTAGTAAGGGATAGTTCACCCCAAAAGGATAGTTCAACCCAAAATAAAAATAAAACAAAAATAATGACTTTATTTGACAATTCTTCTCCCTTGAGTCTCCCTGTGCTTCCATTAACAAGAGTATGGCGATGCATGCGCTGCGCCTTGTTAACGTGCAAAGGAATGTACACGCATGCATCGTGGTACTCTCATGAATGGTGGCAGACGTTAAGCAGAAGATAAGAAATTGTTGAATAATGTTGTCATTATTGTTTTCTTTGTAGACAAAAATATCTCGTAAATTCATAAAATTATGGTTGAACCACTGATGTCACATGGACCATTTTAATGATGTCCTTACTATGTTTCTGTGAATTGACAATGATAGGACCCTTGCTGTCTATGGGGCAGAAAGCGCTCGGATTTCATCAAAAATATCTTTACAAATAATTTTTTTTTGCGAAGATGAACGAAGGTCTTAAAATGTTTAGCACAAATAATGCTTCATATGGCTTAATGTACCAAGACAGTGAAAAAGACAAAATTATAAACCATATTCTACGTGCAGATATGCACATAAGCCCAAAATGTGAATGCTACGCATTTTTTATTACACGTTAACTGTTTTCCTCTCATATAAAGAACTTAATGTACCAGGACAGTGATATTACATAACCACATTATGTACACACTTTACTAATAAAGCATAATATCTCCAGAAAACTGATGAACCCAAAATATTAACTTTACTGTCTTAATGCACAAACGTTTTCTTCATTACGATTTTCTAAAGGGAGGAAAACGCTTAACAAGTTGCGTTATATTCTGGCCTCATCTGCATGTCTTTCAGCATCACTGTCTTACTACATTAAACCAGTTTTCAAATAGGTGTGTCGTACCTTCACATTCTCTACAGAGAAATTGAGTATATTGAAAATAGCTATTTTCAAATTAATTCAAAGGAAACAGCACTAAAATATAAAATAGTGATACATCAACATTATGAAAACTCACAATTCATGCTTAATGAAATCATGAAATTTAGTCACGCAAGACACAAGAACTAATGACTGATATAGCTATTTAGATTTGGTTAAATAACATTATAAATGAAGTAAAACACTTGGTGTTTCCATGGTAAAAGCGACCTCCGCATCTGCACTGCATATCAATTCAAATGCATCTGTGAGAAACATTTAGGCAGTCACAGCATATAAATATCATCAGTACTTAATATTATTTTATAAAATACATATTGTAAATGAGGTGAAACACTTACTTCCGGTGTTTTCCTTGCTTAAAACCAACTTCCCCATCTGTGAGTGAAATGGGATGTCTCTGAGAAAAAGTTTAGAAGCGCACAACACATAAATACCGCTATAAATCAACATGATGTTATTAAATACATATATTTTAAATGAGGTAAAACACCTACCTCATTTAAAAACGGGGTGTTTCCCGTTTAAAAACGAAGTCCTTGTCGATTCAAATGCATCTGTGAGAAACGCTAGTCTCGTTTAGGGTACACACAGCATATAAATGTAATCATAAAATCATCTTATAAAATACATCGGGAGTCAAAGAAAATGGCGCCTGTGAAAAATATTTCAGATGGGTTAGTCTTGCACACAAGCAAATGTCCCGGATGTGACTAATAAGACACAACAGTGTTAATAAGGGTGACTCTGTATTTACCAGAGGGTACTATTTACACAAGCTATAGTGTTAATCATTAGAAATGTAACCCCACAACCTTAACTCTTTAATCTAAAAGTCCTTAACACTCAGATTTCAACACCAGAGATTTTACTGTAAGGGGACGGGCTGGAAATTCTAGCTTTGAGAGCAGTTTGCTAATTGTAGTTGTATTTACTGGACGGCCTTTTTATTAAACAGCATGACTCAGCTGACAGAAAAAAAAATATTTTAAGTGGCCACGGCACTTAAAATGTTTATTTGAAGAATTCAGAAAGTCCTGCTCAAAGCAAAAATAGTATTTGTTGTAACAAAGCTGCAAAAACAATGTATTCTCCACTTCTGAAACTTTGTGAAATCAGCACATGAACACCTCCTCAGCAACACATCACACCTTCAGTCAACTCAAGAGTTAATTTATATGTGCCCAAAGTGAACACAGAAAGACATTCCCGACAGTGCACCGAATCCAGAAGTCACCATGAAAACAGACTCTGAGAGGTAGCGTCATACTTCAGTGATGCAGAACTTTATATGTTAATGATTGTAAACCAGTCTTGGCTCACAAAAATAATACAGCTTAAGTTCATTTTTTTTTAATTATTGAAATTCCATAAAAAGCTAATACAAATTCGATAAGGAAATGTTTAAGATTTATGAGGTAAAATAAACATTGTTTATGCCATAATTTTTTATGTCATCATTTTATAAATATAACATAATGCCTAATCTGTGAGATTCTCATCAAATAGAAACTCTTTTATATGAAATGGCAAAACGAATGGTTGTTCACATAAGACGTTTTTGATTGTTGGTCAATGTAAACATGCACATAATGGATGTCTTTGTTGATGAATTCAACTGTTTTGAACTTGAGTCTCTGAAAACCATTCTGTGATGTTTTTGTTAAACTATGAATAATTTAAATTCATTATTTAAAAATTAATCTGCAAATTGAGCTGGAATATTAGAAAGTATTTTGACAATAGAAAAATTATACCCTTCTGTAATGACACATTTGTGAGCAACTGTGTAACTTTTATTCAGTGCCTCTGTCACACACACACACACACTCACACACTGCTCTATTAACGTCAGACATTGCAGTAATGGCACAACGGCTGACCCGACTATTACACTGCTTCTCTCTGCTCAGCCCTTCTATTGATATACCATTGATCCAGCAAACCAACCGCGAACAGACACTGCCCCACTCTGTACATACACTCACTCACATCTGGAATGTACACTCACCTATGGGCATCATTTTGTTGGTTGAAGTCTGGCTGATTGTGATGCCACATAAATATAACATTAATACTGTAATATTCACAATAGTAAGTTATCCTGCTATGTGGCATTAGACACACCACACTGACTTCTTGTTAATATACAATAACAGACAGACCAGATATTTGACCTTTTACTATCTTAATAAATAAATGGCACGTGGAAACCCAGTATTATGATCAAATTATGTCCATATTAAATTGACTGTAGTCATCAAATTAATTGTGCAAGGCAGTGACACATTTTATTTGATAACTTTGTTTTTACAGTTTCTGTAAGTTTTGGGATATTTTAGGTTAGTAGATAAATGTTTCAATCTGAAGTTGTAAATCAGCCATGACTTGTTAGTCTATTTATAAACTTTTTGCATAATGCAAGGAGTCATGAATTAAAAACCAGCCATGGTAAGAAGTGGCAGGACACATAAATGATGTCTATGCCCACGGCACACACAAATGAACTGCACACCTGGAAACCATTCTTCTTCTTGTGTGCTACACTGTTGTTAAATTAATCATAGCCTGATCACTCAGCTCTAGTACTACAAAAACAGCCTGCTGCTGTCATTACTGGCCTGTCATTAGTACAGTGGATACTATAAAATCTTAAAAAGTGCTCAAATATCACGTGCAGTAGCATTCAGAACACACTGTGTTGTAACTGGCCCCAAGAAACCCATGAACCAATGTTTTTTGACATATTTTGAGGCACCAGCATTTTAATTTGCACACACTTTAATTCTGTCACTTAAATTAACTTAACACTGCATACATAAAATAGTGCATATATAACTTGTATGCACTATTTTGTTTTGTGCAATAACCATTCTTTGAAGCTGTGTGCATGTATATGTGTATGTATTTGTGTGTGTTGATGGAGGAAATTAATATAGCATCATGAAAGCAGAAAAAATGGCCCCAGCTCTGTAATGTATCTCAAAAGTGTATTTCAAATTGTATATCTGCATACTCCCAAAATACCTTACTCTAAAATCAAAATCCATAACTTGTCATAATTTCTGAGGTGATGGGTGTGTATAGAATAAAAGCTCTCATTGGCTCCGCCCACAGAACAGATGTCCATCTGGATCCAAGGAACTGTTTCGGCCAAAGCAATTATTTGTCAAATTATTACATACCACTGCATAATCTCCACCAGAATAACTGATACACAAGGGATTATAGGAGGTGTTTTAAATAATGATAGACAAAGACGAGGGATGGGGAATAAATGTGAAGTATTTTCTGATGACCGCAGTACCCCATATGACACATTCACATTTTAAACAGTGGAGCTCAGTATTTTTTCAAGGGCAGGGAAGCACAGATATTACTTACAGTACAAGTGGTAAAATATGTAGTGAGATCTACTGTATCTGCAGTTTTGCTCATGAGAGCTGATTCTTAAAATAAGACGGGAAACATTTATTGAAGGCTTAATGTCAAATGAACAATAAGATGCTTCTTCCCTTCGTCTCTCATAGACACCCAGTGAAGCACATCATTTGTTCAAGAACCATTTGTTGTGTGTAGACCACTTGTCCAATAAACATCAATCATTGCTCTATTAAAATCAATGGTACAGGAAGCAGGGCTTCAGGAAGGGTTCTCTGGACAAATGAATCCTACACACAGATTTATGTAAGTTGATCCAGACAGCCTAATATTTAGCTCTCTCTCTCTCTCTCTCTCTCTCTCTCTCTCTCTCTATATATATATATATATATATATATATTTAAGGTATGTTGACAATTTGAGGATCCAGTGGCATTTTAGTCACAAGCTATTTTGCATGCTTTCATTGGCTAAATATTTGTAAAACCCACAAAAAGACGTAAAGATGACTAGCATTGCTTAATAATAACAACAACAACGACGACAAAATATAATAGCTATAGGAAGCTTTGATAATTTTCCACAGCCCGCCTGACAACCTGTTACGACACACTACTGTACTGTATTCTTCAATGGATAAAGTTTTGGGAAACCCAGGCATCCTGTACAGTCTTCACCAAAGTAATCACCATTGATTTCAAAACACAACCATAAGGAAATCGTTAATAAATGTGAATTGCTATTAACACACAATCAGGAGTTGGCAGTGAGAAAGAGTCATGATATAAATTGGATAAGGATAAAGAATTCCTGTGACATTACTGAAAAAGGAAAAACACGCAGATGTAATAGAGAAAAGGGAATTATCCTGAGCAAAGTAGTTGTAAGATGTCTTGTGGTTGATAAGTTCCTAATGGAAGAGGGCAGAGAGACAGAAAGAGACTACCCGAGAGAGAAATGGGCAAGTTCAAGCTCTCACTAATGGACTAATCATATTGATTTCTATTTAGCTGCCTACTCTGATGTTATTTATCATGATTAACAAAACCACCTCGCTCTCACCCTCTGTTTTTCTTGCTATTGCCCATTATTTAACTACTGGTGAATGCTGTCCTCAGTGTTTTCCTCCCCTCTTAACTGACCTTTTGACCCTCAGCTCTGAGCTGCCAAATAACCAAAGTGTATTGCGGTTTCGTCATACCATAAGCATATAATCCATCACGGTTTCAACATTACTGCCTTCACACCCTCCAACAAATGAACCTGACATGTTGCTTTTTACTGACATCTTCACCAGGGAAACATTAATGATTGTTCCTCCGGCTGTGCAGTATGACAGCATCATGGTTTCAGCTTAACTTGTTTCAGAGAAAATCTGATACATTTTCTGCTCATTTGCCCTCAAAATGGTATAGAGGAAAGAAATGGCATCCAAGCATTTTTGAGTATTCAACAGCAGTCCATGTAGGTTTGGGCTTGGTAACATCCCTCAATCCAAACATGTCAGGTTTAGATATTACACATCAAAGATGTACTGGCCTTGGTGTCATCAACAAAAAAAGTAAATGATTTCAGAGGCAGAGCAAGTTATTATATTTTGACGAAAGATTAAGAAGACTTTATTTCTTTACAATAGTATGCATAATAAGACAGATATATATGTATTAATAAATAAAATTGAATTAATTTAAACTTTATGTGTCGACTAAAATGCTTCCATGAAAGCATCCGGATGAGAGATCTGTAGATATTGTTTTTGTTATTAAGTGTCACATCTGTTCTGGGCTTATCTCATGACTCCATCTTGTCCTTTCACTGAAAATCAGTCTTTTTAAAGCTGCTGGGAGAAACAACACATTTCTGAAAAATGACAGAGAAGACATAGCAGGAAAATCAGGTGTGTAATAGGAGAATGTAATCTGCAATCACGACCCGGTCTAAATTTGGCACTTGACTGTTTTGTTGATTTGTAATTGCTGTTTACTATTGTTAATTTGATTAAGTTACATTAATTGTTAAATTCGTTTTTTTTTTCATATGGTTTTTCATGTGTCAAAAATATATATTCTTAAGGTGACTAACCCTTTCACATAACATGGGAGTTAAATTTATAACACCACTGTATTAATATTATGGTAGTATCTGAAAAAAAAAAAAAAAAAAAAAAAAAATAAATAAATAAATATATATATATATATATATATATATATATATATATATATATATATATATGTGTGTGTGTGTGTGTGTGTGTGTGTGTGTGTGTGTGTGTGTGTGTGTGTGTGTTTCCAAAGCGTTTTCTAGGGTATGCAGTTCAGTGTTAAAGGAAGATAAATAAATCACAAATGTGAAGAGACAGACTGTAGTTATGTTAAACATAATGGATAGTATATGCACAAAATATCCTGTACTTCCTGGTGGATTGGGTGTTAATAAGAGCTTTGGTGATGTTGACTCTTCATCCCTTCCATCAGCAGTTTAACGCGAAGAAGGGTTAATGAATAACAGTAATAAAGGGCAGACACTGCGTCTTAGTCCAGTCAGAACCAGGATTAAGAACTAACTGAAGAAAGCCACTATATCCTCATTGCATGTTTATGTAACTGTAATGTGGGATTGAATGCATTCAGTAATATGTGGTAAGAATGTAAACAGAAAATTCAGGATGTATGCTGCCAAAAGTAGTTGATAGTAAGGACCAAGCTGGGGTTTCTGTTGAGATTTACAGCATTTAACATCATTTAAGACCAGCCATTTGGATCATTCCAAACTCAAATGAGAATTCCAGTCCTAAACTGAAATAGAGCTGGTTGCCACAGGTATTCTGTTTACAAAAACTTTTATTTAAAAATAATCTATAGACCCTTAATTTCTTTTAGGCTTTCTTCTTCAATATTAAGGAAAAATATTTATTAAATATTTATCACTTAAGTGGTTATTTAAATATTACTAACTTATTTATACACGGTATCACAACAAAATGTAACATGAAGCAAACTGTGAATGTTGAGTGATTCACTTTACACCATTTACTATAGATTTGCTTTCCACTGATTGATCTCTTATATATTATACAGTAGATATCTATATTTTATCTTTAGTATAAATCCGTGTTTCCGCCCTGTTTTAAATCAACAAATGGTAACTTGTGTATCATCTAGAATTGCCCACTACCCACTCTTAAATATAACTTTGCTTACCCATTCATGTGGAAACTGTAATTATGATATTTCTGATTACATTTGAAGGGTGCATTTGAAATTTCGCTCTCTGTTTCTTTAAGTTTTGGTGGGTGTTTGTTTTAATGTAACCGTCTAGTATTGTCAAGGTAAGCTGTATCATTTTGCTTTAACTTTGGATGAAATAATCTTCATTTTTTAATCGTGTATATTTTTTACATGTTTACAAAATCGGTCAGTAGATCCATACAGTGTCTCACTCATATACAGCAACAAGCACAATGTAGAACTTAAATATGGATTAAAATCATATTAAAATTGTATGAATTTCAAGAAAATGAATTGATTATTAAATAATAATTTAATTATTTAATAATAATTTATAATAATTTTTTTTATAAATTGTTACCATACAACATTAAGGGTGTAACAAGCCATATTTTAATAATTAATATTTCAAATACCATATAATTTTTTTTTTACCTAATTTATGTGTATACATTTTATTATGTTATTTATTTTTGATGCTGAAGTGTTCATCTTTCAAAATTTTCGAATTTACTCCACATTCTGATATAAACATTTTCTGTTAACAATGCACTCACATGTTAAATCTGTTTCAATGGCTGTGTTATGTTGACAGTGCAGAAACCTAAGAGTTTCATGTCTAATTTGATGGAAAATATGCCATGTATGTATTCCATTCTATGTATAACTAATCAAAATTGATGAGGTATTTATATTATGCCTAATCTGGACTAATGATATTCCTCTGTTGATTCACAGTTTTTCTCTGAATTTTAATTGCATTTGAAATTTCATCCGATGTTGTATGGAGGGTGTGGCCAGTTCAATTGAAAATCCACTTCAGAAATCGAAAAGGAACTGATTGTGTGTGTATTTTTAAGAAAGGATCAACATTTGATTCAAGCAGTTAAACTTAAGATGTAATTCAAATTTCCACAGGTTAAATAGCAGTCAGGTGGCAGGATTTTGCACGCCTTGAGGCATCTTGTGTTAATGCAGTTAGGGAAAGGGTGTTTTATATACCAATGGAAAGACTAGGGCCTGCTAAAAAAAACCAGAACTCAAAGAAACGTTTCATTTTGTCATATAAAATGGCTGGAGAGCTGGTTGTCACAGATGACTTCTGGTGTTTTTATATAGCTGAAGGTAAAGTGTGTTGCCCTCTAATGAAATTGAGAAACATTTTGAGAAAAGATGAAAAAGAAATGCAGCTCTCAAGAGAGAAATGCTCAAATGGAAGAGAAAAGTCGAGAGGGGATCCCTAAAAGGATGCTGCTTCCAAAAACTTGATTAGAGATAACTGCTTACACACACAAAAGTCGTGAGAGCAAACCTCAAGCTGTGGAGCAACACTACATTTGGTGTGTGTATGTGTGTTTGTGTGTGCGTGAACAGATGGCATGGGAGAGCCGAATAGAAGAGTGGTGTGAGGTCTATCCACACATGAGGGAGAAATTAACTAACTCAAATTTTACTGCTGCCCTCTTTCCGTCTTACAGCCATTAACATCTGCTATCTGCACAGAAACCCGCATTTCAGGTCATCAAGCACGCTATAACTAACAAGATCATTTCACATTGCCACATTCAAGCCTGAAAAAATCTTAATGTGCCTTTCATTTTCTTATGTGAATGACTGTATATCTAATATCTTCATGGTTGTGTGTTGGGTACCTTTTTTGAGTAGACGCCGAGTCGCCATCACACCAGCCAGCACAACTTTGATCAGATGGAACAAACCCGGTCTGACAGGAGCTTAATGGGGCCACTGGCCTTTGGCTCCTTACATCTGTGATTGAGCAGTCGACCAACACACAGAACCCTGACACAGTGCCGTACGTCCCACTGCAACATCTGCTTATGTGAGGGGAACCGGCAGGGTGCTGCTCGTTTCATACTGGGCCTGGCACAGTGCACTTGGACAGACAGGTGGCCTAGCCAATCATGGACCTGTGAGCATGCTGAACCTGTCTCCAGCACATGCTCCTTTCATCCTTTTGTGGCCTGGGTGAACAGCATCCATGAAGCAAGCTCTCCTAACGTTGTCTACAAACCATCTGGATATGAGAGTTGCCCTCGGCAGGTGCAATGACCCTCTCTCAGCGCCTAATTAATGTCATAGGTTATCTTGACCTAAACACAGCCCAAAATGAGACCGTTAAATCTAATAATAAATGCCAGAAATACAGAATATTCTTCATTTACAGCAATTGTAGCTATACTATATACACAGAACACTTTTCTCGGTAGCACTTTATTTTACAGTCCTGTTCCCCATGTACATACTATGTACTTATTATAGTAATTACAATAACTATGTAATAACTAAGTACTAACCCTGAACCTACCCCTAAACCTAACCTTACCCCATGTAGTTACCTTGTATTACCAGAACTTTCTTAGATAAATACACTGTAAGTACACTATAAGTACATGTTAGTACACGTACTGTAAAATAAAGTGCAACCCTTTTCTCTTTATACGCAATACATCAATCTTTTCTCTTATGCAATACAGCTGTCTAATCTGTAAAGGGTCTACTTTTATTTGTATACACACATAGTAACAACAAAACTCTGTGCATTTATAAAATAAAGAAAACAAATAAGGTGTGCTGTCTGCAGCCCCAGTCTGCATGATCTTCATTTAGAAACACGTCATAAAAATGAACTGTAACTCACTGAATACTCAATGAAGAGACATGAGCGATATATCTATAGAAAGCTTGACATGTCTTCTTTTAAACTAAGCAAGTGCTACCAAAAACAAATATTCTGTGATAATGTAATCCATATGAAAACAATGCAATGTCTTCTTTCACATCTCCCTTCATTATATCTAACGCAACCACGCTCAAGCGCTGAATGCGCTATTGAGATTATAATGTTTCACTTGAAGCTTGTGCCGAGTAAACACCCATACCACAGAAAACAAAGCAGCAAGACTGTTCTTCAAGTTTTAATTTTAATTTTATTTTACTGCTTGCTTCACACTGAAAGGAAAAAGACATAATTCCCCCCAAGAAGATGCGCTTAGGATTACCTCAGGATTTGAGTTTTGGATTTCCTCAGAAAAAAAGAATGAAGCGTGTAATCCAGAAGAGATCATTAACATGAGTAAGTCTGTTTTTTTATATATACTAATATAAATATTAGTTTTCACATAACGTGTACACATTTTACTATTTAGACTTTTTCCAAACTATAATTTCTGACTAAATGTATAATCAAGTGAAATATTATGAAGTTTCATTCTGGAGTGTGACTGGAGTAATGATGCTAAAAATTCAGCTTTGAAAGTCAGCTTTGATTGTTCCTAATAAACTATTTAACTGCACTCGAGTGAAGTGAATCTCAAGTTATTTTGTGGGATGATTAAATATATTCTAAATAAAAACTACAAACGTAAAACTACATACATTTATTTTGTCCTCACATTCTTTCTTGTAACTCTGTCACACACCTGACTGAAAGGCTGATTATGCAGCTCATTATGCGGGCCTTTGTCTTCTCAGGTGTAAATCACACTAATATTCATGATAGTTGACACCTACTCGCATATGCCTTTTATAAACAAAAAGTGTCTTAGAAAATTTAAATCAATCTATTGTTTTCTGTGAAAATTCTAGGCTACATGCTCAAGGTTTGACAGTCTTGTGAACAAATGTTCTGTATGTTTTAACGACCTTATTTCAGTGACTTCAAAATTTTAGTTTTTCACTAACCATACATAAACGTTGTATTCTCAAAAACACAATAATGTACATACATGCAATTAATATATTATTGTAGCCCAGTTTGTACTGAATACAGTGTGTACAATTACTCATCCTTCATAGTCATGTAATGCAAAGGTGACTAAGTGACAGTCTTTCAGCCAACGAAGAGGTCGACTCACATGGGAAGAAGGATGAACACTGAGATGCATTCGCATCTTTCTGCTATGAAGCAACTCAAACGGGGAAAGTCTGTGACAGAATGTGGTGTAGCACTATACACTTGGAGAAATTCAATGACTGTAGATTTCCATGGCTTTGTCTGAACAGCAGGCAGAATGCAGCTTTTCAACACGCGATGAAAACGTTGTACAGTTCCATTCGTGTTAGGGTGGTTCAAAGAAGAATGAACTGTGTGTTACAAATGTCTCTCTTTTCCAGAAAATTTGAAAAACCTGCTGATGTCAATTGGGTCCCGTTATCAGACATGACAGTCCATGGATTGCTGTATCTGCTAAAC
Organism: Carassius auratus; assembly: GCF_003368295.1. Lineage (NCBI taxonomy): Eukaryota > Metazoa > Chordata > Actinopteri > Cypriniformes > Cyprinidae > Carassius > Carassius auratus. The sequence continues at coordinate 16,233,260 of NC_039285.1, forward strand.
ACAGACATGTGCTGTGATGTCACGGGAACATCCCAGCTGAAGATAATGAGGAAATTTTGTCGGTCCTTGTGCCAAGTGCATTAGTAACGACTACTTGTGCCCTGCTCACTCCAAACTAAGTCCCCACTCCAAGGGAATAGGGATGATCACTTCCATTTGGAATTTGCCCGGGAACCGTTCGGTACCGATACTAGTACTGGCACACCCCTAGTCCTATCTTTTGACAGTTATTACACTGTCCCACTGCAGCAGGACAACAACGGTCATTTGCGAGGTGTTTCCTAGATCCACACCGATAACATTCACGGGATGACAAAGCAGGTGGGACACTTCTCCCTCACTCTTCTATTCTCAATATACTTATACCACAAACCTCCATCACCACCTACTGGCCAACATGCACAAAAGAACACACAGCGCTGCTCTGGTCCATTACAAACATACTCACACAAACATGCACCTCAGCTTTCAGTCCAGTACAATACACAAATTAGAGAAGAGCCCCTAAAATGACCTCTGTTGTTAGCACACTAGGTCTACAGTTCAGATGAGTAACAGTAAAGAACCAGAAATCCACATTACGATGAATTTAATGCAGCAAAGTGTAAGTACAGTGCAAAAGAGGGAGGAGGAATTGTGTAAATGAGAAAGAGACAGTGTTGTGGAGTATTAAAAAACCCTACCCTCTGGCTGTGAGCTGCACTGGTGAGCCAGGGGCAGAATTAGGGGGTTATGGGTAAAAAGAGGGGATAAGACATGGTCCAAATGGAGGGGAGGGGCCGCTTTTGAGCCAGGCCCTACTGCAGGTGCATGCCACAGCGTCAGTCAAAGTAGCAACCTGCCCTCCATATGCTTGAACTGTGCCTGCCAGCTTTCTCCCGCCACTCCCTACCGAGCTCAGAGCTGGCACCTCTCGCCCGCCCCCAAATCTGTCCCCAAGCCTCGTGCCCACTCCAGCTGTCCTCCTCTGTTCTGTCTGCCCACGCCAGGCATGCGGGGCAGCCCTGGACCCCAGAAGCGCACTGGCCTGCTGACCGGCTAACAGGCCACAGTCGCCATATGGAGACTCCTACCATCAGAGCTCCTTGCTCTGTCATCCTCCGCCTCTTCCATCTGAGTGCACCCACCATGTGCTGGAGCTGAGCCTGTAAGCAGATTGTTCGCCCCCGCTTCTCTCTCGTACTCTCTCCTTACTTGTTTATAGACAATCTCATCTTGTTTTCCAGCCTGCAGAGCAGGATAGACCAAACAAACATGCAGAAATAGATGAACCACTATGGTACTCTGAGCTCCGTTTGACATGATTCCTTCCTCTTGATGCACTTTATTGTGTTCACCTCCCCTGCATTTGCATTGAGTGACAATTCCTACAACCATGCTTCTCGATTGCACACTATTCACTATTGTTAAAAATGTAGGCTGTTTAAAATCACATGCACATGGAGTAATTTGTATTTTATTTTTATTATTATTATTTTTTATTTTTTGGCCCATCATGGTATAAATACGACGGCATTTTAGTCACATAAAAAAAAAAATAATAATAATATCTAAAATTACAATATTAGGCTCAATATTTTGTAATCACGAATATGACACATGGTATGATTTCTGCTAATAATCCCACACATAAACTATTTGTAGTGTATTAAAAAAGGGTTAAATAAGAGAGCTACAGTGACCCCAAAGGAATGTCGATTGGGTGTGTGAACTGCTGCCACTCAGACACGATCAATTCCAGTGGTCTGGTAACTTCTCCCAGTGCTCCCAATCCGGGCCATTTTCATGCACAATAAAGACTATACTCTCAAAATATTATAACTTTTATTTCTACGATTTAAATTCTCAAAACATTTCGGCTTTATTCTCAAAACATTTAGACTTTAATCTCATAATATTTTGACTTTATTTTCGAAAAATTGCAACTTTATTCTTATAATATTTTGACTTTTTTCTTGCAATATTTCAACTTTAATCTCAAAACATTTTGACTTTATTCTCGATACATTTTGACTTTATTCTCTAAAGATTTCGACTTTATTCTTGCAATATTTAGGCTTTATTCTCGTAATTTAGACAAATTTAGACTCAAAATATTACAACTTTATTCTCGAAAAGTTCTGACTTTAATCTCGGAATCTTATTTATTATTATTTTATTTTTTTCCATGGCAGTAAAACGCCGTCGTAATAAACATGATGATGATTGAGTGGTAATTTTTTCATCCTCTGCCGGCTAAAGCTGATCTCTCAGTCATGCCCAGCTAGCCTGGCCTTCACCTCCATTACTGCAATCCTCCATTGACCAAACGGCCTATTAGGGACTTTGTGAGGCTAGAGAAAGAAAGAAAGATGAACAGAGAGACCTTGTCTGTAGTAAAACAGTCAACCAGTTCTCCAGCTGTTTTATATGACAGAATGAGACCCTTCCTTGCTCTCTGCCTTTTCATCAGGCCTTAGTCTTTTCATGGCTTTATAAAACACTCTTTACCTACCTAACTGCATCAACACAAGAGGCCTTAAGGGCTTGTGCAAAATCTTGCCATCTGACTGATATTTAACCTCTGGAAATTCTCATGCATTACATCTTAGGTTTAACTGCTTGAAAAGTAGTAATGGCCTGATATTGATACAGTAGAGATCATGAACCTGTTTCTTTTAAACACTTGTCTGCTAGCACTTATAGACTACCAAAACACTGCTGTGATAACATTCTTACCAGCAAGCATCTTCCCTGGTTGGCAACAGGCCATCAAACAAGAAAAATCTCCTTAAAGATACAGGTACAAGCAAACATAATCAATAGCAGTGTTTTCAGCAAGGCTCAATCCTTTCCAAAGAAAGAAAGCTTCTTTCGTCTCATGTAGATGCAAATCCTACATTAAAGATGCGTTTACAGTTGAGTCATACCCAAGAGCTTTGTAACTTCACACGTCCGTTTCTCGCTAGGTTATAGGATGTAATAGAAGACAACAGGCTTCCTTACTCACGCTTGGGCAACTGTACAGCAGGCAGACGCACCCACGTCAACCCACCACCCACTGACGCTGATTCTGAGGGAATACAAACAGATAAAATAAGGGAGCCATCAAGTTTGAGAGAAGAGGTGGAGAGCGTAAGAGACAGGGAGAGTTGGAGAAAGAAAATATGTTCTATTTTGGGACTCTTTAAAGGCTTAGCACTCAAACCAATCTGCTTTTAAATGATTCTCAACAGTCGGCATTTCGTGGCATTTCAAAAGAACAGCAAAAAAAGGAAGATGTCTTACAGTCTTCCTTCGTAGCATGGTGGGAGGAAAAGACATTGTTTCCTGCTATTTGCTTCAAATTACAGAGGAAAAGTGCAAGATTTCAGACAAAAACATTTAGGTTTTGAACCTTTACAAGGAAGATGATGGAAGGAAGAGATCACTGCAGTGGTAGCAAACAAATAATAGCTAGTTGAAAAACATGCCAACAGTTGAACAGTATAGTCTTTCTAGGAATGCTCATAGTACGTAGACAGGTTCTGGTGGTGTTTTGCTTATGTAGAGGATAGATTTGCTGTTATCCAGTAATTCCAGTTCCATCAGTGAAAACACAATCTAATAATCTATCTTGCAGAATGTTCTCTACCTTCTTTCTACTGAAAGTTTCTCTGAACACTTCATAATATACTGTATGTTGCGAAATGTTCAATAGGTCTTTCAATCACAAGCCCTCCGATACTGTATATACTCTTTATCACAACCAATCTGCTTTTAATCCTTCCCCAAGGAAACAGAACTTTTGCAGTTTGAAAACAAACCTGTTAATTTAATACCAAATCCCTTTACTATATCTACTCCTTTGAGATATCTGCATCTTCTACATCAATATACAAACCAGCAAATCTTGTCTTTAAGTCTGAAGAACATGCTTTATTGGTATTCACATGGGGAAAAATATATCAGTCATGTTGTAGAATTAGCTCTGTTATCTTATATTATCACTGGCAAGGTGTATATATATTTTTTGTTTGGTATTATGGTGGCAAAGGGGGTGAGGGTCGATGGAATGTAAAATTCACTTTGCCACCTACAGTAGCTTTCAGAAATATAAGATTATAAGATTCCACAAGCTTGTGGCCCATTCATCTCATTGTTTTAAGAGCTTAAGATGGATTGTGCATTTGTTATATACAGCATGATGGATAATTTCATTTTCTCTTACATATAACCAGTTTCCTTGTATTTTCAAGAGGTTCAATTGGCAAGGATCTGGGGCAGTTTTGTTAAGATTCTTTAATCAGTTCTTTGTCTGGTGTGTGCTTGGGAAAATGTATTAGTTTAGATTGTTGAGACTTTTTTATATTACAGATTCCATGCATGTCTGTATATTATTTTATTTTTTAGTATGTGTTTTAGGAGTATGGTTGTTTCCTTCTCTTTCTATTTCTCTCTTACACACACAATTGGTTTTCATGTTTTATGACGACTCTCTATTGACATAATGGTTTTTACAGTATAGTTACAGTATTTACATAACTTATTCCCTACCCCACCTTATTCCCTACACAGCCCTCACAGAACTGTTTTTATTTAATAATAAAATAATAATAATAATAATTTTGTATGATTTATAAGCTGTTTTCTCATAGAAATATCAGGTTTTACTACCCTTGGACCTGGACCACACACACACAAACACACACACACACACATACATTTACAGAAAATATTATGGATCAAAATTGGAATAAAAGGTTATTTAGGGAAAATACTGTTGTATGTTTCAGTTCTCACTTAACAGCTGATTTAATTTAATAACAGTGACAAAGAGGAATACAGTCAATTAGCATTGATTCAACCAGCACAACTCTCAAGTTTATCAGAACATATCAGCTGTCACAGAAAACATGCGAGAAACAACTTCACGAGCGACTCAAACAACAAAGCATAGCACAGAAGGGAATAATGTAGCATCACAGGTGTATAACGAAATACATTGAAGAGAGACTCTGTACAGTCATGTCCAGTGATCGTCGGTGAGTATGGAGGTAAGTCACACACAAGGGGCAATGACACATGATCATGACAGGAGGATGAGGAGAACAGGAACCTGGAGAATATTGGAATGTGGGAGCACGGGTAAGCAGTCTATACTCAATACATGACCAGACACTGATTGAAGGTGAGGTGTGTGCTGAAGTAGGGTGGCTGAGTAATGATAATCAGTCTCAGGTGTGGGTGACTGCAAAGGGAGCACAGGTGAGTAGCAGGAGGGATGATGGGAAGCGTAGTGTAGAGATGACTGAGCTGATCTTGTGATAGTAACTGAACTTGTGACTGTTACAACATATACATAAATGTAGCAGTTCATCATTTATTTTAAGCTTACTTGGCTTGGACTTACTACCGTGTTTTTCGGACTATAAGTCACACCTGAGTATAAGTCGCATCAGTCCAAAAATATGTCATGATGAGGAAAAAAACATATAAGTCGCACTGGAATATAAGTCGCATACATTTAGAACCAAGCACCAAGAGAAAATTTTGATAAATAAGTCGCACCTGACTATAAGTCGCAGGACCAGCCAAACAATGAAAAAAAGTGTGACTTATAGTTCGGAAAATACGGTAATTGTTTTGCTCTGTGACTGTCAAAAAGCTGCAACTGTTGTTTTTGCATGTCAATTGTTTACATTTACATTCATTCATTAAGCAGACTATTGTATCCAAAGCGACTAACAATTGAAAAAAACAACAATCGATTAATCATAAACAAGAGATTTAATCCTAATTGTTATATATATTAACTTGTAATGGACGCACAAATTATTGGAATGTGACACTGTAATGTGAAAATAAACGTAATCTAAAATATGTTGAGTTCACAAAGAAAGCTATAAGTTAACCACACAGCGAGCTTCTAAAATAGTGCATTTGGAGGATTCACATATTACCCAAATACTGACACCCATGAAATGCAGAGAGGCTGACACAAACCAAAGTGTGCCGTGTCTGTTTTTGTGAGATATGCAAGCCTTTGTTTCTCAGCAGTGTTGAATACACTTTCCATTTTGCTGTCAGACCACTGATCCTGTGTAGTATGTCATTTATAAAAGGTAAACATTCAATGACTAGTAGACCACTTTGCTGGGTCACTAGTAAAAAAAAAAAAGAAAAAAAAAAAGAGTATTCATCCAAGCTCTATTGTGAAGTTTCCATTTTAGTAAGAAAAAAGAAAGAGGGAAATTTGAGAATGCATTTAGGAAATTATTAGTAAAGATGAACTGTAGGAGAGGATGAAGAGACGTGGAACAAATATCCACAGTGTGACCTGCTCTCATGGTAAATCCATAGCCATAGATTTCCCATCATGTGTTCATGACCAACAAGGAACTATGATCTGTTTTTACACTCATATCGACATACAAGCATCCCCACGCTCCAATTTACAGGCTTCGCATTGACTTGATGAGAAAACATGACTGCAAGGCGATTCTCTCTCATTAACACACTCGTGAACCTCAAAGAAAGAAACATGTATTGATCGTGGCTTTCCTAGCTAATAAGGAAGTGAGAGACCAGTGAGGTTTTTTATTCATGCATTCAAATGCAAATATTGTATGATATGCAATATGCACATACAGTTGACACAATAAATTCTTATCGAATGAGTCACATTTCAATCAACTCTAAAACACTACATATAATTATCTTCATTGCTATGTCATTAAGTAACCCTTCTATCCGTTGTAAATGACAAAAATACTTGTGGTTTAATGATGTAGTAAATGTTTAATAATAAAAGTATCTATGGTGGATATCAATAACTGTTTTTTTTTTTACAAAAGAAAACGCATTCAGTAGATTATAATGCACACAGTCAAAACATTTTTAGAACTGGTATAATCTAGCAAAAAATCTCTAGCAGTGTCAGAACATGAAAGTAAATCGACCAATCAAATACAAATGATCAACAGGATAACAGGAGCAGAAAATGAATGTTGCAGAACAATGTCAAAGATTTCCATTTTATAAGTGTTAAATGAAAGTAAAAAAAATGAAAGTGAAAGTGACGTGACACACAGCCAAGAATTCTTACTCAGAATTCATGCTCTGCATTTAACCCATCCAAAGTACACAGACACAGCAGTGAACACACACACACTGTGAACACGCACCCGGCGCAGTGGGCAGCCATTTCTGCTGCGGTGCCCGAGGAGCAGTTGGGGGTTCGGTGCCTTGCTCAAGGGCACCTCTGTCGTGGAATTGCCGGCCCGAGACTCGAACCCACAACCACATTTTTAAATGCTTACAGCTTTAATCCACTAAAACCATGTTCAAGACAGGTTTAAGTTCCTCTTGGGAATGTGAGGTTTATAGTCAAAGGTTCACAGCAGATCACTGGGGTCTATTCTAATTTGGGCTTCTGATTGTCTTTCTTGAGAATCAAAGCTTAAGAAAGAAGCAGTTGGCTTTCATAAGACCAGTTCTTCCACTTTTTAACTTTAATATCTTTTAATATCTATTTTGTCTTTGTTCTTTTTTTCTTGGTAACCAACTGTCACATGTAACTTGTCTATCCTGTCACTCTGGCTCCTCTAGAATCCCATCCAGCAAACAAACCTGAAGAAAGCTAACACATAACGCATGTGCTGCCGTGAGAAAAAGCGCTGTAGTTTAAAAGACACCGACAGGAGAGCGGAAATAATAAAAGATGACAAGAAAACCTGCCTGTTTCTGTGGAGTGAAACTGAAGTGTTATACGGTTCTGTGTTATCTTCTATAAAATATACTAGAAACCACACGAACAACTCAAAATGTCAAATTATGACACTTTTTACTCTATAGCAGGACTCTGCTATAGAGTGTGATGTGTGCTAAGCTCGTCTCACAACAGAAATGGCTGTGGTTATGCTTATCCACGAACCATCCAAATGTCACAAGCCATGTTATCATATGTTTAAATTACTGCATGTCTAAAGGATGCACAACACAGAAGGAAAATATTTTTCTTCACAGTTCACACATTTAACTCACAAACAGACAATAAGGCAACACATGCACAGAAAGAGTGTTGGGTGTAACGCATTACTATAATTAAATTACTTTTCCACGGAAAAAAGTAAAGTACTGATTTATGGTTCATATTTAGTTGACTAAAGTTACTTAATAAAGTACTTGCGTTACTTATTGTAAATAATTCCAACAGTTCTTAAATCAATATTGAATTTGAAATCAAAATGTATAATCTAAAGATAAATTTGAATGCAGTGTATTTTACCCTGGCGCAGCACGTTTATAAAATGTATTTAAAACTTATTTAACATTTCTTAAGCTTTTCTGTCATTCAGATATTTGCAGTCATTTTATTTTTTTATCCAAAGAAGGATATATATATATATAGAGAGAGAGAGAGAGAGAGAGAGAGAGAGAATTTTGATTTACTTTTTTAAAAGTATTACAGTTGTTTTTAAAGCTAAACGGCTCAAACTAAAAGAATTAAGAGTTTAAATTTTATTGACTATGCATCAAGGTTTATAGGGATTTTAAAATGTAATTAGGGATTTAAATAATTAAGTTACTTTTTAAGTAAATTACTTTTCAGACAGAGTAATTAGAAAAGTAATTTAAATATTGATTATACTTTTTTAAAGTAACCAAACACCACAGTATGAAAATAGACCGTTAAGGAACAAAAATATATACGGAAATAAACATAATGCGAAATATAATGTGATATATTACATAGTACATTTATATATATTACAGTTGTGCTGAAGAGCAGAACCTGATCGATTGTCCAAACACCATTAAGACTATATATTACTTTATTTAAAGGGGTAATATGATGTGATTTCAAGTTTTCCTTTCTCTTTTGGGTGTTACAAGCTGTTGGTGAATAGATAAGATCCCTAAAGTTACAAAGACTGCAGTCTCAAACCCAAAGAGAAATTCTATAAAAGTTAAGACTCGTCCAAGTCCTCCTAAAATGCCTAGTTTAAACATACCCCCACATGTCTATGTCACAATGTGGGAAGATTTGCATAACACCGCCCAAATGTTAATACAAAGAAAGAAGTTGTAATTTTGATTCTCGCTGTAGTATTGTGGCTTTCGCCATGTTGTGGAGACGGATGATGTGTGTTTCATTGTGAAAGCGAAAATACTTTGTTTGGCCTTCCAAAAAAGGACATAAGTGGTTAAGTTGTATTTAGATCACTGTTCCATACCAGTCAACCCAAGTATTGAAATGTGTGCAATGCATTTTATGGAGGACTGTTTCCTTATCCTGGGAGAGAAGACTACAATGCCGGCTGTTCTGATTCACAGACTGTAAGTACGTTTACATATTTAAAGGATTTGTTTTGAGCAGTTTAGATTAGGCTTGTTCTTTGTTGTTTGCAGACTTGTTTTATGCTTACACAGCATGTTGCAATGCAATGCATAAAAAGACAATGTAAGTCATTATAATCCGTAATTATGTCCCCAGTGGATGTACTGCAACAAATGCCTTGTTTGTAATGGGTTTTATTGTTATTGTCTTGTCGCACCATTGCTCTGAGCAGGACATGCCATCACAGTATGGCAAGGGCATAACATTTCTATCACATGCTTGAGGCATTTGAACAATCACAAAGCACTGGATATCTTGCCAATCAGAGCACACCTCGCTTTTCAGGCCGATGAGCTTTGTAAAAGACGACGCATTTCAGAAAAGGCGGGAGGAACAATTATGTACTGTATTAAAATAATGTGTTTTAACTACATAAACACTTTTCATTACACCAAATACACAAAATAATGTTATTTTTAGCAACATCAAATGACTCCTTTAATAATTAATGGCTGAGCACTTTACAGCACAGTGACAGTTCAATCACTAAGTGCTTTAGTATGAGCAGGTGTGCTTATGCTATTGTAAACTAACTATATTTTAAAATATGAAACATAAAATAAGAAAAATATATAAATTATATAAGTAAATATAATGTCACAAGTTTTTCGATATATTTGAAAGCAGCAATTCCTTAAAGAGCCAGTAAGTTGAAAATTCTAAGCTTCCTATCACTGTTTATAAGTCCTGTACATTAGGTTTAAATCCATCCAAGGTTAAAAAACATTGTCATTTTGTCAAAATATCATTTTAAAATTACCTCAATTCTCAGAGATCCCCAAACGGTTCGCGCGAAGCTGTTCAAAAGATTCAGTTTCCTTAAACCCCACCTTTCGGTAGCATACTGTGTTCTGATTGGTCAACTAACATAGTCAGGTTTGATTGGTTGTTCCGCACACACCTCCACGGTAAACTATGCGTTAGCATCTGTTTGGGGTGAATTATGTCTTATTCCTCTCATCGCGAAGCAAACAGTAAAATAAACTTGAACCGTCTCGCTGCTTTTTCTTCTGTGTGGGTGTATTAAAGCCGCACGCTTCAGTCTGAATCTGAATAGCGCGTTCAGCGCGGGGGCGTGGTCACGAAGGGAGACATGAAAAACAGATATCGCGTTGTTTTCATATGGATTACTTTATCACAAAATATCTGTTTTCGGCAGCACTTGTTTAGTTTTAAAGTAGACATGTCAAGCTTTCTATAGATATCTCTCTCATGTCTCTTCGTTGAGTATTCATGGAGTTACACTTCATTTTAATGACGTGTTTGTACATGACGATCAGCACAAACAAAGGCTGCAGGCAGCACACATACTGATAAGACGCTCGGGAGAAAACAAACACATAACTTCATAATCATACTTCACGTTGTGATTCGGAAATGCCCGTTTTTCTAAATAAAGTTGGTAATGAACCATCTTTTATGGCCAAACGCTTTGAAAATCCCGCTGTATTCACCGAGATTAGAAAAGCAGTCATCAGTGAAATGTTGTGAACACAACAAAAGGGATTTGTTGTACTGCTCTGGTATTGTGGTGAAAATGAATTTTAGCCATTGGTTCTTCTGATCTTGATTCTTTGGCAGTGAAAATAAAACAAACGGTCTCCTCGACATGATGCTCTCACACCAAACAGAGCGTCTGTGTGTGTGTGGGGGGTGGGGCTGGTCAGAGTTCCGTTTCTCCCAAGACTGTAGGCGGAGATTATTATGCAAAGTGCTCCTAGTGACGTACATAGAGATGGGCAAAAGATTTGAAATCTATAACGACTCATTTCAGCGATTCAGAGTCGACTCCTTACTTTAGAATCCAATAACTTTATAAATCTTGTACTTTTTGGTTTAATTATTTGCACATTGTTTACACAGATGGACAGCTACATCATACACTGTAATACAGGTAATTTTTGATTTCCCATCTGTGTGGCTCTTTAATATATTATTCAGTATATACTGCTATACCGTTATATCATTTAATATATTGATCATTTATATATTATGAGATATATTTTCTTTGCCTAATGGGAGAAATGTAACAGAACAATCATTTAGAGTAACTATGATACTTGAGTACTTGGAACCTCACATGAAAAATACTATGAAATCATGTGAAAAATCACATCTGACAAGAACATGCAAAGATAACTGAGCCCTTAAGTGGCCAAAATGGGGTCAGGGGATTAAAAGAGGCTTGCAAAGTCACAGTGGTGACTGGATAGACATTGTCAGAGAGCATTTCTTCATTAGAGTGTATCGAGTCTGATAGCGACTAGCCTGTCTGCCCTGCTACCAGAAACACTAGCAGGCAACAGAAAGAGACCTACTAGGCCCAGCCTTTTTTTCTGATTTGCTGAGAAAATCAGCAGAATAAAGCACTACATTCTCATTGGTAACTCAAAGCATTAACATTTTAAAGCATCAACAATTAATATGGAACTTTGTGAATGATGGGTATTCCAGTTCTGTACATTTTTGGTTTTGTGATACCTCCTCTAATCATTAGCGTACTGCAGGCAGTGCTCTCTGTCTCTCTCTCCTCTGTTCCTTTAATGTGCCTCTTTTTTTTTGTCAAGTAATCATTGAAGAACCCGTGCGTCTGACACTGTCTCCAAGGCAACCGTGCTTCAGATGGGAAGTCAAGCAATGTGTGTACGTGAGACACACACACACACACACACATGCACGCGCACACACACGCACACACACGCACACGCACGCACACACGCACACACACGCATGCACTCACGCACACACACACACACACACACACACACACACACACACAAACAGTGCTTTTGACAGAACACAAGGCCGAATGTACACAAGACGATCTGACACAGTTTGCTCTTTTGTGGGCTGTGTGTCTGTTTCAGAGAGATTTCTACATGCACACGTGTCTGTGAAAAGCTAACTGATCCCTGATCTCTCAATATGACCAAATATCACACACATAGATGCCCTGATAGGCTATTAGGAGGAATTTCCAAAGGAGTGATGGTTAACTCCACCGCTAATCATAATCCTCAGAGAAAACTTTATGCACTTTTACAGTTTTGCAGTGGCAGCTACTGATTGGACTTACATTAAAGCGGTCTGTGCTTATTAATAATCATGAGCTCACTTTTGTCTAGCCCATACAGACTCTCAGTCTCATTAATTATTCATGTGTAGTAAGTGTCAGCTTAGCAGACCTTCTGTCAGAGGGCAGGGTGAAGATCTGCCCCACATTGCCCTTAACACACACACACACAGAGCGTCCACTCGTCCATCACGAGGAGGCAGAGAGTGTTTCCTACACACACACAACAGTCTAAGCATTTTATTTTATTTTTTTAATCACACACGATCTTGGACTGACCATTCATCATCCAACATTTCAGGTGAAGCAATACAGAATCATCATTTTAATTTTCACACAATCTCAGCCTCTCGAAATGAGACCTAAATTAACTCTTGACTTCAAGATTATAAAACTTTAAATTTAAATATTTTAAAATAAAACCATACACACAAAACAGGTTTCTGGTACAATACAAAAAGTTAAATATTGAATAATTGTGGTAGTATTTGTTATATTGTGTTTAGTGCTCTATTACAGTAATGGAAGTCTAATGGCAATCACAGTTAAAAAAAACATTTACAAATAAATGATATTGGCATAACCACCCCCTCCACACACATACACAACTTAACACACCTTAAATCGCAGTCACTATAGAATCACATGTGGTGAGGATGTGTTTCTGATTCGGTTACCTTATAAAGTAACTTGAGGAGAACACACACATGTGATTTTGAAATAAACTTACCTGGTAGGTAGTAAAGAGGTGCTTTTAGTCCAAACATGGTCTCTGTTATAGTGTCATGTTGCTGGGGTGCTAAAGTCAGGAGGCATGGCACGTACCGACCCGTCCAGCAGAGAGATCTGCCCCGTGCACCCAAAGGTTCTTGGCTAACAGAACTCACAAGTCAACCTGTCATGTCTGAACTGCCCGACTCACAGGTTGATAGAGGGTGCATGTGTGCAGGGTCAGATGGAGGGTCATCAACAAGCCAAACCCGACCAAAAAAAGAAGAAAAAAAGAAAACGCGCTGTAATTGAGTTTTATTGTTTCATGCCAAAAACCGATATAAATAATCCTTCTAGAGGCTTGTCCCGCGACGGCGAGTCTCTTCCTCCATCCCAGGATGAAGATTTGTAGAGAAAGCGGCTGTCTTCCTTACTCAGTCTCTCTCTCCTCTTGCACTCATTCAGCGTCTTCTAGAAGCATGAGGGGGAGGAGGAGAAACCCCTCAGGATAAAGCATGGATGGCAGGGGAGGAGGGGAGAGAGAGAGAGAGTCAAGAAGGGAAGTGGTTGTGCCCGCTGATGGTTCCTCCCCTGAGCATCATTATCAGTACAGTGGGATGGTGCAGAAATGGCACATGATTGGTCTATAGAGCAGGGCGGTGACACAGGGGCATTATTCAGCATTGAGGGCATCTGTTCACACCCCTGCTCCCATGGATCTGCCCTTAAACGGTGTCATCTTAACCTGCAGAACATCTGAGCCTCACACATTTAGACTGATGGTGAAAACAACAGCTGGTTCACACACACACACACACACATAAACACGCACACACACATACAGCACTTCCAGGGTGGCGTGACGTTACAACGGGATGAGCGCAAGACAACACACACAAACACACACACACACACACACATCACTTCCAAGGTGGTGTGACGATACAGCGGGATGAGCACAAGACAACGTGAACACAACAGATTTTCTTTTGGTGTGCTTCTTTCTTTTCACTTGCTTCTTTTTTTCTCTCAATTTCAGTTTCAGTGTCAAAGTACTTTACTGACAGGATTGTTTCACATGCCATACTGCCACCACATCAATACACATGCCAAAGAAGAGAGATAAAATAAAATATACAATATACAGTACAATATTCAAATACAATAAAAAAAATATTGTATGTAAACAATTATGCAATTATGCCCTATTTCTCTCTTTATCTCTTATAGCTTTGAAACGTGTCTTTTTTGTCATGACCCAGCCACTTCCCACCCTCCAACCACACACACTCACACACACACACACACAGCACTCGCGCAGTGGGTGGGGGTTTAACTATCTGCTGCGGAGCTGCAGAGCAGAACAAAATCAGCAGGAGAGAGATACAGAAAGGAGAAAAGATGAAGAAACAGAGTCAGACCAGTCCTGCTGAGAACACTTTGAGTGAGCTGCACTCACACAGGAGAGACATATCTTCTTCTTTTTTTTTTCATAAGAAATATTAGTAATCACCACAGCCACACCCAAACCATAAAAGCAAATGTTTAACATGATTTATGATTCATTTATGATGGTTTGCAAGATTAAGCATTTAGGAAGAAATTGGAAGCAGGTACACAATGGGATCCATTTCCCTCTAAGAAAGATGATTGTTTTACTTAATAAAATAATGTTTATGTGTAATGTTCTAGCCATACACAGCATGTGTGTCTGAACAAACTGTGAATGAAAAGATTTATAGAGACACTGGAGATCAGTGCATGCTACCAACACTCTTATGTCTGCTCAAGTCAGGTGTGACATCCACATAAAAACTGATTCGTCTGAGAACGCCTGCCTGAAAACACTAGGACCGCTCGTGTTGTCGAGTGTGTTTGTGAGAGGCTATAGAAGAAAGGGATCACAGCAGTTTCTACAATCTGTCCTCAGAGCATAGAGCAATTGGTCCCTTGCCTCTTAAGTCTAAACATATAGTAATAGCAGCTCACTAAAACATAGACTGGGTCATTTCCTGCTGATCTCAAATGTCTGTGTTGTGTTGAACAGGCTCATTTTGATTTCCCAGAGGAAAGAAAAATCAAAAGTGAGATCGGTTTAATATCTCAAATATTTCTCCCAGACTGAAATTAGATTATTTTAATATAAACTGGAGACTTTTGCTTGAGAAAAAAAAAAAAAAAGAAAACTCTAAGAAAGTGTTTGATGTTATTGAGACAGTTATTTGTTATTTGATGTTATTGGACGTATGTGGGGCCACTGGGGTCTTTAGTTTAGGATAAAAGTCTGAGAATAGTGTGTAATCTTTTTTTTTTTTTTTTTCTGACATGCTTACTTGATGTGCATTAAAAATGTTTTGACTAGATTTTTATATATATATTTTTTTAAAGTATACTAGAAGTACTTTGGTAATAAATATGCTTAGTAATGCTTTGAAGAAATATGCTAAAACACAAGCATAATTTTGTGACATTATAGTGTGTTCATGGAAAGCATACTAAGTATTTTATTTTACTCTTACTACAGCTTTTAGTGGGTTTAAAGTATGTATTTATCTTATTTATAACCATTTACTGTAGACATACTGCTACTGTTTATATTGTAACTATTTATGTAATGAACCTTGTCCTTCAGCCTGTTTTACAAAAGAAGATATATATATATATATTTTTTTTTATTATTATTATATATTTTTTTACATTTTAATGTATTTTATCAAGTAAATTAATTGACACACATAATTACATTATAGCTATAATATATATATATATATATATATATATATATATATATATATATATATATATATATATATATATATATATATATTTATTTATTTTTTTTGTACTAATTTATATTATATAAAATAATGTTGTGAACTATGTCTTAGTAACAAACATACTTAAAATCTGGCTGTTTTGCAATACAACTGATTGTATTGATACATGATACATTTTTATCTCACTATTAATTAAAAAAACAATACAATAATTGTAATAGGCTACTATTTTACTTTACTTTCCAAAAACATTTCAGCATCTTAAATATTTAGTTCATCATAAATATTTTTTTCCAAAGATATGCATAAATTCCCTATTTATTTACTTGTTTATGTACTTAAATTCAAACAGGCTCAACTTACCATGTGATGCGTGAAAATGAATGAATGTGAATAAAAGTAAAAGTTAAAACCTTTAAATTATATAGACCCTCTTCAGAGGACTTAAAAGAAACACATCAATTCATATGGAGTACTTTTGTGATGTCTGAAGTCATGAAATGTTAACAATTTTGGTGACTTTCAGTGGAGGGACAAAAATATGTCAGATTTTATTAAAATATATCAGTTTTTATTTCAAAGACGAACGAAAATCTTAAAGGGTTTGGAACAACATGTGAGTAAGTACTAAACAAAATTATAAAGCATATATATATATATATATATATATATATATATATATATATATATATATATATATATATATATATATATATATATATATATATATAAATGCTAAATATATTCTCTTTTAGGGTGACTATTATCATCTGTCTAGGGACTGCAGGTGAAAAATAGCCTTCTGGCTAGCTCTGCCATATTGACAGAAATATTTATTAATATGCATTGTCCCTTTAATAAATAAATAAAACACTTTTGTTTTTTCCCCCATTATTGATGGTGCCGAAGTGGCACTCCCCCATCCGCGCTCACGATCCCTAGCACCTCATGTTAGTGGCTATGCTCATGAAAAGACCACAGCAATCCGGCACAGAGAAAATAAAACTAAAGACGTTAAAAAATAAAAATAAATAAATAACGGCATAAAGTTGGCTTGATGTTGGACTTACAATATTCAAAAATGTAGGGACCGTCTTTACATGTGTCTTTACGTCTTTACAAAGTTACATGTGATATTGTTATACACTTTTGTCAATAGCATTTGAAAAAGACTTAACAGTCATAAAAAAACTGTAAACTGTTCATCTAGGTGTCAACTATAATGTACACCTTTTACATTTTATGTTAATTAAAATAAACTGTAAATACTATGTAAATTATGGTACTTTTTCACAATGAATTGGCTCAAATTCACTCAATCTTTCATTTTTGGCCAGCCTTTTATTATACATGAAAAAGCTTCTATAATTTCTTCAACAAAAAAAAAAAAAAACATGTAGACATCACAACCCTTAAACTAAAAAATAAAAATAAACCATGGTTTTATCGTTGTAAAATTGCTTAATTTTCTTTTGCATGATTTCTGAATGCTTGAGACTATACAATCAATTAGACAACTGTATTAATAAAGTCATATCCATAATTAATTGTCGAGAGCTACAATTGTAATTTGTAAACAATACATTTATATATATATATATATATATATATATATATATATATATATATATATATATATATATATATTAATTTAATTAAAGTTCTGTTTTTACCCATATAGCAGTTTTTTTTTTCATTTATTTATTATATTTAAGGAAGGGGCACAACAATATAATCCTGCTTAGGGCACCCATTTGGCCAGCAGCAGCCCTGAGAAAATGTAGCAAGTCTATTCAAAGAAAAGTGACCCTACAATTAAAGATGACAATGGTAGCATTTACAATGTTCTGTTTCTTTGTTTGGTTTAGCCATTTGCAGGTTAACTTTGTAAAAAACAAACAAACAAACAAACAAAAAACTTTTATTCACTTCTGCACTTTATTGTTTTTCAGTAATATATCATTTTGCATTATTGACACACTGTTTTCCTAATGAATGTTGTTCAGTTGCTTTGACGCAATGTATTTTGTTTAAAGCGCTATATAAATAAAGATGGCTTGACTTGACTTGACTGATAATGCATTTCTAACACAAGAATATCATTATACTGTTTTTTATCACACTGCGCCGCTCGCGTCAGGTGTAGAATAGAACCCATTATAATCAGTAATGCTGTCTACACTGGATGCAGTAAACTGATGCCTCATTCTATTTATGACGTGCTGACACCAGTGGCGGTTTCTCCATTAGGGCGACGCACCACCAAAGGAAAGGGAGGGATTTTTTTTCTTTTACATTCAACTACAGTATTACGCTAGCTTTCACTATTCTAGACTGTTTGTGCTGCCTCTAAATAGTTCAATCAGCATCTAGTCATGTTTTGAGTAGTACCGCCCCTTTTTGGGTGATTTATGTCAGACTGAGAATCGCCCAGAGTGCTCTCATTGACTTCCATTCAAAGATAATTTTTCTCGAACTGCAGTCACTGCAATGCAATCCGTGGCCGGGCCGGTGCGGGTTAAGAGGTTTTAAGTAAGCAGTGTAATGTAAGTGAGGAATGTGATATAAATGAGCACTGTAATATAAGTGAGTTGTGTAAACAGTGATTTATGTGACTTCTATTATTTCTTATTAAACTGAAATCGAAGTAAAAAGTTTTAGTTTTTTTGGAAAAACCACATCCTGGCGTCTTCATTTGCTACTGAATTGTGTTAACACGCATATAGAAACATAAGGAGAGCAAGAGATTGATTCCTAATCTCAGTTTATTTATAATTAATACTATAGTAATTCAGTTTCCTTTACATCTCTAACTAGCCGTTAATTTATCAATTGAATGGGTGACCTATCCTCATTAATCGAGCAAACATTTGCCCTCCCTGAGAGAACTGGCAGGAGCCACTGGCTGTTGATGTCAGCATAGTTCGTCAGTACAGTCAGTAATGTAGAAGATTGGAAAGTTAGTATCTTTCTGCAGTCCAATATTTGGTGGTTGCTTGAGTCTGTTAGTTGGAGAGACTCAATGCTAAGTGAATAAACATCAGTGTCCCCATCTTTTACTCACACAATAAGCTTATCATATTCGTGTGCTACATTGGTAGAGTCCTATGATTTCCACGAAATCATGGACAGAATCGCGGAATCCAGTCATAAAAATTTAATTTACTGTATAACGCGAAATTTCATGGAATTTGTCTTATTTTTGATTACTAAAAAAACAGGTCAGTGCAAACACACACACACACACACACACACACACACACACACACACACACACACACATATATATATATATATATATATATATATATATATATATATATATATATATACTGTGTGTGAATATTAAACTGCAAAAATGCATTTTAAATATGAATGTTCTGCATGTTCGTTGGATTACCAGAAGATACACCACACAAAGTTTGTGGAAAAAATATTATGAATTATTATTCATTCCTTTTTATAAGTTTATAATTTGGAAAAAAGTTTTTTTTTGCAAAAATGTATATATATATATATATATATATATATATATATATATATATATATATATATATATTCTGTTTATTATAGGCTATATACTTCCAAAAGTTGGACACACGAATGGAAAATGTGTCCAAGCTTTTGACCATACTGTACTATAATATAGCCTACACATAAAAAATATTGGCCGATATATCGGCATCGGTCGTCTTATACTGCCTGATATCGGTATTGTCATCGGCCCCCAAATAACTCATATTGGTCAGGCTCCAGTCTACTTTTATTTTTCCTGAGGAATTTTAGTAGAAACATCTGAAACACTGCTTGGTCTACAATGAGAGATGAATGCATGGCCGCGGGAAGTGGGGGTGCTGGGGGTGCTGCAGCACCCCCTAGTGACGAGAGGGAGATAAAAAAAAATGTAGGCCTATTAAAATATTTGTAACGCGCTTGTAACTTTTATTTTTTTTTTGGCAACAAGTGTGGGATCAGCTTTGACTAGCCAAGCAATTGTAAGTAGTACACTATAGTATTTTTTTAAGGTGGTGGGGATGGAGAGTATTATTTCGTTCGTGTGTTCTTTGTGTAATGGTTGTGGAGAACTGTTAAATAACGTTTAAATAGTAGGGCTGGGTATCGATTCAGATGTTCCAGATCGATTCGATTTCGATTCACAAGCTCTCAAATCGATTCTATTTCGATTCTCGATTCGATTTTCGATTCGATTTTCGATTCGATTTTCTATTAGAGATGTAGTAATCGGGCCTTAAAAGATGTCCCGAGCCGACACGTACATTTTGATTGACAGCTTTTT
This sequence comes from Carassius auratus, assembly GCF_003368295.1. Lineage (NCBI taxonomy): Eukaryota > Metazoa > Chordata > Actinopteri > Cypriniformes > Cyprinidae > Carassius > Carassius auratus. Next base: position 16,253,479 of record NC_039285.1, read on the forward strand.
AAGAGCCCGAACCCATTTACAACCCGACATTATTCAAATGTACGCAGCACACAGATCTTTTGCCTTTTGTCAGGAATGAGTCATTTATACATAGTTTAACATAATTTATACATGACTAACGTAATAGGCCACTTGGAAGTTGTAATAAAATAAGTCCTCTGTAACATTGTAACATCTCAGCACTCTATAAATAGCCCTAGGTATAGGCTCATTTAGCATATAAATAGGCCAACGCACCAATAAAAACAAGTCTTTCTTAAAAAATTTCATTAAGATAAATTATAAATTAAGATGGGTATTTGGCAATAACGAAATGAATTAAGATAAAGGCTCTGCCGGATTTGCTTCGCCATAGCAGCTGGCATAATAAAATAATAATGCCAACATTAGCTTATATAACCTACTCTGTCTACATTATGCATTTAAGACTCAAGTAATATTTAGTTATTATTTGAAAAACATTTACTCACCAAGATTAGGTAAGGCCTAAGTGTTTATGTGGAGGAAAATGATTGAATCCACTGTAGATGTCTTCAGCGCGCTCCTGCGCTCACTGATGGTGCGTCATTATTCACTCATTATTCTCATTATAAACAAGGTCAAAACTTTTCCAAACCTCAGACTTTGCTTTAGTTGCTGGTGCTACCAAAACGTAATCGTCAGAAGCAAGCCTCCGTTTCAACTACTCAGCATACATTTTCGCATATTTCTCGCGCTAATCGAAACATTACATGACCGCTCATTTACCGCACAAGCCCGAGCCCGGCCCGATTGGTTCGATTGGCCATGGGATTCTTCACACTGCCTGAACATGTGCAATTGTGCTTTTGAAGACAACTGACCACGCGCACCTGTCCGCGCGGTTGTCTGCTCAGACTCGGTACACACTCTCCGATGGCGATGTTTACATCAAGCCTGCATAGCGGTCCATAGCGGACTCGAGGACGCAGAAAGTATAAGAGGCTTTAAGATGCAGTCTGTAAGACGCTAAAGGGAGCATGACCTGACGCACATTGCAGAAAATGGAACCACTGCTTTAAACTGAATGAATGAATGATAGGTTCGTTGGTAACATCGCACAAGGCACATAAGAGGGTGACATCTAGTGGAGAAGATTTGTAATTAGATTAACGCTAATCTTACATTCAATGTATGCGGAAATAAATACGGGAAAAAAAATCGATTCATGGCCTTTGAGAATCGATTTTGAATCGACCACATTTTAAAAAAACGATTAATCGAAAAATCAATTTTTTACCCAGCCATATTAAATAGTCGGAGATTCCTTGTGGTTTGTGTAAAAAGGTTGGAGATGGAGACAGAAAGCTTTATACTGTGCGTGTGTTCTTTGCGTAATGGATGTGGAGAACTGTTCAATAAACAAATTGCTTAAATAGTCAGAGATTATTTCCTTGTGGTGTGCGTAAAATGATTTTGGAGTTAATAGAGTTGCGTGTGACATAAACGTGCAGTGACTCAAGCCAGCTGACCAAATCGATTGCATTGTTTTAGCGTTATTGTGAAGTTTGATTAATATTATATTTTGTTGTAATATTATTTGTTGTATCTAAATGAGTTGCATGTATGTATAGGCTATCTGAAATTGTAATGAAAGTAATTATTTCGTTTTTTTCGATTATTAAACTATTATTTAAACTATTATTTCTGATTCTGCTTCTGCTTCAGATTAATAGCGCATTGCGCATATCTGAGAACGGATGTATGTGTGTTTCAGACCCTGGCTGGCTGTGCACTGAAGTGTATATGACAATAAAGTAGTAAATCTCAATGTATATATTTTTAAAATGTATTTTAAATAGGCCTATTGGCTCATAGGTTTTTTGTAAAGAAAAAAAATAAAAAAATTCACAGCACCCCCTGTTCAAAATTACTTCCCGCGGCCCTGGATGAATGAGAATCAAACCGAAGTCTTAATAAGCTTAGAAAGAGCAAACTCAGGTCTCGGAGTCCAGAGTTGGACTCAGATGAGCTGGACTCAACTACAAGGCTGTTATAAGCTATTACATGGAAGCCAAAAGATGCTACCACTAGCAAGTAACTGAAGATAAGACTAATTAATTAATGAATTAGTGTTCCTGTAGCTCAACTGGTAGAGCACTACGCTAGCAAGCAAGCAAGCGCAATGTTGGGGGTTCTATTCCCCGGGAACACATGATATGTAAAAATTGATAGCCTGAATGCACTGTAAGTCGCTTTGGATAAAAGTGTCTGCTAAATGCATTAATTTAATTTAATTTTTAATTTAATTATTAGGAAAAACACTGTTCCACTGCACCTCAGCTGCCTCGTAAAATCTGGACTGCCTGCTCACCCTTGTTTGTGTTCAAAATAATTCAGTGGACACTAGACAGATTAAATAAATAGATCAACAAATGTGACTCAAAGCATGTTGTTAAGGGATCTATCTCTGCTCAGACATAATAAACTCTAGCTGACCTTTAACCTCTGCCCGAACCTCTCTCTCTTTCATCTAAGCAGTCATGCTTGGGGGCCAGCTGCACGAGCACCATCTCCATATGCTAATTGTGGTCAAGCTCAAAGAATTAATTTGCAAATGTGTCATTACCCATCAGAAGCATCTGAGGGAGGGTGCTAATTATGAAACTGGTGTACTGGGCATAAAACTCTGCACGGGTCATGCCATCAAGCTGTTCTTCAGTAGCAAGAGGCAGAAGGGGATGGAATATCAAAATCACTTTCAAAAAGGAGGAGATGCAAGTGTCTACTGTGTAAAATGTTTTTTTTTTTTTGAATACTGAATAGTTGTTTAAATGTAATGTAGTGGTCATATTTGTCATGAATTCCAGATTTCCAAATAGTTGTATCTTGGCCAAACATTGTCAGATCCTAATAAACTATACACCAATGGAGAGCTTATTTATTCAGCTTCCAGATTGCATGTAAATCACAATTTTGATAAACTGACACTTAAGACTGGTTTTGGGGGCCAGGGTCACATATGTCTCTGAACATGTTGACCACAGCAATCTCCAATGATCAGTCTTAAAACAAATAGCCATTGTGACACATTAATGCTAAGGAATGTTCACGCACAACAAGAACCCGGAATGTGCCCGTGTCTGACCTCGGGGCAAGCAGATGGTGCCACAGTACTCAGAACAAGATTTTCCATTTTCTTTAAGGCTGTGGCCTTTAGAGCTCTAGGGTGATTGCTGTGCAGTAATTTATGGTTTCTGTTCCGTGGGGTCGACCCTGTTTGCCTCAGTTGAATCTCCAGACAAAAGCAAGGCAGTCTGGGGAACTGCCTCCTTCCTGCCTACTGTCTCCAGAGAGGCTCCAGCTAATTCCCCCTGTGCTCTGCGTAGTGGAGGTGGGACTACTACTTTGGGAGGATAAACTTTTGGTTATGAGTTACTGATATAATCCCTGTAGGTGGAGATGCTCTGATGTAGCTTTATGGATAAATATGACACAACCTCTCCCCGTGAGACGGGCTTTTAGATAAAAAAAAGCATAATACCTCTGTTTAAATGGAATTCTGTGAAGGACATGCCATGATGATTAAAAATATCTACAAAAATATTTTAAAAGACAATGTGGCAGGAGGAGTAAGCGACACACAATGGGTATGGCGTATGGCTTTGAAGAGGCTTTTATTTAACAGAAAATTAAACAAATGTCCAAAACGAGAATAAAATGCTCCAAGGGGAAATAGTATTCAAAATAAACAGGGGACCTATTATCCCCATTGTGCTGGGGAATTGTGAAAGGGCATTGTTCAGAAAGGAGGGGTCTAGGTAGGGGCGGAGTCCAGGGCAGCAGCTTCATCACAGCAGCTCATCTTCCCGGGCCCATGGCGCTTGAGGAGAATAACAGCCAGGCACCCAGGCCTGTCAACTGCGTCACATGTGTGGTTCCATTCCAGCAAGTCAAGCAGCTCACACTTCTGGCAGCATGGGAGTCCCTCTATTCTCCTCTCCTGGACCCACGAGGACACCAACATGCATGCAGAGGGGGAAGAGACCAGTCTCTTGAGGAGTGGTACGCTCAGCTTTTAACAGCGGTAGTGAAGAGTCTCCATTCACTACAGGTGTGCTTCATCACACACCACCAAACCTGGCTGTTTCTACGGCCCTCCTCTCTCACACACTCATTCCTGCCAGGAGCCTGGTGAATGGTGGCGATTGATGGATGGGTGATGATGATAATTAGGGGGAGGCAGTCGATCTAATACAACAATTTGCATGACATTTAGTGACAGATGTGGTTCATATTACAGTGCCAAGCAAGATATCCCTCAGGAGAATACTACCCAGTGGAAAAATGTATTGCTCAGAGGTTGCTTTTCATTAATTCAGGAGACTTAGATGAGATTCTCATATATCTCTAATTTTAGTATCAACAGTATTTCAGATGTTTCTCCTAAAATTCCTTAGGAGGATGTACTGTAGCATTTGGACCAATTAGACACACAACTATTTGTTATATTTAACAAATAATATCTAATGCCCCCTCATCTGACTAAAGGGTCTATGGACCCTTCCCCCAAAATGCAACTTTCACCTAAGAAAGATCTCTTCTAAATCATTATAGGAATATATATGAGAAATATGAGACCCCCAGATTATTTAGCTAAAGAGACAAATCTAAGCACAGTTGTGTGATGTTCCAATCTAAACTATTGAGGAGACAAGTGTGAGCGATCCAGAGTCTCTAGCTAAGGAGAGATATCTGAGCACAGTGAGTGATGTTGTTGAGACCTCTTTCAAAGCTTTAAAAGAGAACATTGTGAGATTGTTAGTTTTTGTCTCAGAAGAAGTTTGAGAAGCAGGAGTATCAAGCAAAAATCTCCATTCGATCTCCATTTATCCATTATTTAGATTTAAAATCAAGAAAAAAAAAAATGATTTTTCAGCATTGTAATCCTCTTTTATCACAGTACAGTAACAATAAAGTGAGTGGCAACACATTTAAACAGCATACAGCCTACTTTTCTTACGTTAAAGCTATCGCAGACAATTTAAATTAAAACTCACCACAGTTGACTCTCGTGCCTTTTCATTCGCATTTAAATCTTTATTACAAACAAACCCATGGGTCTTAAAGAACTTTGTTTTTTTACCACCATAAGTGCACATATTATGTTGCCTTGCTTATCTACTTTTCATTGTTTTAAATCTAGCCAAAAAGCCAAGTGTTTACTGTGAAACACAGTAGAATTTAATTATATAAATTTATTGTGAAATTACAAAATTTCCGTGTCAATGTCATGTTAATTTTTACCCTGAACAATGCGCTGTCACTTTAATTCAGTGTGTGCCGCACAACAAAATAAGATTCAGTGCATAAACGATCACTGCACTTCTACAGACATGCCACTCCTGGAACACACTGTGGAACCGCAACCGCATGCAGTGTGAACACTCTAATCTGTTAACATGGATGTGTAAAAAAATAAAATAAATAAAATAAAAAACTGCACTGCAGACCGAGTATTTGTGAAACAGGCAATCAGGCAAGATACCCTAGTGGAATGGGGTAAAAAAAATAATAATTTAACAACAGAGATTGCCATTTTTTTAAGTTAATTGAATACATAAAAATGTAAAACTTAAAAAAAAAAAATTGTATTACAAGTTCTCTGAAATGTGTACTTTTGTTATGTTTAAATATGCTTAATATGTTAAATTATATTGAATATTATATATAAAATATGCAATAATTTGTATTCATTTCCAGAAGAGAAATGTGTATTTGTAAGAATGTTTTTCATTTCAAATAATTTCATGCATTTTATTTTTATTTATTTATTTTTTGTCTGCATTCTATTTGTGTATTTGTGTCTAAGACTGAATCACAATCTCTGCTGTTCACTGATCACTCCTTTCAGTTTGATATGTGTGTTCTCCATCTTTACACACACTCCAGTGTTAAGAGCCCCTGATCTATGCACCGTCACCGTGCTCACATGTCTCTTAGCAACCTTATCCATCCAGAAGGGCCATTGATACATTTGGATCTGATCTGAGATTAGCACATGTGTATTTGTGCTATTGCTGAGATGTGACAGACACACTTCGCTTGGATGGCAGTAGCCATCCATTTTCAGACAAGTAATATTTCCACACTGAACATCTGCTACTACAGTGTGTGTGTGTGTGTGTGTGTGTGTGTGTGTGTTTGTTTGTGTGTCTGTGTGAGTGTGTGTGTGTGTGTGTGTGTGTGTGTGTCTGTGTGTGTGTGTGTGTGTGTGAGTGTGAGCACGCTCTGTATGTATGTGGTATGTATATGTAAGAACACACTGGTCAAACAATTTATGAAAAAATATTTCCAGAAGAACTTTAACAAGAACAGTACATATCATCAATTAATTTCTGCTCTTTGACCCTCATTTGACACCAAACTGGCCTTGCCACACATTTCTTCAACCAAAGCAAACCCCACAATAATAGCTCGATCAAATGAATCTGAGAGAGGAAAAAGTGCAAGGTTTTGTTTTGTTTTTTCTGTGAACATATGGAAACTACCCACTCTACACTCATCCAAAATAAAGCCCAAGAAATGTAAAACATGTCAGCAGAGCATTTGCTTTTACAACATGGCTGCCATTATTTGCCTTATTTGTGATTGATATATGAAATAAATTTCAATTTAATAAAATTAAAATATGTGTTTGGACATGAGCATTGTGTCATGTTGCATCAAAAGGAAATAGAACACATTCAATTTTCCACCATTGGGTTGAACGGCTCTAAAAATGGAAAGGAACGGTTCCAATTGGTAGAATGCTGGTAGAATGTGTGTAGTGATGACTGATCATGTGTTTGTTGTCAGGCTAGTTTCTCTCTGTAGCTGGCCAATTGCACTACTTTAACAAGGTAAACAGAAATATCTGATCATCCTCCATAAAGCAGTCACTATTTACATTTACATACAGTACTGTATGTAAAGACTTGCATTACCAATGGAAATTTGCATTATGGGCTCTTCACCTTCACCTGAAAGTTGTGGGCACTGGTAAATTCACAGTATGTCATCCCTCACTAAGTCTATACTACACCTCTGCCCCCCAAATCATTGCTGAAAATATGATATTTGCCATATCTCTAGTATTACTGTCACACACATGCACATGCATCAAAGGGTGTTCTCTGAGATCCAAAACTCACCACCAGAGGTACACAATAACAGATTATATTTCCCACAATGCCTTAAAACACTTTGTTGCCAGAATAGCTGTATTCCTGAATGGACATCTGAAGGCCAAATAAATGTCCTCTAGCCCCTTCATTCATTTCTCTTGTTACTTTATCCTGTACATGTGAAAAAAAGGCTTTTCACTGCACATCATGATGAAATACCATGATAAAACCACTACTGAAATATGGATGTGCAAATCTATTTGAGGGTAAATATATTTACTTCTTATATAGAAACACACTTCAGCAACCTTTCCTGTAGTGTATATTCATCCATAACACACACATGATGGTGTCAGATGGATCTACCCCAGGCTCTCTCTCTCTCTCTCTGTCTCTCTCTCTCTCTCTCTCTCTCTCTCTCTCTCTCTCTCTCTCTCTCTCTCTCTCTCTCTCTCTATCTCTCACACACACACACAATCTTTCCTTCTCTCTCCTCTCACTGGGCAATCTGCACGCAGTGACAAAGCAATGAGACGGGTAAACACACCATGATCTATGTGGCTTTCAGGCAAGTAATGAGCTGTCAAACACACTCTGTTCTCTTGCGGTCAGATCTGCTCATCCATGTGTGTGTGTGTTTTATTCCAATACAAACGAAAACAACATCACTACTGATTTCAAACTGTACCTCAGTCACATGACCTCACAGCTATTGAAGGTGCATGGTAAGACTGACCCGATATGTCCTGTGTTCTAAACCCAGAACAATGATCTTTCATCTATTTAATTGTTTCACAGTACACAGACATTTGCTGGTTCAAAGGCTAGTGGAAGTGATAGGCTAAATATAGGCTAAATATCTTTGAAAATATCTTTGCCTCACAGCAGCCATCTTTGCCTCATTGTAACAACAACATTTTGGTTATATAGGTGCTTACCGAAAAAGCAGGATCTCAGGTCAGGGTGGTCCACTGATAATATTCACACTGAATTTTATCAACCAAGTTACATAGTTTACTAGCCCATTTTATGGTATATGCATTAATATAGAAATCAATTCATGTGAAGCACATGTATATACAGTATCCAAGCCACTGAGAGAGAGTTGCAACAATGGAAGCCAGAAACAACAACAACAAAAAAATTTTAACAGTAATTTCCCATACTATATACAGGGAAAAACTGTCAAATATCTGACTAGACATTTCATGTAATTTTACAGTAAAACGCTGTTAAATATACAATTATTAGAAGTAAAATACATTATATATATATATTTCTAGAGTGCCATCTGTTAGCTTAGATAATTTAGAAGTTTCATCTGTTCTTGTTGAGATATATAGCTGACTATCATCAGCATAACAGTGAAAACTAATCCCGTATTTTCTAATAATATTACCAAGGGGCAATATGTATATTGAAAATAAAAGGGGAAATAGAACAGATCCTTGTGGCACTCCATATTTAACTGGTGATAATTGAGATGACTCCCCATTTAAAATAAACAAAGTGGTAGCAATCAGACAGATATAATCTAACCATCTTAAAGCCTGTCCTTGAATACCTCTATAGGTTTGTAATCGATCTATGAGTATGTCATGACCTGTGGTGTTGAACGCAGCACTAATATCAAGTTAAACTAGCAATGAGATGCAGCTTTGGTCTGACGAAAAAAACAAGCCATTTGTAATTTTAACAAGGACAGTTTCTGTGCTATGGTGGGGCCTGAAGGCCTGAAATTTTTCATAGAGATCAAGTTTTTGCAAGAAGGAGTACAGCTGAGCAGACACAAATTTTTTTAGACATAAATGGAAACTTTGAAATGGCCTAGATATAGCGATTAGTTAATAATATTGAGGAGCAGTTCTTCAGCTACAGGTAACAACCCTTTCAGTAATTTATTGGGTACAGGATCTAATAAACATGTTGTTGGTTTGGATGCAGTGATAAGTTTATTTAGCTCTTCCTGTCCTATGGTGTAAAGCACTGCAGTTTTTGTTTGGGTGCAATGAATGAAGCTGAAGTATAAGATGCTGTAGAATGTACATTTGTTATTGTATTTCTGATGTTATCTATTTTATCAGTGAATAAATTCATAAAGTCATTACCATTAAACTGTGAAGGAATATTTAGATCGGGTGGTGTCTGGTTATTCATTTATCAAACTCTGGCTAAATAAAAACCTTTAATTGTTTTAGTTATTTTCTATGAGTCTGTGGATATGATGGACATACTGTTTTTCCACGCAATTCTTAAAACTTACAAGTTAGTTTTTCTCTATTTGCACTCAAGATTACGAGTTTCTTTCTTGAGAGAATGGGTATTACTGTTGTACCATGGTGCAGTACGTATTTCTCCAACCTTTTTCAATTTGATGGGGGCAACAGCTTCTAATTTATTAGAGAATATAGTGCCCATGTTGCTAGTCCTTTCATATAGTTCATGTGTATTTATTGGTACACAGATGAGTAGAGACAGGTTATTTCTAAACCTATTTTTAGTGGTTGGAACAATAGTTCATTCATTCATGACCTCTAGACTGGTCTAATGTAATGCACTGCTAGGTGGTTATCCTGCATCCTCAATAAACAAGCAACAGGTAGTCCAAAATGCAGTGGCTAGATAAGCTATTAAGGGCCTATAAGGCCCTTAATAGGTTAGGTCCTGCATTCCTAACTAGCCTTCTACCATGCTACAGTCTATCACGCTCCCTAAGGTTGAAAAAAGGAGGTAGAGGTTTTTCGCATTTGGCTCCAAAACTCTGGAATAGCCTTCCTGATAACGTTTGGGGTTCAGACACACTCTCTGTTTAAACCTAGATTAAAGACATATCTCTTTTCCCAAGCATTCAAATAATGCATCAAATAGACTTGTACTGCTTTTACATCTTATCAAATGCACATTACTATTCTTTACCTTGGGTTAAACAAATCAATTTACCTGGGTTGGAACAGCAGCTATGTTAATTATGGTTCTCTGTTTCTACTGTAAATAGGATTTACACAAACTTTGCTATAAGTTTGATAGCAACATATAATAATTACTGTTAGTGGTATTCATAAGTCTGTTTGATTACGCTTTTAATAGATTTTTCCAAATATTTCTGCCATATGTACATTTACTGACATAGTCACCATTGATAAGCTACTAATAAATATATTGTAAATATACATATTGCCGTTAAGGGTTTCTTATTTAAAGCAATGGAGAACCCTGCGCTTTGAAAAGAGACACCAAAGTGTCCTGACCAAGCATCAATACATGAAGAGTTGGGAGTGAGACTTTTTTGGGAAACATTGTGTTAGCTTTCACTGTTGTGCTGATGATACTCAGCTCTATATTTCTATTTTTCATGGCCCAAAAAATAGAAAAGAAAAGAGGTGTTAATTATCAGACCAAATATTATTTAATAATCTAGAACACTGTCTAACACTTGACGGCTGTGCTGACAATTCTTCGTCATCAGTTAGGAATTAAAGTGTGCTATTTGATAGCAACTTTTCCTTTGAAAGTAATTTTTCTAGTATTTGTAAAACCAAATTTTTCCTTCTTAAAAATATATCTAAATTATGATCTGTGCTCTCATTATCAAATGCAGAAAAATTAATGCATTTATGACTTAGATTATGTTAGATTATTGTAATTGTAATGCTTTATTGGGTGGTTGCTCTGCACACTTAATAAACAAACTCCAGTTTGTCCAAAATGCAGCAGCTAGAGTTCTTACTAGAACCCGGAAGTATGACCATTTTAGCCTAGTTCTGTCAACACTGCACTGGCTCTCTTCTAAACATCATATACATTTAGCTAATTACTTATAAAGCCCTGAATGGTTTAGCTCCTCAGTACTTGAGCGAGCTCTTATCACATTATCCTTAATGTACGCAGCGATCTAAAATGTTTGAAAATTTGACCTAGAATATCAAAATTAACTGTGGGCAGCAGATCCTAAGAAGATCGTAAGAAGAGTGGCATCTATGCTAATAATAGTCTGTTTTATTTTAATTCCGAGGACACCATAACCACCCAGATCCAGTCTGTATTTAGATAGTCACTGAAGACAGTCACCTAGATCTAATCCCTATCCAGTGTAAATGGTGGATCGGCACCTAGAGATCAGCTCTACAGCCCTGAATGTCAGTGGAGATCATTGTCAACTAGACGAACCCTAAACACAGATCCCCTGTGAAGACCTCGTCGGCCATCATCACAAGACAATGAGAAATAGACAAGTCTTTGGCTCAATCTGATGTGCTTTGCTGCCTTGAATTAAACCACACCATGCTGATTTCGTCTGGCCAGAGGAGAACTGGCCTCCCGACTGAGCCTAGTTTTTCCAAAGGTTTTTTTCTCCACTTTTGTCACCGATGGAGTTTTGGTTCCGTGCCACTGTCACCTTTGGCATGCTTAGTTGGGGACACAATTTCTGGCAATGTTTTTGATTGCACAGACACTATCGGAAGAGAACTGAACTGAGCTGGACGATGATACCACTGAATCAACAATGAACTGAATTGAACTGATAAACTGTTTTCTATTCTGCTCTTTCATTATCAGTGAACGTTTTTCGACACAATCTGTATTGTATAAAGCTCTATATTAATAAAGGTGACTTGATTTGACACATCACTGATTTAGAGAGACAACTGTGATTTTTGGTAATTATTAGACAGTAAATGAATTTATTTACTATATTTACAAAATACATCAACATATGCATGTATATGCTCTATGTGTATTATACGTAGTTATATAAGTGTTGTTTTCAAAAGACACAAATATTTGAGGATTAATGTGGTCAGCCATCGTTACCTGCCTTGTGAACATATTTTAGTATAAAGTGTTTGCTGTTGGTTTGAGAAACTACTGTGCCTTGCAAAAGTCTTAGGCCACTATTTTAACAACAACAAATGTTTTGCATACTGTATATGGCTTGTATAAAAAGTGAGCTGCGTATTTATTTTTGCTGAAGTGTTTTAGTAGGAACTATCAGTTTACATTAGAAAACATTCCTTTTGCCTTTTAATAATCAAGTGAGATTTTTTTTTTGTATGCACAAGGAGTCTGATAATAGCCAGTGCTCCACACAGAGATCTGATCTCAGCCTCATTCAGCCCATCTCGGCTTACATGAAGAATCAGACAAAACTGTGACACACTAAATCCAGTAGAATTGTGCCAAAGTCTCCAAGATATGTGTGTGTGTGTGTGTGTGTGTGTGTGTGTGTGTGCGAGCGTGCGCGTATGTGTGTTCTTACAAGTTGTTTGTTAGTCAAGTGTTTTTAAAAAGTTTCATGTATACACGACAATGTTTTCAAAATGAAAATGGCCAATAACGCTGTATTACATATGCCAGGACAGTAGTTGGCACTGTCACTTTGTTAGTAAACAGTACCTATAAGTAAGTGAAGATTATATGTTTTATATGAAGCATCTCCGATGTTGGTTGTAATATTGGTGAAGTAAATCCACACTTTGCTTTATTTAGAGTTGGTGTCATCTCTTCACAGGTGTTGGGTCATTTGAAGTCTTCGTAAGAGGCAAGATATAGTCAGCAGATGCTAAATATAGCTATAGATTACACCAACAAAATGTGATGTAATCATACTTGGGAACTGGCACTTTTTCACAAAGAACATTGAAAGACTTGCAAAACCCAGGGAGCCGAGACTCATTGTGAGAGTGACACATTGGGGTTACATGGGGTCTTCAGGTGGTATTTGTTCTGAAAGCAAGATAGAGATGAAGAAAAACACAGGAGAATTTGTGTGATGCACCATTACATATCAGTTCTGTGACATCACTGCTCCTGCACTGCACAGTGCTTAAACAACAACTAAGAAGTTTAAGCATAAAATACAGTAATAAATGATAGGTTTACTGTGATTACTTTTATAATACAGAAATGATAAATAATACATTTGTTTGTAATTTAGCCTAGTGTGACTCTGAAAAAAAAAGCTTTTTGAATTCTCACTTAGGTTCATAACATCCTCTAAAATAAATCAAATTCTAATATTTAACTCCCCACCAGTGAATATCACGTTTAATACGCTTAGTTACATAACGATAAATGGAACTGCAAGAAGAGAATAAATAATGTCCCCTAAATCTGCTAATTTAGTGAGGAATAATATATTTTTTAGCACTGGGAAATTTGATTAGCTGTGCTGATAATATATACATTTATTTTATAAATGTCTTACCTTTTAAAAGTTCATCACAGCGGTCCCTTCTGTTCAATCTACGGCACTGATATTTGGCGCTAACTTCCGGAACCTTTTGAGAGGCTCCACGATCCACCATTGGTGTAAAAAACTGGTCCATTGGAGTGAATGGAGATGATGCGACTCTCTCTCTTAACGGCTATGATATATATGACCTATTTTGCAATGGCTTTAAGTCAAGTGTATCTCATCCCATCAAATTTTTGGAGTGGTAACAATCTGTTTTATAATTGTCATTTCAGCATATTAATGTGCAATACAATGTAAAAACTCAGAGTGAGAGAGATAGAGAGCAAGACGCCATTTTAGGAAGAGACACGGCAGAAAAATGGTCTCATAACATGGGAGATGCTCTGGATATGAGTGTGTGCATGAAGGGCACTATTCTGGGCACACCGCCTGGGCAGCAGCAGATGGAACAGAGCTCCAGACCTCCCCCTGCTGTGGTGATGCCAGTCTCAGCCCTGGCACTGCTGTGGGTCTTTTACTCACAGTCCAGAAGCTCCAAGTAGGAGGAACTTCCCCTCACCAATGAGAAGCTCAGCTTCTAAAACCTAATATGCAACAAACGCGCAAAAAAATGAATAAAATAAAATAACATTTCCTAGCAAAATTACAAATAAATAAAATAGAAAATAATTGGCCTTTTCATATTTAAAGTTGTTAACCCTGAGACATATTGTTTATTATTTATTTGCTTATTAATGAGGTATAGCATTAATGTTTTTGTGACTGCACACAGTGTTTAAATGTATCATGAAGTATTGTTTTGTGTTTGATTTAACCTTCTTCTAATTGATTTGTCATAAAAGGTGGCTTTTAAAACAAAATTAATTTAAGAAAATAAAGAAAAATAAGATTCAGAACAAAATTAGTACACAGACTCCACAAACCTAGAAAAAAATATTTGCCTCAGAATGTTGTTGCCCACAAGCCACTGAACATGGGACACAAATTCAGTGTTTCTAGACCCCAGGAACGCTCCAATCACTCCTTCTTTCCTTATGTATCTGTTAGCATGAAGTTCAATTACAACCAGATCAGAGAGAGATTAGCAGCCTTGACATGCACACTCTAGCTTGGCACATGGAAAGCCAGGGAAAGCATGACGGTCGTTTTCAATCGTGTTAAAACTATAAGCAACCCAATCAAATCCATTTCAATCCAATAAATGCAGTCGTGAGCTGGTGCTCTCAGCTGATCTGAGAAATTTGAGCTGTAGACTTATATGAGAAAACTCTTCTTTTCTCTTAATCTGCATGAGTGCAGTTCCCCTCGCTTTTGTAAGTATTATCAGGTGATGAAGCAGGCTTCAGCGGATGGGATTTGCCAGGATAACCTAGCCATGTTTAAACAATTCCTATTGATGAGACATTAAGAAGCTCAATTGGATTAATTAAGCATGCTGGGAAGGCAGTGAGAGAGCTTTACTCAACATTTATGCTTATGCACAATGATATGCTATTACTGACAGTATTAACGTGGATAATTCCAGTGAGGAGTGAGGAGTTTATTCATAACTTGTTTCTCTCTGCTTGACTGGTGCGACAACAGCTCATATATCTATATCTCTATCAATCTATCTATCTATCTATCTATCTATCTATCTATCTATCTATCTATATATATATTAGGGTTGGAAATTTAACGCGTCAATTATATTAATTAATTATGGAGAAAAAATAATATGTTAAAATTATTAATGCATTTAACACACTTGCCCGCCCCAGATCTATGTGGATCATCTGCCATTTCATACAGTTTATTGATGACTACTAATGTGAGGCAACAACTTACTGCCTGAAGGAGCCTAGAAAATGTCCCTAAAATTCAAGATATGGGGCAAAATGCCCGTTTGAGATTGTATCTCATATTTACATCACATAATTAAGAAATATCACACAAGCTGTGGGCTAAGTGCAACATAACATGAGTGAAAAATGTAATTCTCATCTTATACTACAGTTCATTAAGAAGTTAATATTGTTATTTTAGACCCAATGTTGTCTGTTTTGCTCAATTTTGCCAACCAGAAGATAAAGACAAAGCAGAACTGTTCATCTCTGAGCAACCCACAGCGACATTTAATTTCTTAATCCATGTTTTGAATGAACTGGGTGAACCATTTGGCATGTTGAACCATTGGCATATGCGTTGGCTTTGAAGTGGCGATGCACAGACCGAACAGTGCATGACATCAAAGTACTGCAAGAGCGATTCAGAAGCACAAGAAGTCGTCTGCTCTCTAAGCTCTTGTGGTACTTTGATGTCACTCACCGATTGGTCTGATGGTGATGATCTGTTACAAGTCAAACAAGCCTAATGATTCAATGAACCATTCAAAAAAAAAAAAAAAACGCCATTTGAACGAATCAATTTAATGAATAAATGACTCAATAACTTAATCATTAAGAGATTTATCACCACCTACTGGCCGTTTTAGTATATTATTTAGAGTATCATTTCATTAAAGAAATAATTTAATATTTTCAGAATCAGAATTTTCGAATTTTGCCGATATTCGACTGATAGTCAAATCATATGTTTGGGGGTGGTGCAAAATACATTAACAAGAGTCAAGTCAGACATTCGACTAACATAATTACTGATGTTAACACATAGGGAAAATGTGTAATGAACACCTTGCAGATATAAACGGGGTAAATAATGTTTCATGTTTTGATGAACAGATAGCTAACACTTAACGTCGGCGAAACCATAACAATTAACAAATCTTTTTTTTTTTTTTTTTTTTTTACAGTAGTGCTCTCATTGTAACTTTAGTCTTAAAAGTTAGCTGTTGAGGTTTTGCATGGCTGTTTTGAGTTGCGCGCGCTCAAGATGACCAGTAGAGTGACGCATTTGATAGCAAGTTTTTAATCAGTGGGATTCAACTCATAATTTCATATAGAATATGCTTCGTTATTTATACAACATAACATTAATATTAAGCCTTATAGGCTATTTGCAAAAAAAGCCGAGATGCACATGAACATATCTGCGGGGCTCTGAATGCGAACTCCTTTTGTGGACTTGTTTCTGCACATTGTTTCGTGAAGAACGCGTCCACAAAAGGAGTTCGCAGCTAGACTCTAAAAATTCACAGCGCTTTAGTATAACAATCCCAGTCATAGTTATTAATATTCTGCATTGTAGTTTGACCTGCTCGCGCTGTGTGTGAAGAGATATCACCGTAGTACTACAATGAAGCGCTTGACTCAAAACCAAATGCATCTTATATTAGGTAAATAATATACCCACGATATATATATAGCCTAGATTTTTTTTTATCATTGCTATGATATTTCTAGTGTGGGCTTCCGTATTCGCATAGAATTAGAACAATTATTAAAACTTTATAACAACAGTTATTGTTTTACAGGGCTTAAGTTTTTTAGTAATGTTTGAAAAGAATATAAAGATGAAAGACAATTATCTGTCATTTGTCTGAGAATGAGCAGTTCCTCAAAATACCAGCAAAATATAAATAAGTTACACATTTTACAGTGCAGAGAATTTCACTGTATGATGTACCTTCGCTTTAACACATAACCTCTTTTGGTTCGTGTTTAGTTTTTAAAAAGAATGACAATGTAATAAAATACATGCTCTATAATTTGTGCATAAATACATTTTCCTTTACACCTAGCTCATGTCATGACATGGGCTAGTCTAATCAGCTAGTTATGTTCTACAAAATAAAGATACATAAATATACATAAACATAAATTATTGTGGTGTATCATGGGAGATGACAATGTTAGGGTACGGGAACTAATTTGAGGGTTAAGCTTGAGGCTATGGTTAGGAGCTTGTACACAATTCTTCAATCTATCATTTCCCTGTGATTTTAGGGAAGGTTATGGTTAGTGTTTGTATTTGGTGTAGGGTTCAGGTTTTCACTATGTTTCCTTGATAGGAATATTGTTCCAGGATTTATAAAGATCTCGACAACTTTCTGGGGTGCACCCATGAGAATTCCTCCCTGCTCATGGTCTTTCCCTCTAGAATGTTTTCTCTCGGTGGATTTTCAACAGTCATAAAGAGTCATAAACTGCATCACAACTGAAGACCAGAAAAAGCTAAGAGTTGTATTGATTTCCTACTCAGTAGTGATGTCACCGCTGTTGGTTGCCACATGAATTAAACACATAAAAAACCACATAAATTTCCCTCAATGTTTCCGACATGCGCTGATGAAGGCAATCCATCTAAAAGGCAGGAGCCAAACAAGGCATGCACTCACTGTTTGACACACAACAAACAATGGAGAATCTGTTTCCTCATGCACACTTCATTTTAACGTAACGAAAATGAATTTAATTCATTTCCAAGTCGATTGTGATGCTGTTGTCTGCTGAGCAATACTCATGTGATCTAAAAGGAGAGGAGACTTTGACATAATAGAGTGTTCATGCTTGTGGAAGAAGCTTCTGTCAATTGCTATTCCACAAGTGCAATGTCATTTTAAATTAGAAAGAGACAATACAAAAACAAATATACATAATGTCAACATAATAATGTCATTGCATGGGATTATTCAGATTTGTTTTTCACTGGAATTACTGAATTACTCTTGCTAATATTGTTAATTGTTATTATTTTGTATGTTAACTAATGCATTATTTATGACGAACCACAGCTATGACCGCTTCAAGGAGCCACCACTACACAGCACTCTAGCTGATTGTAATCCTGTTGCATGGCAAATGTGGAGTGTGCAAAGACAGAAACAATGGGTGTGGAGTTCGGGAAACGGGAAATGAACAGAAAATAAATGCAAAAGAGGGAATAAAGTGTCAAAAAGAGGATACAATGTCTAAAAATGACAAATTTTGTGTTCTTGCTGTGACTGAGCATTGTCGTCTTCCGCTGGCAGCATGGCTTCCTGCAAACTGTTTGGGAAAATGGCTTGGTGGAATCCTTGGCTGTTACCTCCCTGGACCAGCAACAACTTAAGTATCCATGTACAAGAAAAGAGAACACTCTCTCTTGAGAGAAGGCACGCTCGTCATATTAAGGCAATGGCGACATGGCTTCATTAACTTCAAGGGATTACAGTCATTGTGCACTGCCAGTCGCATTTGTTCCGGTCAACAACCTGACTGAAGAATGCAGGGATGCAGGGAATTTAGGGATGGATCACTGCTCATGCAATGAATTCCACTTAATCAATTTGTTTAATAATAAATAACAATGTAATGAAATGTCCTAAATATATTGGTACTTAAATATGGAATATTATGCTCTTCATGTTTGCCACACATAAAACAGTCCTCATGAGAAATGCAAAGGAAAAACAGATAATTGATTTTAAGAAAGTTTGGTACAAGCTATGTATATTCATTCTTATTTGTTCACCAAGCTTGCAATGCGTTCTAGTATTTACTGTATGTACAGTATGTGATGCTAACTCATATCGTTGCCAATGATGCCTGTTTAGGTTGGCTGCTGACTAGATTTTGGAACAGAGATACGATTTTAAATACTAATGTTATGTTAAATTTAAAATACATTTCTTTGGATGTAAAGGGTTACAGCATAGCAGCAGGACACAAGTCAGAAGAGCAGTGTGTAGATTGTAGGTCCTCTGGGATCAGTGTGCCTGCTTGTTACAGATTAATCGCCAAATTAGCGGTGACGGCTGCCCATCCCACCTTTAACAGAGCCTTTAACTCAGATGATGAGGCAAATAGGCAGATAGGGAGAGGAGAGGGGCTTGCCTGTCTTCTGCTGGAGGGGTTGTCATGACTACAGACATAGAGAGATGACTGTGATGTACTGGCGATGTATATTTTGATTACAGCACAGTCTCATTGACAGGCTGAAAAATAGAATGATTTAGTACAACGATATTTGAAATTGTAAAATCAAGCCAATAGGACATGCATCACATCTTCAGTCTGTTTTATGAAACAAACACACTACAAGGGCTGAGGCAAACACACACACATTCACACAAAATGGAAGTTAGGAAGGGGGCCTTCTGACGTCACCTGTTTGGCTTCTCACAAATACTGCAATTTACTCTGTCCAATTACCAATGCAGTGTCCCCTCTGTTCCCAGAACAGTCAGGCCCATTGATCTAGACCCATTGAAAACAAATTATCTGCTACTGGAACATGAGGTAATCTGCCCACTGAGAGACGCACGCTGGCCTCTCTCCCTCCAGCGAATGGAAATCTATACCTCTGGATGTGGGAGGCCTGCCTTTGATCGGCCTTGGCCCTGATGATTAATACTCGTTTGTAAAGGCTTAATTGGTTTCAAACACTAGGCTGCAGCACTGACAAATCACACTTCCCAATGGAAGCAGTGGATGGGCAAAAAGAGAGAAAGAAATATGGAAAAGAATTAGAGAGAGAAAAAAAAAAGTGACAGAGTAAAAGGGCAGCTACAGTGCTGTGCACATTTTGTTTAAATTGAGTTATGACTGTTAACATATCTCTATACTGTATCTTGTGATCGACAAGTTTGGCTCGCCTTTGCTGAGATTTTGAGAAAACCTGATTTCAAATTAACCAGCCAGGACATCACGATATAAATGTGTTCATTTTTTTCTTCATTGTATTATTCTGCAGCATCACCTTTAATCAGACTGAAAGCACAACTCAGCTAAAACATATTTTTGATGTGTTGTTGAAGATTCAGTCATGTAGCAAACACTGTTATGATATTTTTGTATAGTTTCTCATTTATAACAGCATGCGAATACAGTGCCGTCTTCCATAAAATGAAAGAAGACAGTGAGTAGACAAGCTACCAAAAATAAACCATGAAACAATTATAATACTCCATGACCGATGAACCATATTCCAAATCCTTTTCATACAAAGGGGTTATGTCAGGAACAGACTCATGTTTGACATCTTCCCGTGTCACTGATCTCTTGGTGCCATGCTTAAAGCCTGAATGTTCAAGTGGTATTTAAAAGTTACAGTGGAGTTCACGTATATGAGTAATTGATAATTCTCAATTTTGGAATATCCCTATAATTCCCTAAATATATTGCATTGTTCACACAACAGGAAAACAGTAACTAGACTCTATTGGTGAGACTTAAGCAGCACACCATTACACACTCAAGCAGTGCTGCACTGATCACATTGTAATTACAGGGCTAATTAACAGGTCAGAGGGCTGAATGGCTCTCCCTGCAGTTATTTTAGTAGAGGAGATTGGAGAGGAAAGCAGAATTTATTTTCACAGTTCACAGAAGACATGAGCGCAGACCTTTGAATGAAAAGATAAACAGAAACACTTCTTTGACCACACTGTACTGTACCGTGTAAGAAGAGTATACTGACAGTGGAGCTATAGCACTTAACAAGGGCAAAATGTAGCAACAATTTTATAAACTGAAAATGGTTTGAAAGGGACTGAATTTCAATTGATCTGATAAGATGAGTTTAACCTTATCAGTTTGTCAATAAATGGAGACATGCATTGTTTCTATGGCCACACTCTCTTGTGTAACCAACCAGCATGGTTACAAGGACACTAAAACCCATATAGCTTATACCATATAGTCTAGCAGCAGCTGCTAGTGCACCCTTTAAGGGCAGGAAAGTTAGTTCTACCTGCGGTTCTGATTTAGGGGTATAAGTTTGGTTAATTGTTTGGAATGTGGTTATTATTTTCATAAATAAATGAACTGTGCATAAAATAGAGGACTGACAGCCATAATCAGGTGCAGTGTGAACATGATCAAAGTGCAGTGCTGCAAGTCTCCAGAAGCAGTAGTCCAATGATGCATTAAAAGCATGCATTTTGCTGTGTTGATCTGTGCTATAGTTTTTTTTTTTTTTTTTTTTTGTGGGGATTCTCAGCCAGTCGAGGCTACACTTCAAAGAAAAGACAGCTGCTTAAAACTACAGTCAGGAAAAGGATCATAGGACAGAAAGGCTTGTTTTCAGTGAGTGTAAAATAGGCAGAGAATGCAGAGCATGAGTGTTTGAGGCATAGGGTGAGCACTCAAGAGCAGTGCTGAGAGCAGCGGGTGGGCGATGGTTATGGGGGGGGGGGTTGGTTAGGGGATGTCAGCTAATTAGCAGGGCGGTCTCAGGGGCAGCAACTGCACTGTATCATATGGTACGTCTGATGGCAGAGACACTGGAGAGCCACACACTCACACTGGAGAGATGTGTAATTACAGAACAGAAACAGACAGCAATTGTTATTACACTACAGGCTTTCTGTCATTATAAGACAAGAATAAAACTGCTTTATATATATACAATATATATATATATATATATATATATATACACACACACAGAGAGAGAGAGAGAGAGAAAGAGAGAGAGAGAGAGAGAGAGATTATTTATATAGATATGTGTTCTCTGTTCTGTAATTATGTTTAATTGTCATCAAAAATAAGGTGGTTAACAAACAATAATAAATACAAAATATAATTTCATATTTGGATGTTGCCTTATTGGGACCTACTGGTTTATGTACTAAAGCCTATATGTTCTGAAGTTATATGTTACATAACCCTTAGACACCAATTATTTCTACATATTTCAACTAATATGTTCTAAATTTCTATTTAAAATAAATGCCACACACAAATGCTAAATCCAGTGATTTAACTCTCCATGCATTCTCCAAGCTACTAGAATGTTTTTTTTTACACTTCACAAATAGTCACTTCTTAATAAATATGCTGATGTAAAAAAATAAATAAATTATAATTGTTAAACAAAGAAGACAACCTGTCCAGTGCTGTGTATGAAAAAATCACTGATATAGTATATATCATGCAAAGATTAACGAACTGTAGTATGCTATGGTTACGTGTACTGTTATACATAGTGAGTAATGTCCAATAATCGTAAAAAAAAAATAAAAAAAAATGACAGTACACATTTTTACCTTTTAGAAATGATTCATTGTTCATTTCAGAAATGCGTTTGGAAAGAACTACTCTGAGCCATGTTGTTTTTAACTTATGTAAAATCTGGCTTTGCTGTCAGGACTGTTGCTTTTACAACACTCAAATCACACGAATAAGCAGGCTGACTCAAGGAAACCCTTGTTGTCATGGCGCCAGAAAGCATCCCCAGGGGCCCTCTGCCCTTGCCATGTAAAGGGTTGCCACGGTGATCTCCAAGGAGGCGGGTGTTGATGGATGTGTGGTGTTAAATGGAGGGGGCGAGTGAATGCTGAGAAGGTCGAGAGGACAAAAGCAGCATGAGAATGTACACAGAGAGACAGAGGCTACGCCGCTGTGACCCCATCACCTCCCCCAAGATCCGTCAGATCCTAAATCTACCTCCATCTGACAGCGCAGACTGAGAGAGGGGCCTCACAGACTACACACACACATACACTCCATCTTATTTCTTCTCTCACATAGATCCATTTTCTGCTGCAGTTTCAACCTTTAAATAGAAGAACAGGCAGAGAGTGTTCGCAGACAGTTTGATTCTGGGTTAAATGTTTCTTGAATATCATATTCTGATGAGAGGGCAGACAGCATGGAGCTCCACCGTCCATGTAACTGAAGATCTGTGAAAGCAAGGGCACAAGACCTTCCTTTCAACTATTCCACTGAACTAGTATTTTAGGATCAGCAGGTATAAAATTATCCCATCAGCGGAAAAGTTTTAACTTGTCTGTATGACAGCAACAGCGCAAAAGTGCCAGGATGCCAGCCCACCTTGAAAAACTCTGTGTGTCAATCATTTGATGACTTTGGGTTGGCTGACATGTCTGTGGTGGGCAGGGATTTAGAAAGTGAGCACAATAAGTGGTTGAAGCTAGTATAATGGTTGAAAACAATGATAAAGGGAGAGTAGAATATGTCTGCATTCACCATCCATAACTTAACTTGTACAGCTGCTGTCCATTTGCTAGTTATTCCATGGTACAATAGCACAATGATGCATGAGATGGTAACATTATGGTAATTTGAAATACTGTATATATCATGGTACTAAATAATTATCATATTTATATTCTATGGTATTTAAATGATTTTCCAAGGTATTTTAATGACTACCATGACATCATACTGCTACAAGTCCAAAAAAAGATTTTTTTTCCCCCAAGTTTTGTTGCTACCTTAGATCCATTTTTAAATATCCTTATTTAAGCTTAAAAACGTAAATCTTTTGAATAAAAATATTTTCGATATGAGTTTCATTTTACAGTCACTGTAATTTCTAAAAAAGCTTCTAAAATGGCTGCTTGTTCTTTACATGAATATCTCGCAGCATAGCCCTTCTGCGACAAAACACATTCAAGAACTCGCAAGGTCTAGGTATACATGCAATCCCATTAGAACTCTGTTGGGTTCATGTACACTGTGCTAAATACTGACAGCTCACTGCTAACGGAGCCCACTCATTTGAGTTATCTGGATCCAGCATTGCATTCTGGATTTAAGGGCTTTGGACAATGAGGAATGAGAACACAGTGGCAGAGCTGCTATAATTGGATTTCAGCAGAACAAAAGCACAAGCTCTCTTATTGTGGAGTCTGAGCGGTGAGACGTCTGATCTGTGGCTGTGTTCGCAGGTTTCCGCTCGCTCACAGACACTTCCTTTATCCCGCAACAGCACAGGCTTAAAGCACATGTGCGTCTGTAGCTGTAACAAATCTCAACAGCATGCTGAGAAACACAAAAAAAGCTGTCTCTCATCACCACACACACACAAAATAAAAACACACACAAGTTTGCGATCTTTAAGTCAACACGAAATCAAAACTGACCCCATTTACCTTCTTAATATCTGATGCTGTTGTTATCTTGAGAAATAAGACTATAAACCTATTAATCTGAAATGACTTTCCTTTTTGCTGCCAAGCACTCATATTTTTTAACAAAATGTTGTATAGTGGCCACCATCCAATCAATTCCAATTTTCAAAGTCGTGTCCAGTGTTATTATCATAAAAAAGCATATTTACGTATATAGTTCCAGATTTAACTAAAACATAACCATGAAGTTTTTAGTTTTAGTTTTTGCTCTCAAAATGTCATAAAAGTTTAAAGAAACAATAATGCTATTTATAATAAATAGATCCCCTGTAAAGACCTTGTCTCAGAGGAGCACCAGGACAAGACCACAGGAAACAGATGATTCTTCTGCACAATCTGACTTTGCTGCAGCCTGGAATTGAACTATTGGTTTCGTCTGGTCAGAGGAGAACTGGCCCCCCAACTGAGCCTGGTTTCTCCCAAAGTTTTTTTCTCCATTCTGTCTCCGATGGAGTTTCGGTTCCTTGCCGCTGTCGCCTCTGGCTTGCTTAGTTGGGGTCACTTCATCTACAGCGATATCGTTGACTTGATTGCAAATAAATGCACAAACACTATTTAAACCGAACAGAGATGACATCACTGAATTCAATGATGAACTGCCGTTAACTGTCTTTTTGCATTATTGAGACACTGTTTTCCTAACAAATGTTGTTCAGTTGCTTTGACCCAATGTATTTTGTTTAAAGCACTATATAAATAAGGTTGACTTGACTTGACTTGACTATAATGCTAAAGATTGATAAGAAAAAGTGGGAAAAAAGTGAACGAAAAGGACAGAGTTCTGAGCTCTACAGCAACAACATTAGAAACAACATAAAATACTGACAACATAAATATTAAATAGAAATGAATCTAAAGTAAAAAAATACAACTATATATATATATATATATATATAGTTGTAATTTTTTACTTTAGATTCATTTCTATTTATATATATATTTATATATATATATATATATATATATATATATATATATATATATATATATATATATATATATATATGTATATATATATATATATATATATATATATATATATATATATATATAGTTTATTATTATTTTTGGTTTATTTTCATACATTCTTAATAGTTCTGTGCAGTGTTTCAGTGCAGTTTCATGTTGACGCTGAATGGGAACATGATTTTCTGTGCTCATTGTAACAACAACTCAAAAGGGTCACAGGGGCCTTTGATGCAATAAACTTTGATAAAACTGTACAACATCGTCCCATAGTCATGTATGATGGATACCCCAGTCCGACTCTTTTCAAAGCATGTTGTAGATTTATTGCATACTTGTGTCATTTTGGCTTTTAAAGACAGCAAGAAAATAATACAGCGGGCTCATACATCAATATTTCAGTGACCTTCTAACACTTTAAACTGCTGCAGTCTTCAGGTCACTGTGTTTGGGTGGTGCAGGGTTAAGAGGTTTAGAAAACGGACTCTGCAGTGAGGAGGAGGTCAAAGGTCATTCTTAAGCCTATAAAAACTATGAGACTCAGCCAACGTAATTAGACAGAAACTGCCTTTAATATTCTGTCACCTCTGACCTCCAGAGGCACACACACCCATGTCAACCTGAAGAATGCCTCAATTACATGCTCTTGCTTTCATTTATTTCCTTTATTGTGGAGTTAAAGCTATATTTATATCATATCCCTATATGCAACCTATGTAGTTGACAATTTTAACAACTATTTATAATAATTCCTTTAAAGACAAAGATGAAATGGCTTAACAAGTGTAGTTTTCTTTCCTTCGTTGATTTATTTCCAACTGAAAGCTGTGGTGGTGCATATCAAAGGGTTTTTTAAATAGTCAAAAGTTTGTTAGATGTGAACTGTGAATTGCTGCTTGGTATTATTTCATCATTTTAATGAAACAAGACATTCAAAATATATATTATTATTGTGGTATTACAATTTGTATATTATACTATTTTCTTAAAGTCACAGTTCACCCAAAAATGTTTATGAAAAAAAGTTGTTTATGATGACAATTTTTTATTTTTGGGTAAACTATGATAATAGTTTAATATATAATAAGGCACTCAAAGCCATGCTGTAATGTGAATAACATCAACAACTCATACATTTTACAGTACATGGTTAGAACTGACCGATTCTCATTCCCTGTCCATACCAACTGTCTTTTTTCACATCCACTACAACCGAGCGCTGATCCAAATCTAATTTCCTGTGCTTATTCGAATGACATGTGCTGTTGGTCAAAGACGGGCTTCTCCATTATTGAATCAGTCTCACTCTAGAGACACATGCAGTGCTGAATAATTAAGCAGGTTCTTGTTAACACAATGACACACTGACAAGAACTACATGCTTTGACTTTTTTCGCTTTTTGTCAAAGGCAGCCATCCACCCTGCTAACACACAAACCCCCATTAGACACAGCCAGGAGTTTGGGCATACTAACACATCCTGCATTTACTAATATAGCCTACTAGATCCAATGTGACCTAAATAAAAATCATGTGGGACTACCATGAAAATCAAGAAATAAATTTTGCTAAGGAAGTGAAAATATGAGTTTGGGTTTAAAACAATTTAATAAATCAATGTTGAGACTCATTCATAAGAAATCACAAGTTCTAGTTAAAACACAGCAGTGTTTCCTCTCTGAACCAGCACTGATCTCCTGTGAGAGGGCCTCGGCCTGCTGTGGAGGGCAGCACCCAGTGCCAGTTCTTTGTTCTCAGGCTGCTTTAGCAGATTCCTCCTCCTCTCTCCTCAGTAAGCTCTGCCACACGCCTTCACAGCGAAGACAGGTGGCCTGATCAAGACAGGCGTGCTGTTCTAACCGAACTGCCTGCCAATGGGGCACGTTGCCAGCTGGCAAATCGTGCAACTGACTTTCCAAGCAGCGGGACGCTCTTACACATATGCAGCACCAAACACCCTCACACACATATAAGTGCACACAAACACTGAAACTCCCACAACACGTTCACAGCACCCAGCGATGTGCAGTTCACTCTGATGCACGCGCATATGCGCAAACGCACACGCTTTGCCTTAAAAAAACATGCTGCGTTTGTCAACAGATGAAATGTTTGCAGAATGCACAGCCATGCTACCATATGTCAGCTCAGATATAAGACGGCACTCCAAATCACATTAAAAATAAAAAGATGGAACAGACCTGTTAAAGAATGCCATTACACTCACAACAGGTAAACTTGCACGCAAACACACAGAGCCCAGAGGATCATGGATAATCTGATGACTAAGAGGTTTAACACCATCAGGACAAGAAAGAAACTCATAAAGGCTGAACAAAAAGACACGTCAGTAAATAATGACAGCATTTTCACTGGCTTATAGCTTACATCAAGATATAATTTAGGATATTGACTCATTCTTAAATCAAGCTCTCCTAACATACTACAAAGAAAATCCCTTAAAATCTATAAGCCGAGCAATGAGCCTTAAAAGCAGCAATCATAATTCCAACTAATATCAGCAAGAACTGCTAAACAAAACCAAATCACAATCATCAATAAAAAATGCTTATCTCAAACACTCACCACAAAAATAAATAAATCATTAACAAAGGAAATGTTGTAGAAACTTAATTTTCTGTAAAGTTGCTTTGCAAAGATTTGTATTGTAAAAAGTGCTATACATTTAAACTTGAATTGAATTATCCTTTACTTTCTTTTAATATGCTTCAAACTCAAGATTGAACTTGTTTAAAAAAATTTTGTTCATTTTATTATTTTTTTTTTATTTCAGATTTTATTGCCAATAAATTAAAATTATATATTTTTTATATATAATGCTTTGGTTACACTGTATACAAAGCATCATTAAAAGTACTTGAAAATGTAAAACAATTTAAATATAAAAAAAAATCACACTTCTGTGTTAAAGAAACCCCTACAAAAACAGACTGCGCACACTAGTGACAACCCGCGGGTCCCACTTTTATGAAATTATTTGGCCTGTCCCAGCCCGCCCAGCAACTAAAATAAAAAAAATTTACCCACCCCAACCCGACCCACGGATTACCTGCGGGGTCAGCGGGTTATGAGATGACCCGCGCATTGGGGACATAATGCAGGTTACGTTGCTACAAAGGCCTTTGTATTGTAACCTTATCAAAGAACCTAATAAAATATGAAAATAGACATTCCAAATATTTAAAATAGGCTATAGGGCAGTGGTTTTCAACCTGTGGGTCGCGATGGTATTGCATGTGGGCCGCCAATTACTATTAAAAGAAATAATAATATTGTTCATATATGTAAAAATGTCATAACA
Organism: Carassius auratus; assembly: GCF_003368295.1. Lineage (NCBI taxonomy): Eukaryota > Metazoa > Chordata > Actinopteri > Cypriniformes > Cyprinidae > Carassius > Carassius auratus. Next base: position 16,281,885 of record NC_039285.1, read on the forward strand.
TAATAACATCATTTCATATATACAATTAAATAAGAAAAAATAAATATTAAACTAACTATGCTTTCACTATTCAAGCTCACTGATTGGTTTAAGAATAAACTGCCAATTTATCTTAGATATTTTATATGCTCCAGAACAACAGCAGCTGTGCCAAGCGGTTCCAGCTCGAGTTATTTTCAGTTCATGGCCAGTTCATTCAATAAAGACAGTTAACAATCTAGCTTCTGAGTAGATTAAGCTATTAACCCAACAATAGCGGGGTCAGTTAATTTTTGTTGAAAAAGGTTGGGAACCACTGCTAGCTATAGAAAATTACACGCAACATACATGGATTTTTTTTATTTAGTTTTAATGACCCGCCCCAACCTGCCCTGCAAATAAAATCACAATTTCTTTACCCGCCCCAACTCGACCCGTGGGATACCCGCGGGGTCCGTGGGTTATGAAACAACCCGCGCATCACTAGCATGCACACACACTATCATTATCTGCCTCTGTTCACTCTATCAAACTGTTATTCTTTCCACATGATTGCTCTTTTGAACTCGCTCTCTCAGCAGTGTCACCATTTCACTCCTTGCACTTCCTTTGAGATCAGGATTAAGGTCCCAAATAGCTGGAGACAGAGTTTATCACTAAACGTATCCATCAACTATCACACAGACACAGTTTTTCTATCATGGTGTTGGCTTCCCACTGATATCTGTTGTTTTGTTGTTATTGTTTCCTCTACCCCAAACACACACACATACACACTGATAATTGTCACAGCATCAACAAAACCATCAGTGTTTTATGTCTGCTGTATGTATGTGCATGCTGTACTCCCTCAATATATTTGTGTGTGTCCCTCCCTATCCTGAAGTACAGTACAGTTGTTTTTGACCTTTGACCAGCGGTCACTAATTACTGCAGCTATGTGGCAGTTTGAGTGCTTTGCCTACCGTTCGCTTGAGCACATCATCTAATTGGTTCCTTGTTCAGCCAGCGGCACACACATCTCCTCCCCCACACTCATGCTCTCTCTCTTTGTTCACTCTCCCCTCCTTTCTCAAGCTTTTATTATCTATAAGTGTATCTACTCTACTTCTCTTTTTCATGCTGCATTCTTTGGCTGTGTGCTCTGCCAGCTATAACAACCTCCCTGACTACAACTTGAGTCTCTGCATTCCTGCCCGATCGCTTCGCTCCCCCTATCCATTCATCAAGAAGACCCCCGCTCTCGACCCCTCACCGCAGAGTACTCTCTGAGGGTCGTCTAAAGCAGCTCATTTGCCCCGCACAGGGTTACAGGGTGCTTGTTAAATAACACATCAGAGTCAATGCTCAATACCCCCCACTCCTCGTGACCCCTGATACACATGAAACTAAACTGCAACTAATAGGAAATGTCCCAAAGGCATTAGCTAGCCTTATGTAAAGGTTGTGTAAACAGAACTAGTGTTTTTATTAGTATTTGACAAAAGTTCTTATAATGATGTAAGCTTTTTTTATTTTATTTAGATAATAGCTAGTGGTAACAGCTATGCGACCATCCCCCATTACAGCTTCCCTAGAATTAAGTCACTATTAAATCAAAATAGAAAATTATAAATTTTTTATGAAATATTGCAGTGCTCATAATAAATGATTCACAAGAGCAAGATATTATTTTATTTATATGCCCTCATAATAATTGTTGGGGGTAACACATTACAAGTAACGTGAGTTATGTAATCAGATTTACTTTTTTTCCCAAGTAACTAGTAAAGTAAAGCTTTACTTTTTAATTCACAAGAACTTTTACTGATTGAAAGATCTCATTTTCTCTTGTTGAGAGACATCGGGAGTAAGATGTTACTTTAGTTCTAGAATAAACGTGAACATACATTAATTCATCTCACTCACTCACTCACTCGCTCACAAAGAAAAAACAAATCAGATTTAGTTTTCCTCAAAATGTAAAAAACTGTTATTGAAAATCAACTCAGAATATGACTCAAAGCTGCAATAATTAAATATGTTAAATAATACAAATATCCGTTATGTATTTAATCCCATTTTATTAACCAATTTGCTGCTGACCTTCGATGATCCAATACAACCATAATAATAAGCAAAAATTACACAAGATAAACTAACATTTCTTTTTCTTTTTTATTGCTGAAGAGTGCTGAACTTTCTTCTTCTGTGTTCTACTGTTCAGACGTGAATTTACATTTCCTTCAGCCTGAGGCTTTTGCAGTGAAAGGGCTTTTACATTTGCCAAGAATAGAACTAGAAGCCCAACCCAGATTAAAAAATGTACGCAAAAGTAACATAACGCATTACTTTCAATAAACAGTAACTAAGTAACTTAATTAGTTACTTTTTAGGAAGTAACACACTATTGTAATCCATTACTTTTAAAAAGTAACTTTCCCCAACACTGCTCATAATCTTTTATCCAAATATATCCTCTCCCTCTTGCAGCAACATCTCTTCTTTGATGACGTGTGCACTGCAAAGAGGATGAGACAATAACCTCTTTCCAGCAACCTGCCACTCAAATGAGTTTTTGCAAATCCTGATGGACAAAATTAAGTCACGCCCTACATTTCTTTCTTGCTTGAGAAACCATTTCGCTTAGATATACATCACAACAGGGAAGGAAAGTTGACTGTAATGTCCGTTTCATGCCTACTTTAAACCCAGGACACACTAGGCCAACTTCAATGAAATCTGACAATGTTGTCGCGTCACATTGGCTGTATCTAGACCAAAAAGATGGCCAACTGTCAGCTCGGTGTGTCCCAGCCTTTAACGATGAGGCTTCACATCATCAGTGCCTCAAAAGGTCATGTCCGTGCCATCAATCATTAGATTTTTCTTCTTCAAGAAGTTGTTTACCTAGCCCTTTATATGTGTTGATTTTGGTGTGATTTAGTAGCTATCGTGTTTCAGGGATTGTCATCAAGTGGATATTTTATTTCCTCAGGGTGGAAAGGCGCTGCTTGGAGTTCTGCTGTGTCTTACTTTAATTGCAAGCGAGGGTGATTTGTAAAATTTTTGGGTTGCTATGGCGTTGAGAAAGGAATGTTCCAGTACCACAATCAGATGCATCCATTGCTTTCATACTGATCTCAAACTGATTTTTTTTCCCATAAATAAATTACTCGATCTGAAGAAGGACAGATGCAGGTAATCACTTTCTCAGTTCCCCTGTTGCTGTTGCTCTGTGCATGTACTGTATGGAGGAACTGCTTGAGCTTCACCTCAACCTTAGAAACAGAAAGCTAAAACTTTTATGACATTATTATTATTATTTTATTTAAACAAACATGCATGCAAACTAAATGGCAAATATATTTCATCACCAAATCTATGTGCAATAAGTCGATATAATAATAATAGTGATGGGCCTATCTAACAAGATTGATAATTTATTTCATAACTCTCTAAAACTCCAAAGCTTGCCCCATCTTGCAAACTACAAACTTAATTCAAGCCCAGACATGCTTGAAACCCCGAATCCTTGCAGATCACATAGCTACACAAGTATTTCTACAGAGGAATGCCACCATTGTCGAAATGAAAGACTGTGCTTCTATAGTGGTGAACCTGGTCATGAAAATGCACCATGTCCTCACAAGAATAAGAGTCTACAAGATTCAAGACTAAAAGTAAATACTATAAACTACAAAGTCTCTACTACACCACAGTTTTTCTCTGCCTGTTGAGATTTCATCTTATAAAATTACTAATGTATTACAGAGGTAGGGGACTCAGGGCCAGCAATAAATGAATTCACTAAGATCTGGTCCAGGAACTCAACATTTGCACAGTCCCTCGTCTACCGGCCATCAACATCACTACTGTGGACAACATAGCATCAAGTAAAGTATAATATAGTACATTTACCCACTGTCAACACCTGAAAAAATAGATATACTCCTGCCACAAGACCTTACAAAATATTGCCAGTTTCTACTGACTTACTGTTCTCCATATATTATCTTTTGTTATGATCTCTATGCCTTTTTCTTTGTAGGTGGATTGCTCTTTTGCTTTGTTTGCCTGCAATTATAAAGTTACTGGATTGCTGCCTATTATCAAGACTTCCTCTCTCTGATTATCTGATTTGGATTTGTCTTCTGTGTCACTTTAATAAACCTATACTGCAAATTTACTGACAAATAAACAGGGTCATCTGGGTGCAAGCACACATTGGTCATGTTTACATGCAAAATTTTTGGTTCAATCGTACTAAATTCATTCGGATTGGTGAATCTGAATGTAGTGTTTACATGAACGCTATTTAAAGTAATCAAGTTATGGATAAATTGTGCCATTGTACCATTGTGCCATGATGCTCATATTTATCATGCAGGAAAATGCCCCTCCCCATGCCCAAAACGGGTTGCCTGTGGATGAGAATCCAAAACAAGGACTGGTGGAAGGTTGTCATGCTCTAGTTCCTGAGTGAGAGGAGAGTTTTATAATGACATGACAACACTTTATTCAAAAGGAAGAACCGTTTGTTACTTGCATCGTATGTAATTACGCTATTTCTGCATCATTGCACATGTGCAGTACTTTCAGTTTTGAGGTTCAATCTCATCGTGTGTTTACATGGACTGTCAATCATATTAGAAAAGGAATAGACCACCCCCTTCAATCAGATCGATTAAGGTGTTTACATGAAGGCTTTTCAGTCCGATAGAGCCATCAATCAACAAATTGGATTATTTGGTTGCATGTAAACTTAGCCACTGTTAATTTGCATATACTACCAACACATACACAGACAAATACAAAATACAAATACAACAAACTCATCCTTTAAGGAATGCAAATACTCCTTTATTATCAAGGCATAAAACATTGTCTTGCTGAAAATCTTAATTATGTCTGATGTTATTTATTATTTATTATTTTAACTGATTATAACTGAGCTCAGTGAACTGAAATGTTTTAAGAAAGTTTCAAGAAATTAAATTATGCCTTCATACATCTTTCTTTCACAATCTGTTACTTGTCAGTTCAAGTTTCAAAAAAAAAAAAGAAAAAGTTAAATTTCAATGTACTATCATCCCATTTAAGGTTTCTAGATTTCTAGTTTCAGTGTGTTGTTTTTATTTATTTATTCCTTCAGTGTTGGCTATTGTGGCTACATGACTACATTAATTAAATGTCCAGAGTTCTCAACATAACCAAAACAGTGCAAACACAATGCAAACATGAGATTCATTGTGCTGTGTACTGTAGAAAACTTTGTCAACAAAGGTTTTGGTTAGGGAGCAGAACACAAACACTGAGCTCAAACTGAACTGAAGGCATTGATAATTCCAGTGATTTTAAAAAGAGAGCGTTCTTTGCCCATTTTCTGTATAGTATTTAATAACAATTTGAGCAAAATTGTTTTCCATGCTGCTAAAAGGAAAAATGTGATGGTGATCATTTAGTTATTGATACTGTAAATGATTCTTTTGAATGTTAGCATCACATGTAGTATATAGCTTCATATGTATGAGTTTTCTTACACAGGTTTGCTCAGTAGAGCACATAGTACAGCATTGCACTTGTGAGGTGAAGAGCTCTGGTATGAATTCAGTAAAACTATAGTTTGACAAAACGGCTCTGGAAGTTAAAACAGCACAGATGTATCAGTGAATTTGTTTTTATATCACTTTTGCTTTCGTTAACACTATGGGGTAGGTTTTAGGTTGGATTTGGTGTAGGGGGTATGCTATTTTTGTTATTTTATGATAGTGCATTTACTTTTTAGTGACTCCATGGAGATTTATGAATTCTGAAGCATTGCAATACATGACTGAACAATGTAATAAAAATGGCATAATACATGCCCACGGTCATGTATCGAAAACATTTTAGTGCCACTCACCGGACATTTCACTTTTAAACTGGCACAAAACATCCAATAAGTTACATATTATCTATGTTGCAGAAACGTCGCCACAATAATGTATTTTCAATGGTCAAATGTTGCGAATAATAGAGCACTAAAATAAACTTTTTTTACCTTAAAAAGCCAGTTGCACTCATGCCATGGTGGGTTCAATATTTACATGGAAGAATGTAATTCTGTATTTTTAAAAAACTTTGTGTTCTGCTGCATGTTCCTGTGTGTGTAAGCAAAGTGTATGCACGTTATGCACCTGCTTATAGGTGCATATTACTAACACGCTCTTTAAATAACAAATAAAAAAATATTGCACCAGACTTTAGACTAGGTTTGAGTTGGTCTATGTCTATTTTCAGTTCCTCAAAATATCAACACGCCAACAATGCACCTGAAAATATCTCTTTTTTTAGACCAGCATGCCCATGGGCGCAGCACAGGATGGGAAAATGACAACTGTGTCAGTCTGAAACTAGCAAAAACTAAAGTTTGAAGATGTGCTCATGTGAGAAGCTTGATTGATTTACAGAAAGAAATAATAAGCCTGCGATTTTTCATATGTAGCTGGTTAAAAAAGAGGGACAGGAAGGCCACGGGTCAGATGGTTTAGGAGTGTCTTCAGGATGGGTCAGATTTGTGGCTGATCTTTGACATGTGTGGGCTTAACCTGAGAGCAGGTGGTCAGGTCAGAAGTCAAAAGATGAAGACGAAATTTCAGCTTGGCTTTTGAGGTGACTACAATAAAAAGTTTAAGTTTTTCAAATGGACTATACATCACATCAGAGAAGCTAACTCAGCAGATAAAAAAAAACAAAAAAAAAAACAAACTGAAATAGACAATTAATTAATAAAAATGAACATGCAAAAAATACTATAAAAATTACTTTGACAGTAACAAAAATGTATTTCTGTTGTATTGAACACTGTTTTGATTGTTTGGTTGATTGATTGATTGATTGAAGTAAATGTTGAAAGCCACTTCCAAAAATATAATAAATTTGTATACAGTCAATCAGTCCAATCCACAGTCACTCCACTCCACAGGTCATTTGCTTTAAACTGAAGATCTCTCATTGACAACTTACCCCTATGGCATTCCAAACTTGTATTACTTTCTTCCCCTGTGGGAAAAGTACAACATTTTTACTATCAAAAAGTATTTTCCACAAAATAAAAAATACATGATGATTAATTCATGACATAATCAAAATCAATAAAGAAATAAATACATGTATGTATGTATCTATGCTGAGAGTTGAACCCATGTCCACTTGAACACTTGGTCATGTCTTACAGCTCACATTGGGCACCAATGATTGTTTCCTATTTAAAAATTGTGCATGACACCCTTGCTCTATAATGTATCATTCCACAACATCTCTCTCTCTCTCTCGCTCACATACACACTCACACACACATAGAGAGAGAGAGAGAGAGAGAGAGAGAGAGAGAGAGAGAAAAGTAAGGTTTACTTTATCTTTCATTTGACTTGCTGTGTCTGAACCTGATGTGTGCTTCTGAGTGGATATGTTTTATAATGGCATACTACCAATTTATGCTGTAGAGGGCAACAATACTGTACACGTTTTATTATTACTTTGCATGGAAAATATGGTTTTCAGTACACAAGAACTTCCATTAATTATGATTGTTCAAAAAAAAAAAGTTTTGATTGGTCTTATTATAAAAATGGAATTTGTATTTAAATGAATTATTCATTCTTAGAATTTTTCTATTAAATTAATTGAACAAATAATTTTGGCTGTGTAACCAATTTGTTTTTCTTTTTTGATTTATTAGGAAAACTGCATTATGCAACAGCCTATCATACACCTGGCACAATGCGGCACAGGTGGTTTTGCTAGTTTCAGTCTGGTGCAGTTCTCATTTCCCCATCCTGTGCCACGTTGTTTAAAAAGAAAATGTATTTGCACCAATGGGCATGCTGGTTCAAAAAAGAGGTGTGTTTGAGCTCATTGTAGGCACGCTGCTATTTTGATGAATCGAAAATAGACTGCACTATAGACCAACTCAAATCTGGTCTAAAGTCTAAAGTCTAAAAGGCCCAATATTATTATTATTTTTGTTATTTGGGAAGGTCCACAACACGTTCACTTTTCTTATTACACACAGGGATGCCACAGCAAACAAACATGTCAAATATTAAAAATAAAAGGATTACAGTGTACAAAAATATTATTGTGTAAAATGTCATACATGTCATAATGGATAGTCATTGCATGTATCAGAATTAGCTTCCTATGCGCATGAGCAGATCTGTTCTCTGGAGACATGTTCAGTCTGTGAACCTTAAAAATAGTGAATCTGCCATGGCGTGAGCACTCGCTCTTAAAGGGAATGGGAGATGAGACTCTGATTGGCTTATTACATTTTATGCCCCAAAACACAACCATTACACATTAAGAGATTGGGGACAACTCTTTTAGAGCATGCGCCAGGAGCGCCAACATTTGTCCCGTTGTTATACTTGCAAAAGTGGATTTGGAAATGCCCTAAGTGCACCTGCACTTAATCGTTAAAATAGGGCCCTTTAAGTCAAAAGGCTGCTGCTCACTAGTTTTTGAAAATGAGCAACAGTGTAAAGTGGTAAAAAGAATACTCAGCAAATCAACTTGAAGAGTAATAAAAAAGAGAGATGTTAAGAAGTGCACACACTATATAGTGTTCCATTCAATGTAAAATAGCAGCAGACTCCTCCAGTGAGTGTGTTTTTTATAGCTGTGAGAGTGAGAAATGACCCTGTCATCATAGAGAGAGGTCCGCATGGCCACGTGGGGTCAGAGGTCAGCCATTACCCACTTCAGCGGTCACATTCCTGGGCTTAATGCCCAGAGAGGCATCTGCTGCCATTCACACACACACACAAATACACACACACAGGGTGCAGTGGAGCAGTCGTTTCTGCTGTAATTCAAGCTTTACCAGTGTGTGCACTGCTGGAAGGATGATGCTTTGTGTGTGTGTGTGTGGTCTTGTATTTATATCCTGGTGGGGACTTAAAACTGAATGCACACAGACTTATGGGGACTTGTGTAACCATGGGTAAATAAATTAATGTTTTCATATAAATCATACAGAAGTATCATTATTATTTTATTTTTTTTTATGTAAAAATGCAGAAGGTTTTCTGTGAGGGGTAGGATTGGGGGTATGGTTAGGGTAAGGGGATAGAAAATAAAGTGTGGACAGTATAAAAACCCTATGGAAAGTCCCCACCAGGATAGCAAATAAGACGTATGTGTGTGTGTGTGTGTGTGAAATGTCACACCTTTTTTTCTCATCTTTCAATTTTCTCTATATTAAGTTTGCTGTGACTGCCACGCATGCAACGAAAATAACCCATATAAGTAGTGAGTCTGGAAAAAGAGAGGAAGAAAGAGGGATCCGCAGCGTTCATACTGACTCTTCCACAGATACTTCTTTAAAAGCACACAAAACAACACATTCAATATATGATGACATTTATTTAAATGGGAAATAGCATACCCAGCGGGATCTAAACAAGTGCAAAAGATTTGAGTTCTTAACCAGGAACAAGGGCGATTAATTGATGACAGAATTTTTGGTAACAATTTAATACGGGGAACAATTTCCACTAGTTGCTTATTAGCATGCATATTACTAGCATATTGGCTGTTTACAATAGGGTACAACAGGACTAAAGGTGCCTTTGATCATATTTTCATCTAAAACAATAGATGGCACAAAAATGTGGCGTAGCACTTTCCAAAACATTCGCTTTTCAAGATGCACATGTATATTTGTCTGATCTCTGATGCGATAGCGCGCAGCAGCGCAAAGTTGATTCTGTACTATTTTTATGTTTTTTTAATTTTGTAGATTTAAGTAGCAAATGAGAATTGCTCAAATTAATGCATATATTTTGGGACAAAGGTATTCTTTATTACTTTCAGTTTTAAGATATCTAAAGCGGCAGTTTTTAAATAATGAAAGAATATGTAATATATGGTATTTGGGATAAAAATCGCCCTGTTGTTTGGGCGAAGGGCACAGTAATTAACATGATAATTAACAGATGTCTGCCTTTACCATTTGTTTGACATGACATGGTTAGATTCAGATTGTCAATCGTGTCCACGTTAGAGATAATCAGCATGTTTAAATTCAATTATCATTGGATCTCCTTTAATAATTTCATAATCTTTAATCTTTAAGATTTTATTTCTGTATTTTAAAATATTTTGGACAATATTTTTTATATTAACATTTTAATGTTTGGTCTCGTACTCTATCGCATATGTTGTCAGTGTCGTGCACTTGCTTAGACCTTTGTTGTGATAAACAGTAGCAGCTAGCAAAAGCAAATAAATACTCTGTGAGAAGCAGTTAAATCAGCGGGAGTTAAAAGCAGATTGTAAGTGTATTTATTTCTTGTCTTATTAGTGTTTAGCGTAGTTGTCGTTGCTAGGAAACACTTGTTTGTTTACTGTGTTGAGAATTGCTGCGTTTGGTCTCGTACTCTTAACGCATACGTTGTCAGTGTTGTGCGCTTGCTTAGACCTTTGTTGTAATAAACAGTACAGTGTGTTCACCTGAATTTAATTTCCGTTTTGTCTAACGGGTATCAAAAAGATTAGTATCGGCGGCAGTGGTCGTGGCAGCCCTTCAGTTAAGCCCTCCCCGTGTGAAGACCGAAGAGTGTAAAGACCATCGACTCTACCGTGCAACTCCACCGGGCAAGGACAACGGCAAGGGATATAAGTATTTTGATTAATCCTTTCTCCTACTACTTGTTTCACTTCGGTTGCAGTTTTTATAACCAGTTCTTACTTTGTGTTTCCAAATCCCTACTATCACTACCACTCGCAACCACGCATCACACAATGTAGGCAGTGCAATCTTAACAACTTGCACACTTTGCCTATGTCTGCTAATACACTACTTTCTTTTTCTATGGTCTCTGGTATTGCCAGTCTGCTGTAAACAAAGACGATTTCATTATTTATATTATTTATTCATTCAAAGCTTAATCTCATGGCCATGACAGAGACTTGGATCAAACCAGCACTCTCCAATAATTTCTCATTTTCTCACTCTGCCCATTTGACTGGAAGAGGTGGAGGTACTGGTCTGCTCATCTTTGGTATGGTACTCCCCTAGTTATGCTTGGAGATTTCAACATCCACCTAGATAAACCTCTGTCTGCTGATTTCCACACTCTGCTTGCCTCTTTTGATCTCAACCGAGTGTCAACTACTGCTACTCACAAATCAGGCAAGCAACTGGACTTTATTTATACACGACACTGCTCCACTGATCATGTACTGGTTACTCCACTGCACACGTCGGATCACTTCCTCCTCACTCTTAACCTCATCTTGGTCTCTGACACATCACTTACCCCTCCCTCCACATGTCATCTTTCGATGTAACCTACGCTCACTCTCCCCCTCCCAGCTATCTGCAATGGTTTCATCTTCACTTCCTTCACCTAAAAATATGCTAACAGTGTTACTGATACTTTCTTACCCCATGTGTGGGGTAAAAGGCCCCTCTTTCCACCTCATGCATTTATAAGATTTAGAATTATTTATTTTCACACTAAATATGTTGCTCCATTAATGTTCAATACAACGTAAGTATTTTTTCTAAAATTATGCATTTTAGGTGCAGTGAATAGCACTTTTTTTCTTAAGGTGGGCCTTTAGCCCCGTTCTGTTAATAAGGGTACATTCAGCACATTCCCAGTGAACCAGAGTTCCAATTCATGTCTTTTGCATGTACATTACTATTTTTGTTACAGTGGTGCTGGGGAACTGTTTCTTAATGGTTGACTGTGCAGGACTTTTCAGTTACTGTAAACACAAAATTCCAACTTGGCCCCTCCTTGCGGGCAGAACTTGGAGATGAGGTATTTTGCTTTTTTCCCCCCAATATTATGTTTATTGTGCATACAAATTAAAAGTTATGTTAATAGTTGATTGATTAATTAGAATTATTGATTAGAGAATAATTTATTACATGTCATCATAAAAATTTTATTGTAATGTGTAGTAATCTGTTACAAACAGCAGTCAATAAGGCAATAGTAACATAAGCCAATTGTTTTTGTCCCAAACCTGGAATATAAATTGGAGCCTCCCAAGCTTCAAACGCAGAACTGCCATCACCTGCACATCATTATTGGCTGGGGGCTACACATACACTAGACAAATGCTGCAGCCCAGAAATATTCTGAGCACAGCAAAAGAAGGGAAAGGAGAAAGGAAGGTGTACACTGTCACACACTTCTAGTAGATCATAAGTAATGATTGAGAGGGATTATTTATGTTACATATGTATGTATGCATCTATGTATGCATTTATTTTAGGAAATTCTTCATAGTGCACATTTAAATTTGAATTAAATAATTGACATTTAAAATAATATAAAATGTAACCATTTATTTGTAGCCAGGTTAACATATCACACCAATGACATAATCAGAGATAATCAATACAAAACATCAAATCTAAGAGATGCATACCTGATATCAGAAAATGCATAGTTCTGGGAGGATGGAATACACTTCACACTATGGGCTCATCTGGCCACAGAATGGTAAACCTTAATCTTTCTTAAGTACTCAGACCAAGACAAAACATCCTCCAAATGTAGACATGAACTAACAAATGTAATTAGCATCAAAAGTGCAGTAAGTGATTTCTAGGAAACACATGAAACATATGAACTAGATGTCTGTGTGTGGGTGCAGAAAAAGAAAAAAAATGGTGATTGTATATAGTCCTGACTGTATTAATAGGGGACATATGGATCAGACCAATTAGATTAAGCACCACAGCACTCTTGTAGCCAATCAGCTTTAGGGGAAATTATATCCATGATTGGGAGGAGAGAGAGAGAGAGAGAGTGAGCAAGTGGGAGATTTGTAGAAACACTGTAAAAAAAGAGATAGTTGAGACATTACCAGTGAGGAAAATGCCAGAGGAATATCACTAGAAAAAGAAGGGTTGCCATTAGCATTGGAAATGCTTTCCAGCACTGCAGAGACCTTAAAGAGCAGAAAGTCTAAATTTGACATAGAGGTTACTTTGTTTCTGCTCCACATATGAGTAGCATTGGTTTTGCTGTTTCTCAAAACCAATCTATACTGTTGTTGTAATGTTATGTATAGTAATGGGGCAGACTGGATTTCATTGTTTGTCTGGTGCTGGTGTTTTGGCAACTAACAACAAACTCCTGTGTGATTGATATATCATCTCAATATTTTCACATTTGTAATGGATTTGTTGCTTAGTCTATCATGTTATACAGGTAGCTTGGAGCTGCTCATGAAAACTCTGTGTTTGTGAATTTGGGGAAGGAGCAGTGAAGGTAGACGTGTGCTTATTTTTTGGAAGGGGGGTTTGTTTGTTTAGGGGTTGATTTCAAATATCAACAGGGTTTCTCAGAAATCAAGGTAATTTTATCAAGATCCTAGAAATACAGAGTTTACACCTTATTGGGGATGAAATATTATTTGCATGAAAGACTGCACGGCCTCTGCATTAAGCAAAATATCTCAAAATCTCTTAAAACCTTTATCTTTAGTTCACGTCTGTGGGAATTAAACCATTCACTGTAAAAATGGTCATGATTTTAACAGTAAAAGACTGTAAAAATGCTACAGTAATAATATATTAATTGGTTAACAGTAAGTTTCCATACTATACATGGTGAATAACTGTAATAACATTTTAATACATCACACATCTTTTGGAAGTGAAAAAGAACAAGTCATTGTATATTTTACAGTGAAAACCTGTAAATCGACATTCCCACAATTCAATGCATGACAACTTTTCATTGAAATAACTATATATCTTTTTTTTTACAGTGTTAACATGCATATTCTGGGTGAGTTTAAGGTGATCTCAGCAAGTGGAGAGATGATGGGGGAGGAGAAAGACAATGGTAAGGTGTGTTTTCAGCTCCGTAATGTGTAATGTTCCGTAAAAAGAGTTCCCTCGATCCAGACATCTTTACACCAGCCTTACAGGACATGGTACCAATGTGTTAGTAGGCCTACAACCTAATGTCACCACTGTAGCACCACAGGTAATCTGTTCTTCAAAAATGTATGTACTTGAGTCTTCAGCACACAAACCGTTACAAGGCTGCATACACATGCATACACATGCACCATTTGGCAGCAGATCCGTTTGCAGTAGCCTGTATCTCACAAAATGGGTCCAGGGCTGACTGCTGCCCCCTAGTGGAGACATGTTATTTCTTTCTTTCTTGCTTTCTTTCTTTCCATATGTCAGATGTGCGAGTTGTGAGCACACAAAATAGAGAGGTCAGTAAAGGTCCTTATAAAAAAGAAGAACCTTTGACCTGTGTGTTTTTCTCTTCGCCACCCATCTTTGCCCAAACGCATGCTAATCTGACTGACCCTTAACCTGACCCAGTCAGTCCTTTAAACCCGCTTTACTTCTCTGACCTCTGACTCAACCTCATAACCCACAGAGTGGTGTCGCAGTGATAAATCAGCAGAGACTACTGCCCAGCTAATATGTTTTGTCTACATTCAGAGAGAGGGTAAAGGTCAACTTCACCTCCCATCCACCAACACTCAAACCTTCACTGAGCTGTAAACACCAAATACTGCAATGAGGGATACAAACACTGCCACATTCTGCAAAACACAGTTCTAAAATATGTCTGTAACATAGGATGGCAAAGGATTCTTCTGTGATATTTATCAATACATAATGCTTTATTTTTATCTCATTTTTATATCTAATGCTTTCTTTTGTCTCCAGGCTGTCAGATGCAACATCTTACATCAGGTTAAATTTATAGCAACACAAAACTGACACGACTTTCTTGTAAAACAGCAAAAAAAAAAAAAAATGAGTACATAACATACTAATGAAACCAGTCAAGAACATGTCTAGGTTATATTTCATTCCCAAAAACAAAATAAATAAATAAATATAATCCCTAAAGAAGATTTTCCTATTTTTAAGTTATATATTTTTATATTTGTGTGTGTATGTGTCTATATTATTCAATAGAGAGATTTTTCCCATAAAGCTAACCATAAAGCAACCTTACCCTACCACAAAATATAATTATATAATTTAAGTAATATGTTATTATTATTATTTGTTTTTCAAATAAATAAGTCCCTGAAGGGATTTTCAATTAATGTTTGTTTGATATTAGTCTTTCTTCTTCATCTTCTTCTTCTTCTTTTTAAACCAGTGAGAAAGTGGTGGCTGGAGATTGAGCAAGTTATTGGTGTATATAGTTGTGGTCAGAATTGTTGGCACCTGTTACAGTGAGGCTCTGTTACTAGAGACTCTTATTATGTAAAGCACCCTTACTTTGACACAGGACTGTGAACAAACATGCATACACTTCCCTCTGTGCTGTTTTGCTCAAACTGAACACCAGTTAACACAGATATGTTTGTTTCACTGACACTGACGTGTATAATTTAGTTTGTTCCTGTCGTCATCATGTTATTTTTTCCACAGTTTAACATTATTCAATCTTACAATGGGCCAAGGTTGGATCTTCCAACAGGACAATGATCCAAAAACAAACACCAAATAAAAAAAGGTCACTTACAACAACATGGAGCTGTGAATCTAAAGGTTCTAGAGCGATTCTGTATGAAGGAATGGTTTCTGATCTCGTCAGGTGTTCTCCAAACTCATAGGCATTATAGGAGAAGACTCAGAGCTGTTATCTTGGCAAAAGGAGGTTGCAAAAAGAAGTTGAATAAAAGGGTACCATTAATTGTGGCCAGCGTGTTTTGTAGAATTCTTTCTCTCCAATGAAATGTTAGATTTTTGTACATATTTTAAATATAAGATCAAAAGAATCAATGATGTAGATTTATTTTCACAACCTTCTTTGTTCATATTCATCAAAGGTACCAACAATTCTGACCATGACTGTATGTTCACTGTAGCACCTCCTGCAGGTTACACAAGGTTCTGCACTCGGTGAGAAAACATTTGGGCCTTTACACCTGCTTTCACATTTGCCAGGTGGTCAAAGACAGATTGCCATGTGCACCTGGTGCTTTCATAATTTTTAAATGATGTGACCACTTGTGTTGTGGTCAAGACAAGGGTCTCTGGTTATGTGACTGTAAACACCACTTAATAACTCAATTAGTGTAAAAAGTGTACACAGTTTAAAAATTAAAGAAAAAAAAGAAGAAATAAAAAAACAAAAACAAATGCTAAACATCACGTCTGAGAATGTCACTGTTCTCAAAATCACTCCAAGACACTGAAACATCTCTTCTGAAGTAAATTATATAATGGATATTTAATTTTACTTCAAGCAATTTTATAACAAACACACTGACTCAACTGATCTTCCCCTGCAGGAGCTGCTGGATAATCAATCACTGGAAATTAGCCATTTGATCCTCAAATTCTCTAAACAGAGACACATTACACTAAAACAGTAAAATGATATCTATAGATTTAGCAGATATGAGCTGGCGAGCAAGCCAATTATGGTTAATATGGAGGCTCTAGTGTTGTGGTGTCTTCAGAAAATATGTTGTAAAGACATCAAGACCCACACTGTGTCAATTACATGCAGCAAAAACAGTTAGTAAAACTGTATTGGGTTATTTAGCAGAAAAGAGTTCTCTAAAACAAGGATAGCCACAATTTCAGAAAGGTAACTGAGTCGTAGTGTAATAAAAGAAAAAGTAGTGGACATTTAGCAACAAGTGCTGCTTAAACTTGTTAGACAGAAAATTTGCTAATTTTCATGTTAACCTTTGCTCTGTTGTTTTACCATTAGCTCAAATTTACATAGAAGAGCCCCCTTCAATTGAGTTCAAAAAATGAACAACTCTGAAATGTGCCCCATGATCCCCTGCTGGAATATTAGGCAAACACACACTGCTCTGCTCTGATTAATAAAGGTCAATTAGCAATTTTACTTTACAAATTTAATCAGCCCCCTGAGCCTGCATTCACCCTCTCTCTCAATCTCTAACTTTGTCATGTTTCTTCCTGTGGAGATTCATACTGTCATGCTAAAAGATGAATAAACCTTTAAAACAGGCAGTAAACACCACACATACACATAAGCACATAGGCTGTGGTGGCCCTCTGACAGCCGCTGTCCCTTATTAATCAGGAAGTGTCTGCTGCGTGCCACATTCTTCCATGGGCTTTCAACTTCACCACTAATTGCAATTAATCACCAGGGGAAGCAGATGCTTGCAAAAAAGACTGCTGGGAGGAACGTGTATGTGCGTGTGCTTGATGAAGCTGTCACGGGGCTGCTGGGTTTCTGTGGTCTGAAGGTGGTCACTATGACCCTCTCATCAGGACAACAAGCATCTGTCGGATGTGGGTGACGTGACAATGAGCTCTCATGAAACCCAGAGCGAATCAAACACTTGTTTTCAGACCTGTTTTCAGTAATTTCAGATTGATGATTTCCATTAGAAGAAACATTAAACAGAGAGGATGAACATGATGATGAAATAATACAGCATGGCTTATTTAAATGTTATTCCTATCATTTTATCTCTATGTCTATCTTCCTCTCATTGTGCTTTCTCATTTTTCCTCATCTCTGTCTCTCTTTCCTTCACACTGTCTGACTGTTTTACGGCCAATTGGCACACACACTTCCTCGCTACTATTGGTCAAGATAAACACCATTTACACAACAACTTTTTATGCGTGTTGACTGTTGGTTTAAATGACAACAGCATTTTGGAGACTAAGCGCATATTTTTGGAAAAGGGTTTCAAAGTGCAATATTTTGAAAACACAGCCCCATTATTGTCTCCGTGTAAACACTAAATATGGAAATCTTTGAAAATGGTGGTAATGCGGGTAAGGGCCAATCTGACATCTGCGGCAGTGAAAGTTCCACTGTCAGACTGAAGAATGGAAAGAATACTGAGAAAGGGAGCAGAAGTCATGAATAACTGAGAGAGTAGGAGTAGGAAAGACGAGAGGTGAGACAAGAGGTTGTGTCATACACTCTTCACCACCTTCCCATCAAACATTAATGCAACAGATGAACAACACAACACACACACAATCACACACACACACACACACACACACACACACACACAAAGATTCTTCCTTTCCATAGCTGTTCCAACACTAAAAATAAATAAATAAATAAAACTTTTTTTCTTTGTACCTCGGAGTATGCAAATTATAGTACATGAATATGATAACTTTCCAATACCATATGTAATAAAAGAATGCTATTTTATAGTAAAAACAAATAGGCTATAATTGTTTTGCATTGTATGTTTTTTTTATCTTTCATTTTAACCTGTCTTTGAATGCATTCTTGTACCCCTGCTGACATGATCTTTGGTGTCCTTTAACCTATAGGACAACTGCATAGGTCAGTGGTGAATACAAAATAACTCACTGCTGCTGTTCTGAAGTCAGTTCCGTTCTGAAAAATCACTTCTCAAAATGTAAAACCATCACAATCACTTAAGTTTGAATACTTTATATCTTCCTATTCAGTGGTAAATTCGAATAAAGTCTAAAATCACGGAATCTGAGTGTAATATCGAATACATTTTATTGAGAGAATTTTTTTAAGTATGTTTTTGATGCACTAGTGCAGTGAAGCACATATTTGACAAATGCTCAAGAGATCAATGAAACAGATTAGTTCATTGCTTCATTGAAACAAAGCCGGCAATCCTAGTTTATATCTGACAGTATGTGTGTGTGTTCAAGCGTTACTGAATCACAGACCACTTATGGCACCATCCATAAATCCCACTAACCCCTACTGTCTTACCAGAAGGAAGTTTAGAGGGAAAGAAAATCAAATAACCATCTCTCTTGTTATGTTGGGCTAAGAATATGTTTTCCCCTGAATGAAAGAAGGTAAATAAGCAGGAAAAGCAGCTGACAGGCCACCAGCTCCACAGCTGTGAGCTTCATCTTTTATTCATGTGCGGGAGGTAAAGCTTTCCACTTCTGAAACCAAGCCACTTAACCTGTTAAGAGCACAACTTTGAACTGGTGGATAAATTATTAACATTAGTGTTTATTAGTCTGGCAGACAAAGAGATAGGAAATATAAAAAAAAGAAAGAAAAAGAAATGAACAGAGTACTACAAAATATGATGTGATGTCTTTATATACAGGGATCATCTCAGGTCAAATACTGGGATCAATTCACCCATTTGACTCATCTAATTTCCATAATGTGACAGAGTAAAACATTTACTGTTACAAATTGTGGGCAGCAATTTCTATGTCAGGATTTGATTATATAGTTAAAAGTTGTCTTCATATGTGTCACGTTTTCAGTTTGTTTAGAGTTTGTTTTTGTTCTGTTTTCTTGTTTTGTTCATGTCTATGTTTCTAGTTAGCTTAAGTTGTTATTGTGTTGCCTATCTGTCAGTCATTACGAGTTATGTCGAACAACATATGGGGTCTCACTTTGGGAGGCCAATTATCTCTGAGTCTAAGAGAAAACACCAATGAAAATTTGCTAGTGGATTTTGCATTCCTGAGCCACTCCCAGTGCACACATAGTATAGGGTATAAATAGAGAGATGTCGACAATGCTCGCTTTCTCAATGCTCACATTTTCCAAGCTGGCCTGTTCGTCGAGGACTTTGCTCAGCAGTTCTTGGCGGTGCAAAAGCAGACAGAGGCCATTCAACACATCTTGTCCTGGTGTGATCCTCCCACTCTTTGAGGCCGGCACGTCGAGCCAGCACCACGCCTTCCCCCGGAGGAGGGCCAGGTGGAGAATCCTCAGTTTTCTTTTCTTTTTGTTCTGTTTGTACCCACATTTTCAATAAAAGAGAAATTTCCCTCTCCGCCGAGTTGCAAGGCTCATGGGTTGACAGTGCGGCACATTGCCTCCTCATTCTCACCGGAGACGCAATGCCTTTCCACGCGTCTCTGGTCAGTTCCTCCGGGAACACAGAGAGTTTTAATGTCATGACTCAGAATGCAAATCTTTCTGGTCCATCCAACACGACTCCCCACCGATGCACCACTGCAGGTACATTGACTGTCTCTTTGGTGCCATTTGTACAGAGTTTGGGGCATGGCTTGCGCTGTCCAACCCCTCCCATTGGCTCATTCCGACGGTATGACTCAGCTATGCCATTCAGTTCGCCCGGTGACCTCCCAAGTTCAATGGAATTCTGGAGACTTTGGTGGCAGAATGGGATGCCTCTGTCTTGCACAACAAGATTGCTGTCCTGGATGCAATCAAGCCGGTCCCTACAGCCAATATGAGGAAGGAGTTTTACAGCCCTTACGTCATCATAACCAAGAAAAGCAGTGGCCTTCGACCTATCTTGGATCTCTGAGTTTTGAATCGCATACTTTCATGTCTTGACTTGGTGAGTATGATGGCGTGTCTCACCAGCGAGTGTGCCCAGACAGTGCTGAACTGAGTTCCTTCAGTGGCACTGAAACATTTTAGAGGCTCCTCATACCACCTGGATTGCTTCATATGAGACCACTTCAGCACTGGTTACACTCCCTAGCTCTAAGATGGGCATGGCGCCGCAGCACACATCATGTCACCATCATTGACCTTGCTTTTCTATGGACCGGGGTGCCCTTTGAACAAGTGTCCCGGCATGTCGTTGTCACGACAGATGCCTCCAACATGGCCTGGGGTGCGATGTGCAACAGGCAGGCAGCTTCAGGGTCCTGGACAGGACCTCAACTGTGACGCAATGAAAACTATAAATGTATTACTATAACTATAACTACATGTATTAAAGTCTTAAACACATGCATCAATTGGTCCATGAGTTGTGCATTAATTTGAGTGGTGACATTATGGGAGTGGCTTGATGGAGCATAGGAGATGCAGATAACTTGATCGTGACCCTTAAGAAACTTTAATTAACTCTGTCACATAACAAATCTGCTTCAGAGATAAAATTACATGAATTGCTAATTACAACATTGAAATAAGTAAAGCCCGTACAAATAAAATAAATTGTGAATATAAATAATTGGGAATAATGTAAAAAAAAAAAAAAAAAAAAAAACTATGCACATTTATTTGTTCTATTTTAACATGTATGTATTTTTGTTTCCTTGGCTGTTTCCTTATAAAAGTCCAGAAATTATAAGTTTTTCGTCAGGTGACTTTTTTAATTATATGAAGTCATTCCGTTGCAGGCTTGCCCCCAGCCAATCGCTGCATATCTTATTGTGGTTTCAAGTATCAATACATCTGACCTTTATGAGGAACACGAGAATGCACAGTAATTTTCGACAACTTAATCCAGATATTTTAATTAAATACGCAAATTAGTTTGAAGAACCAAATAAGCCATACAGTAGATTAGTTATCACGATTAGAAGATCTGGCATCTGTCAAATAATCTCAGATGTATTTGTGGATTAAGGCACATTAAAAAAAAATACATACCCTAATTGACCTCTGGACTAATCCTGATTTAGGCTAAACCCTGTCAGTGAAACCGGGCCTAAATTAGTGCCTAAAAATTTGTCACCATATTTTTTACAGTGACTTTCGGGCAGCCACAGTTTTTTTTTTTTTTTCATTAGAATTTTTTCATAATAATATTATAGTTTAGTTAAACAGAATTACATTACAAAGTATCTACAGGTATAACTATATAACTATATAACTATATATATATATATATATATATATATATATATATATATATATATATATATATATATATATATATATAAATATATTTAGTATACTGTTTATATAGTGTTTTATATGTATATAGTTATTATTAAAAATAACTTATTGACTTTAACAGATGAACTAGATTTCATATTTAGGGGTTAGTGGTTATAATTTGATCTCACATTGGTAAAAGTTTTATTATTACTATTATGTTGTATTTTTATGTCCTGTTGTGACTTTCAGAGCTCAGACCATGTATTTCCTGTCAGTCATCTCACCATAATGAGATCTCCATGGTGACATGCAACATTTACCAGAGACAGAATACAGGATGATGCTATAATATCATTAAATTTTCTCTTATGCTTGCAAACACACACACACACACAGTCCTAACTGGTAACTGGTATCTTGTCTGGTAGTGCCTAAAAATTTGCCACCATATTTTATACAATGACTTTCGGGCAGCCACAGTTACTGTTTTGTTTTTGTTTTTGTTTTTCATTATAATTTTATAATTTTCTTAAGCAGAATTACATTACAAAGTATCTAGAGGTATAACTGCAGTGATTGTTATGAGGGTGATTGTTAATATGATGCACACAAAATCAAATTTCATCTTATCTTCCTCATATCATTCTCATGTGACTTGGCCTTCACACATCTGTGCACTTTGATGTCTGCTGGAACACAGCTCACTCTCTCTAAAAAGGGAGTTCACACTCACCATGATAATTCCATATAAAGCATGTCAGTATTACTATGTCACACAAATTTAACACCCCATTATGAAAATAAGGTGAAGAGTAAAGCGCATGTTTTTGTCATTTATTTCCACTGCAAGGGTTATAAATGAGATGTCAGAGAGCTCTGAGAGCACAGAAAACAGGTGAGTAGAAGAAACTGATGTACTCTCTACAGTAAATGCCCGCCATCTACTATGACATTGCCAAGCTTATGATAACATTGTCAAATTATCAATGCAGAGCTGATGGGAGGTCAGAGTAAACTTTCATGAAACGTCAACATATCAACTTTCACATGAGTTTGCGTGCATTCAATGCTGAAAAATGTCTTTTAACATTTGAATGCACACAACAACACTGACCATGATGAAATAATGCAATACTGAGAATAACAGCTTAAGTAGGATCAGACGTCTGTTGTTAATGGTGGAGATGGTTGCGGAGTAACAAAATACATGAATGGATGCTATTGTATAGTTCTTTCTAGCTAAAAATAATGTATACTTTCAGTCTGTACTACAGTATGTACTTACCAAAGATATTCTTAAGTTGTAGCCTGTTACCATCTGCATTATGTTTAATGCTTTGACAGCCTTCACTACTGTCAACATAAATGCCTCAATATATAATTACTGTACAAGTGTATCTTCCGGCCATCCAACAATGCATCCCTTTTCCAACCCATTTGTTCTATGCAGGGTCACAGGAATGCTAGAGGCTATCCCAATGTAACGAAACATCCTGGACAGATCGCCAGTCTATTACAGAAGTGTACTTTCCCTCCTTCAATTTATTGAAAGTGAACGAGCGGCTCCTGGTGGTTTCATCACAATGTCACTTTGTAGGATTTTTTTTTTTTCCAGAAATGTCACCCTCTCTTTTCCTCAGTGGGGGAACCAGCTGCCAAACACCACCTCTTCTGAAACGTTAATCCACAGCCATAAACATTAATTTCCTATAAGCCCCCTATAAAACCTCCTATAATAAAATGCTTGCTAAAACACATCTATAAGAGCTCAGAAAGAGATCAAAGGAGACACAAGAGGATGTGTGTGTAAAAAAAAAAAATAGTGCATTAAAGGTGCCATCTGTAATGTTTGGCAAAAAAAATCAAGTCATACTCCACATTCCATACCAGATGGGGGCAGTATGCCTCAATAAAGTGAATTGGTCTACTCTAGAGTAACAAACGAGAAACGGCATAGTCTCTATGCTCCGCCCCTACCTTCACAACAACGCTACAGCCATAGCCGAAGCCTAACTGTGCGTTCACACCGCCGGCGTCGAGAGCGTCAAAAATCGCTCATGCCGCTCTGCTCACAACGCTGCAGAAAGATTTGTGAGCGCTCAGATGCTCTAACGTAGATCGAATGCTTATTTTGTATTTAAAGCGGCCGCAAAGCAAACAAGCTTGTTGATCTCGTGCCGACTAACCACAAGGAGTTATAAGTTAACCTCATTAAATATTGTTGTGGACGAAATATTAGGATCCTTTACTTAAAATGAACAATCTCAGACACCTTGGTCCACGTATCACTTTTAACTTATTTTTTATGTCCCTGTACGCAAACAGGGACACATCATAGATTAATACAAACGCTAAACAGCAATAATCAACCTGTCCTTTATTCTGCTTGGGAAATAATGTGCCAACTCTCAAGCATTCAGCGTGAGACACACGCAATTGACTCTTTTCACCTGCTTTCACGCCACACATAAATTTTTTCACGCACAGAAAAACCAGGAAGCAAAGAGGACACGTAGACCAACATACTAGACAGAGCAGGTTAGTTATGATATAGTAAAATGGGTAACGTTAAGTTATAGCTAGCTAATTATCAAATGCAGCTATGGTTAGCCATCGCTAACATTAGCACGTTTATCGAACAGCCTTCGATACATTTCTATGTTATAACTTCCCGAAAACAATTACACAAACATATAAAACAAACTTCTAGCGAAATACTAACAGCATCTAACTTACTGTTAGAAATGTTGCAAGTTCGGAGTCGAGCCTCATTTCTTTAAGGTCCATCAGTTGTCTCCAGCGATTGAAAGCAGTGCTGATGTTTACTCTGTGTCGGCTCCTTTTCTTATCGGATTTGATTTGTGATTCCGAGCGCGGTTGTTTCCCTGTAGCGGGTGGTGGTGGTAGGTGTCTCTTGCCAAGGGCTTGAGACATCATTTCTCTCTCTTCCCTGAACTGAAAGTAGTGGGCTGTACTTTCCACATGATTGACACAGGTTCAAGTACACACCCACAAGCCGTGCGAGTTATTCGTGTATTGCAGGTTGGCTGGTGGTTATGTTGCCCGCATACCGCCTCCCATGGCCGAAACTGGTATTACGACACCTGTCGGGCCGGGGCTAGTAATGCTAATGCTAATTAAGGTTGATATCTCTGCAGCACTATAACTTGACATTTTTTTATGACATCATCGCCCTTATTTCTTCTCATTCTTTTGATGCGTGTAGGTCATGTTATGGATATTTTTACCTAAATTTTTGCATATGGCACCTTTAAAGGAATTCATTTCAGATCAGTTGTGAGAAATATTATTGATATCAGCACCTCTCTCTCAAGGTAATGCTTCTGAAACTAGTAGGAATTGCCTTCCCTCATTCTAATGAATTAAACAGAACAGTCATACCACCACAGCAACTGAATCCCAAGTATTTAAAAAAAAAATAATACTAATTACAGATGTCATGGCCATCATGACAATCTTAACAGAATGTGAGTGATAACTCACTGGTGAACATACTAGTGCCTACCAGAGCCTATTTAATTTAAAGACTGGGAGGGCACTGAGTCAGAGTGGGAGGGTCTAAATAAGAGATGGGTAAAATGGACAAAAATTCATGTGATTTGTATGAATGTACAATTTGTATAAAAATGCAAGTATGAAACCAGAGCAAAGGCAGTTTGTCTGAAAACAATCAAATGAGGGACAAATTTCTATGAATTTGCAACAAATCGAAATTGTTGAATTGTTACGAACTGTCACAAGACTGAATGGGTTTGAATCAGGAATTGGAGCTGTTAGAGTCATTGTGGGAGGGGGCTGCAGAGTGGAGGCAGAGTTGTACAGATTGAGGATTGTGACTGAAGAGAAGAAAGAGAGACAGAGGTGTGCTGAGAGAATGAGCTACTTGTGCTGTACATAATCCTTCTCTCCCAGCTGGCCCCCATTAGCCAGGCTGGAGCCACCAGGCCAGATCATGTCACTCCTAATGCAGATGATGCTCTGCGAGGCACCAGCGCCGGGGGAGCCTTAATGTCAATTTTAGTGATGAGGGAAATGTAAACAAAATACATTAATACACCATCATCCTGTCCCTTACAGTGATGCCTGTAGAGTTTCATAAATATAAACTGTAGAAAATATATTAATATGCTGTTCAGTTTTTGCCTGTCTATTGCGTTTCTGCTATTGAGCTGTATTATTCAATTAGCAAGCTGGGTTCAATCCTTGAGTCTCACTAGCCAACTCACAACAACTTGATTGTGACTGAGGGAGCCTCATCTGTTTTTGATGAAATCTCACCCTCTTCAGTGAGAGCCTTGTCACACGAGTAGGGAAGGGCTTTTTTTTTTTTACTTTTTAAAATTCTCAGTCTTTGTAAATCTCATCGAAACAAGATCAGTAGCACTTAATGGAATGAAATAAAATGTGGGCCTAATTCATAAAATAACTTTACACTGCATGTATGTACATTATTGAATGTATGTGCATTTCCATAGAAAGCATATTTCTGCTTCAGTGTGAAAAAGGTTTGATAATCTAATAAATATTAGGTATGTTTAGAGCTAAAGTTTCTCTAATCGTGTTTTCAGATCATTCAGGAGTATGTCTTACATAAAACACAGAAGTCTTAATGTGTTTTCCAACTCAACATTTTTATTTTATTTTAATTTAACTCAAAATTATTTAAATTATGGGATGAAACAACACAACACAAAAACATAGTAAACTTCAATGATATTTGGCCTAAAGAGAGATTATGCAACAACAGAATATTTGAGTAAAAGGCAGTAAATTAAGGAGAAAGTACAGAATGAGCAATCACACTCTGACTTCTGTGAAAATTAGATATTGACAGAACCTGATGCACAAAGAGAGCTATATTGGATCATACTGTAGCCAAGTAAATGTAGACCAACACTTTCACACCAGCTGCCATAATTATGAGGATATTCGGAGGAAATTCTATCCAGAATTTACAATTATTTTCACTGACTCCAGAAACAAAACAAAACAAAAATGCACAACTTTAATTTTAGGTATAAAGGGGGGGGGGGGGGGTTACTGCACAACTGGAAATATTTGCATGAAAAGATAAAGAGACTACACACATTCCTATCAAGTTGTAGCACACTGCACTGTTTTGAGAATGGCTGCTACTATTATTTTTATTTTTATTTTTTACAGGTATGTCAGAATAAATAGCTGCATAACTGCTGCTGTGACTGTTAACTGTGTAATAAAGATGCTGTTGGCAAGGAAGCCAGCATCTCTGACCCACAAAGAGAGTGTAAGTGTAGTGTGCGAAGGCAGGGGAGATACAGGGCACATGACAAAGAAATGCTTTTAAAATTCCCAATAGGAATAATACCAGCAAAGCTACTTAACAGAACTCAAAGAGGAGAGAATCATGAACTGACCAGGTTTTTGTCAGCTGTGTGTCAGCTCTCTGCCTCATAAAGAATATAAGAACTGGGTCTAAAATAGGGACAAAGACCATGACTAGCCAGTGGATGATGAATTTCCATGACTTTTACAGTTACATGTGATTATATAAGGATTATTTTTGTTTTAAAACATGTTATTGAGACTGCCCTCACAAATTACATTTTCTTGTCAGTGAAATATTTTAACTGTACCTTTTCCAACTATCCAATCATATATAGTGTCATACCTTAGGATACTCATATTGAACATTTAACCTTTAACTGAAAGTAAGAATTTTGACCGTGTAAAAAAAGCTAAATCAATTTGAAAGCATACAAAGAGCTATCACTCATCTCAAAAGCTCTACACTACTTCACAACTAATCTCTTATTTACACTGTGTGTACATTCTGTTTGTTTTAATGAGAGGATTCGCAAGCGAAACTCTTAACAAAACTCCTGCTTTATGAGAAGTGAGTGGATTGTAGATTAACCACCTCTCATTGGCCATTGGGTTCATGAAATCAACAGATATGTCATATTGTTGACTACAATGCTCAACACTGCAGAAATCTGTTTTCTACCGTGGAACAAGCTGCACTCTAGACTATGCCCCCACAGCACATCGACATGTTAATCAAAAATAAATAAAAATAAAAACAACACAAGTTGTGCACTGAGGTAGACCTGCTTTTTATTTTATACCTGACATAAAAAAACATGCAGTTCTTAAATTTTAATTAAATTAATGCATTTAGCAGACCTTTTATTCAAAGTGACTTACAGTGCTTTTAGGCTATACATTTTTTACCAGTATGTATGTACCCTGGGACCCACAACCTTTTGCCCTGCTAACGCAATGCTCTACCACTGAGCTCGGGGAGCAGTTGGGGCACCTCAGTCTCACCTCACCTTGCTCAAGGGCACCTCAGTCGTGATTTTTCCAGCCCGAGACTTGAAGCCACAACCTTAGGGTTAGGAGTCAAACTCTCCACTAGGTCACGATAAAGTTTTCCTTTCTCTTTGGAGTGTTACAAGCTGTTTGTGCATAGATAAGATCCCTAAAGTTGCAAAGACTAGAGTCTCAAACCCAAATAAATATTCTTTATAAAAGTTAAGACTCACCCCCCCCCCCTAAAATGACTCATTTAAATATGCCCCCACATGTCTACGTCACTATGTAGGAAGATTTGCATAACACCGCCCAAATGTTCATGCAAAGAAAGAAGGCTTAACTTTGATTCTCGCTATAGTATTGTTGCCGCCATGTCGTGGAGATGCAGTGTTTCATTGTGAAAGTGAAACTACTGTTTGGCCTTCCAAAAGAGGACACATCTAGAAATCAGTGGTTAAGTATTAACAACACTGCTCCAGAACAGTTCAACCAAAATATTTAGATATGTGCAGAGCATTTTACGGAGAAACGTTTCCTGAACCTGGGAGAGTAGCCAACATTGCTGTCTGCGCAAAAAGGTTGTTTCTATAAAGCGGGGCAATTCCAACTTTGCAAGCACAGTCTGGCGCTTCTGACTCACAGCCTGTAAGTACACTTTCATATTTAAAGAATTTGCCACTGATGATTCAAACGCGTTGTAGAGGACAAGCTACAAACAAACATCCTCTGGCAGTGTGTTTTTTAAAAAAGGGTCATAGATCCTAAAAATAAGATCCTCATTTACTGATAACTCGGCCTTAGATACAATGCCATACCTCTTTCAAAAAAGGTTTGTAGTATTCAGTGAAAAGCACAGGCATGTTTATCTCTAAAAATAAAGACAATGGGGAGAAATACAAGACAGACACCCCAGAGTAGATGGATAGAGCCTTCCTTCTGAAGAAAGGCTTATGGTTTAATCTGTCCAGTTAGCAATATTATAACAATGTATGGTCAGATATTTCTCAATTATACACTACTTTATGGCTTAAACTGCACTCTCTCTCTCTTTGCCAAAATAAATTACTGTTGGCTGCAGTGAGAAAACCACAAAATTCAATGGAAATCATGCAGACTTTGATTAACAAATACATTTCCCCAAATCATTGTGGCTCCTTTGGAAGCACCCCCACTGAGCGATTGATTTCATCTTCGCCTGCTTAAGACACCTCCGCAAGGTCATATGTCAACTCAATGTGAAACAAAATAAGGCCAGCTGAGTTGTTTCCACTCACATCCAACATCACTGACTGGATTTTGTTACCATGGATGGCAGAGGTCCAACCGACATATGGAATAAGTACAGTCCAAGCATGGTCCCTTTAGGAGCCACTGAGCTGCCACAAAGCAGACTTGTGGCTTAAAAGTTCTGCTAACACAGTTTGAATCAAATACAGAAACACAAACATGCTATAGTGTCTGTTAGGGGAATCTAAGCAGTCCTAGAGAAACTAATAGCACTGGAGTTTGGCCCAAGCCACTGTCTCCAGCTTAATTCCTCTATCCTCCGGCCACAGCGTATACCACCACACACACACATAGTTAGCCTTATTTCTTAACTTTGCTCCAGATGAGCTGTGGAAAAAGAAGGCAGTGATTTGGCATTCCACCAACCACAGCACTGCCAAGAGACTAAAAGAGTATTCATGACTCCAGCGGCATTTTTATCACACACATGCAGAGAAACAGACACACTTTGCTCTTGACACGTTGTCTCTCACACAACTTTGTCAATGTAACCTAAGCTGCTCTCATCTCATGTCAGACAAAGAGTAGAGAAACAGTCAGAGTACAGTTAGTCATCTTTCACACACCCCTTCATTTGTTTACTTTCTCCATCTTTCACTCTTCCTGAGGAAAGGCCCAGGCGTTGTGTAGCAAGGCTTTTATTTGCACAGTCCAAATACACTGAGGTTGTGCTGAGACTGGATGCTGTTACATTACTGATGATCATTTATGCTTGCATGTGGTATTATACAATATTTAATCTTATATTGATTGTGCTTCCAAATATAAATCAGATGCTTATGACTTTTGAGTTTGTCATATGGGTTGTTCCATTTAGGACAGATGTCTTTAATATCCTCATTTAATTTATTTAGAAATACTGGATTTATTAAAACTCGCATTAGCCAGTTATATTGTAGAAATTTAAATCTTGTGTTAAGAGTTTGTGTCTGAACATCTCTACAGCCCTCTCTCCAATCATTTATTGAAATGTGCTCAATGATATCCTTCATCCATGTTTCTAATCAACAGTTTACACACTCCTGAGATCCTTCTAAAAAAATCATACAAAAGTTAAATCAGAACTTTATTATACAGTACATGTTTTTGGTGATTTCCTTTTCTAAACTAGATAAGGGTGGTATATAGATAACTTCTGGAATGACATAAAACTGCTATTTGCAATTAAATGGTTTCTATTTCAAATTTAGTAATCACTTCTTGAAAGGACAATATTCTTTCTTCCAAATACACATCCTTTATATATCTAATACCTCTCTCTGCTCATAATTTGAAGCCCACAACCATTCTCCCCAGAATGAATTTAGGATTTCCCCATACTGGAAAGTATTAATGATAACATGAATTAGAATACAAAATACTCAGATATCTCTGTGTTTAATGCCACACCCTTACCATGTTTAAAACTATTGGATTCATAAAATTGTCTTTAATTTTCCTTAATACTGCAGTCTAAGTAATACAGATATGTTTCCAGAGATAAGCCTGAATTAATTGAACTTTTCCCCTATTCAAACCATGTAGATGGGACTTTGAAAAAAGAGAGAGAGAGAGATAGAGAGAGAGAGAGAGAAATAAATAAATCTCAATTTATCTGCCCAATAATACCATTGGAAATTTGAACACTGAAGCCCACTTCTATTATAAGACTGGTATAGAGAGCTAGTCTAAGTCTAGGTTGTCTATTATTCCATATGAACGAAGTAACTTGTTGCATGAATAAGGCGCTTCGAGGTGCTAACATAAATTGAATGAATAAATAGCTTAATAAAAAGAAACATCCCATCCAAGATATGTTCAGTCCTTGAGAGATCTCACTACCTACAGTTGAAATATTACAAATGATTTGCCATCTCTGTGTTACATGTAACTTTTCCACCTCTTCTGGACTGTTCAGTGTCACGGTACATTCTCTGTGCGTGAGAAGCAGCAAAGCTGGAAAGATGATCCTTTGCGGATTAATTCCCCTTGTCACGTAGCTTTTGACAAACTGCATCATAGTTTCTCTGCTTTCTGTGAACCTCAGCAGATAGATCAGGGGAAAAAATGGAGGTTGTGATCTTTATACTTGATGGTTCTCTTAGCTCTAGCAGCCCTCAATATATGCTCTTTCTGCTTGAAGTTAAAGGGTTAGTTCACCCAAAAATGAAAATTAGGGTGAATTTTACTCGTCCCCGAGGCATCTTAGGTCTATATGACTTTCTTCTTTCCGACGAAACCAGTCGGAGTTATATAAAAAAATTGTCTTTGATCTTTGAAACTGTTTCATGGCACTCAACAGGTGTAGCATTTTAGAAAAATATCCATATAAAAAAAAACCAAAACAATGTCTTCTTGTAAAGATTAAGTCTCAAATCCAAAGAGATAGTCTTTATTAAAGTGAAGACTCAGCCACGCCCCTCCTAAAACCTCATTCAAATATGCCCCCTCGTGTCTACATCACTATTTGGAAATATTTGCATAATGCTGCACAAATGTTCACGCAAAGAATGAAGGCGTGGTTTCAGTAACCACAGTTAGTGGTGAAGCAGCCATGTCAGGGAGATGCTGTGTGTATCTAGGCGAAAGAAAAAGCACTTTATTTAATTTTTCGAAAGTAGATACATTTTAGGAATCTTTAAGATTTTTTTACAACAGAAGAGCTATGCATTTTATGGACAACTGTTTCATGAACCTAGGGGAGGAGTTGTGAACCCATACAAGCTTCATCACTGTGTTTTTCATTCCATTCTGTTCCCCTTTCGGGCTTGAACTGGTGGTAAAACTAAGGACATAATTAACAGTCTTTATTTATTTTCAGTGCAGATTGCTCTTTTTGGAAGGAGAGACTTCGTAGAAAATTATGCGTTTGAGAGAAGCGGGGCATAGAAGACCTACAATAATGTACAGTATTTGAAAAATAATGGGGTTTTTTTTACATTAAAGCATGCATGCACAAAATAATGATCTTTTAAAAAGCATCATATGACCCCTTTAATCTAATTTAAACTCACATACAAATAATGTTCAAATATTGATTTAAACTCACCTTTAAATATTGATCTCATGTAAATGCATCTTGATATGTAACAGACAAATCAATGGTCACACATGGTTAAAACATTTTTATGCCTTTGTGTTGCAGATCTACTACAGTTATCTTTTTATTATATTTTATTTTATTTTTTTCTCTGAAAAGGCTGCATCAAACTGTCTTTTTTTAATGAGTCATCAGTAAAATGAAGTGAACAACTGAACAGCGTCTCACTGACATGGTCTGGAACATTCTATCCTAATGTTACACCGTGTCTACACCGGACACCCGGGGAACACTCATAAAAAAAATGCAAAATGCTAAGTTTTTCAACATCTTGGACCTGCAAATCGTTTAACTCTCTGAGGCATCACTATTGTTTTGTTGCTTGAGTAATCTTCTTTTTGCCTCTCTCTTATATTTACTCACCTCCTACTACATGAATGATGTAAAAGTAGGCATTGCAGAGGCAGTCTTTCATCACACTATTACATCATACTGAGATAAAATACAAAACGAGCTGTTTTTTGCAGCTTGGTTTCAATAAAAGCTGAGTTCTGAAGCTTACAGAGTGTTTTTTAGAAGAATGACAGCTAGTATTTCTAGATCAACTTCAATTCATGACCCCATTAGAGATTAAGATTAGATCACTATGAAGATTAAGACCAGTATGGAAACTCTTTATGAATTTAAACACATTTTTTTTTTTGCTGTGCTGAAATTTCACATATTGAAGCTCTAAAATAAAACACCTCTCAGTAACCAGTTGATCGAGTTTGTGTTGTTTCTGAGTGGGTTCTTCCATTTCAGTGCCCACAAATAAACATTCAAAAGAATTTAACACCCACTCTCATCCTGACTGAGGACTCTGTTTTAATATTACTTTGAGTAATGCCATAAACAATGACACAAACACACATACTAAACCATAACAGAAAACTTTCCACGTTTCCTAAAACAGTAGCAAATTTGTATGGCACTTGAACAAGTTGCATTAGAAATGGCTGCTTTAGTTGCCTGCTTTTTAGCTGCCAGATTGTTGCCTCTTATAAAATGACAACCAATAAAATATAGCAAATAACAAGTCAAACATAATGTATGTAATTGCATTTTCACAAGAACTATGTCTAGAGAACTGTAAAAGAAATTGGGCAGACAGAATTTTACCATAGGCTTTCGTTTACACTCAGCATTAATATGCGACCTGTATCTGGATGTTTTCTACATACACATTGAAAAGACAGGTGTAAACGTCTTTTGTATCGGAATGTTATTCGATCAGCGTGTCCTGATCCAGAGGTAGTCGAGGACACATTTTGATCTGATCTCAGTGTAATGTAAACACAATCTAGCCATCGTGTCTGCATTCGCAGGTTGACGTCAAAGGCCTGTTTAACACTTATAGATACCTAGATTGTCTTATCTCTTTTCACTGAATTTATCCAAAAAAAGCAGCGATGTTATGTCCTACATGTTGTTCGGGACATTATAATATAGTATAATATATATATAGTATAATAAAATGCCTCAAGACTGTGGCCAAAGCCAGTATAGTCATCTCTGACACAATCGGACAGTTTGTGTGTGTGCTGATTCACAGGACTGTGGTCAAACACATCTTAGATAGACACAAACTCATTCTTCCCCCTCCCTCTCTCTACTTCCTGTGTGAAACTGGCCTCCTCCTCTCCTCCTGCAGTGTGCTCCTCTATTATACTGTCAAAGTGCTGCATGAGCTGCAAAGAACATGATTTGTTCTAGAGCCTTTATCCCAGACATCAATCTCCTAAAACCCGGAGTCCAAGTCGTTCTGGACCGGTCTGCCTTGGTCATGTTTATGTTTAGTACATGTCATCAGAATATGGGATTTGACATTGCTGTATGTTTAGACACACAGTTACAGTAGTGTAACCACACATTTCTAGATGTTTAAACTTGATCAAATGAGACTCTCTACAAAAAGCAAGTTTGCTCACCATCTCTCTTTGGTGGAGTAATGGCGTCATGATCTAAAGATAACGTGTTGCTGATCAATTGATTCACTTACACTGAAAGGAAAATGTCAAGCACACATTTTGCATCGAGGTGAGGGTGAGGTGACGTGACATACAGCCAAGTTTTTTTTTTTCAGAGGAACAGGCCAACACTTGAACAGTTAGACTGTGAAAGAAGAAACCCATCTCAGCAGCACACATATGCACGGACCTCTCAGGCTGTTTGAACAGAAGCTGTTGAAATGTGTGGTTTAAATAATACATGAATGCCCTTAATGTCATTTTAAGTGTAGACAAGAGTAAAGATGCTTCAGGGGAGTGGGTGGCACAATTTTCTGCTGATCCAGAGAGGACAGAACCTCATCCAACTAAATTCCAGATATGTCAGCCCCAATACTCTAAAATAAGACAATGGCAAAAAAAATAATAGAGAGAGAGAGAGAGAGACAGTTCGAGAAAGAGACAGATTATGTATACAGATTATGAGAATAGACAAGAGATTTTATACATAAATACATTTGATCAGTTCATCTTTGCCCTGTTAACACTCAGGACACTTAACCACCAGAGTGCGAGTCAGAGTGTGCACAAATATATCAAAAAGCAGCAAAAAGTAGCAAAATACAAATGCTTTTCGTTTCACAATTGTTTTTTTCTAAATCAAATATTTGTCATTTTCCGATTTTGCATTGATTTATAAATAAAAGAATAATAGCAATATCACTCTTTTTTCAAACCCATTACCCCAGGGGTCACCAGTCCTGCTCCTCAAGAACCCATAAACTGATCTGGTCTTTGATCTATATGATCCACTTTTGGCGCTTTTCCACAACACAGTACCAGCTCGCCTCGCCTCGCCTTTGTTTGGTTTTCCACTGTGTAAAAGTTGTACCTGTACCTGCTTCCAGAAGTTTTTTGTATCACCTCCAACAAGGTTCTGAGTGAGCTAAGATAATACTAAAATGTGACATGACAACAAGGCAAACTGCTGACTGGTCAGAGAGAATCGTCACTAGTCACTGCGTTATCATTGCACGCACCAGACGGAGTATCCTGAATAACCCCGCCATTTTTAAATAGTTTTGCTGTCCTCAGCCTCTCCTGAAACAACATTTGTCTTCTTGCTGTGAGAAACAGCCACATCCCGAGGATCAAAAACAGCATACACTCTATTTCCTCCATTGTCCTGTGTGTGTGGGTAACGTAGAAGATCTCCTGCGATTTCCTGCAGCGTCGCTATGACGACCAGGTATTATTGTGGAGGTACTATCTCCAATGGAAAATGGAGCAAAAAGCGAGCCGAGACGAGACGCGTCGAACTGAGTCAAGCTGGTACTTGTAATGGAAAAGCGCCACTTGATCCATGTATAGCTACTGTTGTAAAAGATTATTACAGTTTCTCCATGCATTAGTTCATTCACAATCCCATGATATACAGGAAGTACCACACCTAACTAAAAATTAGGCTCTTCTCCATTTTTATCCATTTTAAAGTTTTCTGTACAGTTCTAATCGCTAGCCATTATAGTACTACACTGTTAATTTTGTCACATTTGTCACAATTATGTGCTTAATTATTACATACATTTCCCATTTATCCGGTCATGGAGTGTTTTACCAAACTCACAATTAAAATTTTTTACAGCCTTAATTACCTGGCCAGACTATTTGCCTACATCTTGAGTTGCATTGTTAACATCACACTAATGCTTGCTTGAGCCTTGCGTGTGACAAATAATAATCTGTTTATGTTAAGTTGTAGCAAAAACCATGAAAATTCTAGCTTTATCCAATGAGTTATCTAACATATAAGATACTTAAAAAAACTCTGCTTTGCACATACTCAATGCTAAGGTTGTTTTCAAAACCAATTTGTTTCCCCACTGCCAGCAACACATCCTCCAAGAAATAAGTTCAAGTAGACAACACATCTATATCTCGCAAGAAGGGAAGGGAGTCACTACAATGAGGGAAAGGAAGAGGTAAGACGAGTTTGGACTCAATAACACTCACCAGGCACTGATATATCTGCCTTTTCCACTTTCAGGCTGCACAGGGGTGAGGTGCCAGAGGTTATTCTGGTTTCAAATGATGTAGTGTGGTCTTGCTCTGACACTTCTGCCACAGTGACCACTGGTGGTCTGGCCTCTGTATCCTTACTGCTGCTGGCTGACTCCTCCATCACCAATTCCTGAAATAAAGATGTTAAATTCATGCTTAAAACACAGTTTTGTACACTTTTTGTAACACTTATAATATTAATCAAGGTTTCTTGTTCACAGACCTTAGTTTTTCATGACACATTTCAACCATATTTTTGACTCTTAGGATTATACAGGTTGTACAGGTTCAGTTGTCCCCACTTTTTGGTGGCTATGGTAAAATGGGTCATTAAATGGAAAATCAAATTTCCTTCATATTTATCATTTTAGCTAACAACAAGATTAAAATTCCCTCAGTTCCATTGAACACATTCTACAATGGTAAAGTTAATACTTTTTTCCAATATTTAATAAAACTTTAAAACAGATTCTATTTGTGCTTGCAAATAGGTAAAGATCAGTGCTGTGAAGAAAACATGCTCTGATTGTGTAAGACTGCTATATAAACTCTCAAACAGTGTGTTGATAGCCACATGATGAAACGTCTCCTCAGCAGGCAGAGTGCTGACTACACGCTG
Organism: Carassius auratus; assembly: GCF_003368295.1. Classification (NCBI taxonomy): domain Eukaryota; kingdom Metazoa; phylum Chordata; class Actinopteri; order Cypriniformes; family Cyprinidae; genus Carassius; species Carassius auratus. Next base: position 16,318,704 of record NC_039285.1, read on the forward strand.
CCAGAGCTAATAGGCCCTGTCAGCTGTGCTACTGTTTTTAGCAGCTGTCTTTACTTTGATTTCTGGGGAAGGATGAAAGTCTCACTTTTCAAGTGACAGTGCCCAGATGTGAGACAGATTGCTCATAGATCCATCAGATGAGCAAGCGAGACAGAGGAAAAGGAGATTTTGAACAGCACCAGTAGGTGAACACTGATGATATGCTCTCTGACCACAAAAGGAAGGTGAGATGTTGAGGAAGTGAGGAAACTGGATCCCAGAGGAAAAATGTATTGTTCACTGGTTGCTCTACCTAAGCTCAGGAGACTTAATGATTGACGAGTTACTGTAGCATATCAATCACAAGTACAGTATGGAGTACCACAAGGCTCAGTACTAGGACCATTGCTTTTCATGCTTTGCATGTTACCTTGGGAGATATCATCAAAATACATAGTGTTAGCTTTCACTGGTATGCTGATGATACTCAGCTCTATATTTCTTCACGGACAGATGAAACATAAATATTCGCAAAACTAACGAATGCATAGCTGCTTTCCTATTTTTTCCTAAAATTTCCTACTGCTAAATTCTGAAAAAAATATTGGACCAAAATCTATACATGTAATACCTTGAACACTGTCTAACACTTGATGGCTGCTCTGTTATGTCTTCATCATAATTTAGCAACCTATGTGTGCTATTTGATAGCAATATTTCTTTTGAAAACCATGAGTCTAGCATTTGTAAAACCAAATTTTTTCATCTTAAAAATATATCTAAATTATGCTCTCAATGTCAAATGCGGAAACATTAATTCATGCATTTATGACTTCAAGGTTACATTATTTTGATGTTTTATTGGGTGGTTGCTCTGCTAGTTTAATAAACTCCAGTTAGTCCAAAATGCAGTAGCAGAGTTCTTACTAAAACCATGGAGGGTGAACATATTAGGCCGGTGTTTTTTTTTTTTTTTTTTTTTTTTTTCATAATCCACAATTTATGTATACAGTGAAACAGCAAAAAAAAAAATGTGAGGATATATATATCGTCTCAGGTTACGATTGTCCTCTAGGGGGCGCTATGCAGTGTCTCGTTCCCAACCATGGTTACATTCATTACCTGAGACATTCCTTTTCAAGGGAACTTCGAACTGCGTCCTCTAGGGGGCACTATGGGGAACATTATACCCACGCTGCCATGCTGAAGGGAGTGCAGGCCAGAATCATGGCGAACACTAAGTACCAACTCTACCATTTCCAAGGGAGTTGCCCCTGGGACGTTTAGACGGCTGTCTGTGACAGTACACCTTACGGCCAAAGGCCTAAGCTAAATAGCCAACTTAATTCTTAGGGCCTTGGCCAGGGGTAGAGCTGAAGGCTTGGAATCAAGAAAAATTCCTTTAAAAGGGATACGGCTAAGAACCTAGCATTTCATACTAAGTCTTGCCTGTCACACAGCAATTACCGCTAGCTTTCGCATAAGCTTGTTGAAAGAGCTGTCTCAAGAGATCATTAGGACCAATACCCTGTTTAGATAGGTATCTGAGGATACATAGGTGGAGTGGTGCCCAAGATGAATGGGGCTTTTACCAACTCAAGAAAGGGCACGAAGACCTCACCATATAGGATTTTAGAAAGAACGCAGAATACTAGCATGCAAACTTACCACAGTGTGAATTTCAGAAAGTGTGCAAATACTTTACATGCACACTTACCATAGCATGGATTTTAAAATACAGTTCTAAGGTGGTGCTCTCGTGGCACTCTGACAGAGCAGCTCATAGATTGAATGGTGCATCTCAAAACAGTATGTTTGAGATTCATCAACTCGATCTGTGGAAAAATACTGGAGCGCTCTGGGGAAAAAACAGAGAACCCAGTCTCATATGAGAGGAGAACTCGAAGCTCAAAGTAGCACACTCATAGGCGACCCTTCTTGGAAAAGGGGAGCGCTGCTAAAGTGAGTTATTAGATAAACCTGAGTGATAAATTTCTGAATACATATATATATATATATATATATATATATATATATATATACATACAAAAATCGCAGCAATGTCTTATGCTACTGCTGGTTTAACAATTAACATTTCAGTCACAAATTCATCCTGTCTGGCAACAAACAGAATATGTAAAAGGTTTTATTGCAATTTGGCTGTATTAAAATACATTGTGTGAGCACAGAGAGTAGCAGAGAAGCAAACCAGTGCACGTAATGACATAATGAATATGCTAAATGACCTATGACGTCGTCTATGGATATTTATATATTTATATAGGATAATTTATATTTCGCCTGTCAATGGCAATAACTTCAATTATTGGTACACAGCAAATAAACTATATGTGACACAATGTGCTTCCTCATCCATGATTCCACACTCCTTCAAAGTCAAACTGTGCTGACAAAGTGTGAGTACGTATGAACTTATATATCTTATTTAATTGTAGTGGGAGTTATGATCAGAAGTTTCCAGAATGCCAGTAAATAATTTTTACATGCAGTAAATTTAGGGTAGTACTTAAAGTTATGTGAATACAGTATTTGTTTATGCATAGAATACATTCTTGTCGCATCAACAGAAAGACTGTTTTGAGTTCAGGTTATTTGATGTCCCATCAAGTTTTAAGATGCAACCTCTAATTTTGGCAATCATGGCAAAACAGTGGGTATAAATAAATAGGTAAACACTTGATTTACCACATTTCGCCCACCTGAGCAACACATTCTTTATACCAGACCTATTCAGCGCACACACAAAAAAAGTGAGTAGCTTTTTTCAATTTTTTTGTTTTCTTTATAATATAATATGAATAAAAATGAAGCAGATATTGCTCATTAATTCCCTTTTTTGAGGTCAGTTATTTATTATGTTTATAATATAATATAATATACAAACTGAAGCTTTTTAAATGACAGAATAAAACAGAACAGAATCGAATAGAACACAAAGTGAAGCATTTATACTGAGATCTGTAAGCTAAATATAAAAAAAAAAAATGAACATTTGATTTCTTATATACTTATCTAAGTAGAGTTTAGAGTGGTAGAGTTTGCACACTATTACCTGTGTGTGACTGAGTTTTGTTTCCATTTCGTGTCCATCATCTGTTATTTCCACCACATTATCAAGCCACTCTACTTTCAAACATGATGAAGTTTTATCACATGGAATTGCGTTTGCGTTGGCTTTCGTGTTGAGCTATTTCATCCAAAACAATTAAAGTATTTGATTTCTACAGCGACTCATTTGGCGCACATCATCATTCTCTTTCTATGAAACCTGTGAATCGCATTCACCAGTTCTAACTCTATAGTGAAAACAACTCTATAGCGGTTTTCCTGAGAATTGGAATTATTTCACATTTACTGAGTAGCATTTACTCATTTTTGCTTGTGCATGGCTTGTGCGCAGCTTATAGGGAACATTGCTCACTAGTCAAAAGGCTGGCATAAATTAACTTAGATAAAAGTGATAGCCTATTTAATAGAATCTGAAGGATTTAATCTCTTTTTTAAGCAGGCATTTTGCTCTGGCAACTACAGCAGTGCAGTGAGAATATTAAACAATAACCTCATTTTGTTACACATATAAAACGTAACTCATATTTCAAAATAAATCGCAAAGGCCTTCTGAGGCTGTTGCAGACTTTCGGTATTTCCATGAATGTAGGAAACATGAAAGACAAGCTCATGTGAGCTTTGTTGCATTCCAAAGTTTAACCTTTATCTAATAAAATATATACATATAAATGTCTGTTGAAACTGTCTAGTGACGGTGGAAAAACCATGAACACCTTAATTAGATGGTTCAGGTGCACTTGACTAGAGTTTAGATCCACTCCGTGATAGGCATGCATATAACTTTAAAATACATACATATTTGTGGCATGATGAGCAATAAACATTTGAGCACTCACTTATGTAAAATTTTCTTGAAGCATCAAATTAACTTTGTAACTAGTGTGAAATGTGATGATTACGGTTGCTACTGAGAATGGAGAATGTTTAATAAATGCTTGAATTTGGGTCTGTTCCTCACAAAAAGCATTCATATTTTATATTCTAAAAAAAAAAAAATGGTTATATAATAAAAAGGGTATTTTTATCAATTTATGTAATTAGTTTACATATACATTAATACAATAATTTTAAACTAAAAAGTCAGTGGATGGTGTCCCACACTCAGAATTTGTGCATTTAACCCACAAATTCACAGCAGTGAGTAGTGAGCCATTTTTGCAGTGGCACTCAGGGACCAGTTGGGGCTTTGGTACCTTGCTCAAGGTCTCACCTCGGTCATGGTATATTGAAGGTAGAAAAGAGTGCTGTGCATTTACTCCCCCCAAATACAATCCCTGCCGGAATCAAACCTAAAACCTTTGATCGAATCTATAAACATTAGGCCATGATTGCCCCCATAAAACAAAATTCTCAATGATCATAATTACAATAGTATTAACCAATTCAATTCCATGAATTCTGCAAATAAGGATTCATAAAAGAATACATCAGTAAAGTTGTTCATAGACACTGTCATGTAAATATGTCAAAACTGTAATCACTCATGAGGGAAAAAAAATGAAATGGAAGCCTTCGACATGGTTTTCAATGCGCCCTGCTTTCAGAAACCCTTTGGGACCTGAAACAAGATGAAGCTAAGTGCTATTGATTTGGACTTTCTGCCTCACTAGGACTTCATAGCAGTGTGAGCTGAAAGACTGACTGCTTGCCTCTCAACATGGCCCTGACCTGTGCTTGCGTGTGTGAGAGAGAAAAACAGAGAATATTACACATACATAGCATAAATACAATATAGACCCTTTTAGTGCTGATGTCACAGTTATGTCACAGCTCTAGCTGGAGGCAAAAACTGGAAAACTGCAGGCGGCCAATTCAAACCAGCACAGATTTGGATAAATAAGGAGGAGCTTAAAATATCATCTTGTTTTGATGCTGGGGGCCAGAATTGATGGAGTACAGGCTCCAATTTGAAATTTTATTGCATACCTGCTGCCATTATCAGAAAAAAAACTATGACAGCTGTGGTTAAATGCAATAAAACAAGTGGATTGGACAGAAACAATTGTCAAAAATGCTTGTTTGTAGCACACACTTCTTATCAGAAAAGGTTAAATAAAGTATTGTCTTCTGTTGTTATGGATTATGGTTTGTGTTACGCATCTAAAGACTTCTTATGCATCTCACAACACGCAAGAGTAGCCTATGTGTGTAAATCAACAAAGTGAAGATGTATATGTTTAATCATCCGTAATTGTATATAGATTGTGATTGATTGTAGCTGGAATATTTAAGAACTCGGTAAGAAAGAAAAATAAAGTACAAAAAGTACAAAATGTGCAGTTTCTTGTTTTTTTATTTCTAGAAAATATTCACATCTTACTTTAAATGTACTGAATGTAAAGGTACTGTAATGTCACTTTTAACTTACATAATTTACAGGATGTATACTTTAACTATTTGGCCATTACATACATACATCTTCAAATAATATATCCATTGCATTAATTATTTTTTTTTTTTTTATTGTACTTTGGCCCAGTTCATGCTTATTTACCAGCAAAAATAGTTGCCTGAAACTTCAGACTGAAATATAGACATTTTCATGACTAGATAGACAGAGGTGAGTTTCTCATTATTATACACGTTAGGTTTCAGGTAGGTGTAAATGTGTTAAAAAAAATTAATGTAGCAGTCAGGGGAATTGTTCTGCCTCCACCTATACTCCACCCACAGAAAAAAAAAATTTCACATTGTTTACTAACTGAAAAAGGGTCTGTTGCAACTCATATGCATCTGTTCTAACTCATGCAACTCGATCACTGCATTATTTAGAATATATTACTATATATTCTTATGAAACTCTCTCTATGTGTGTGTGTGTGTGTGTGTGCTTGTGTGTGTGCATGTCATGAGGATGTGTATTCAGCTTCAGGCTGTTTATTTAATGGGAGGTGATGATGATTCAGTGACAGTTGATTCACACTACACTGCCTAGTAAACAGCACCAACCACAGCAAACTAACTTCTGTCTGTCACACCCAATGTTTCCTGTACAATTTTGCTAAGCAAAACCTGTTTCACTCTGGGATTAACACTAACCTTACAATGATCTTTTCCATAAAACATAACACCAGAATTCTACTTTTGTGTAACTATTGCAAAAAACGCATTGTGTTGCTGACAAGGCAGACTCTGTACTTGAGAATGTAGCAAACACAGAAGCAGAGTCGTGAGCAGAAGCCAGAGACAAGCGAGAGGAACAGTAGCCAGAGACAATCAAGTAATGCAACAAATCCTGAGGGCAGATTTGAGCATAGACACCCGCTGGCAGACATGTTCAAAAAAGGGCAGACAGCCCAGTCAAGAAAGATAGATGTGCTGTAGACAGAGGGAAACTGGGCAGAGATCAAAAAAGAGCAGACGACATTTAATTGCTGATGAGGTCATTCTTTAACAAGAAATCCTGTACTATTTTATTGTTTGAAAGATCAAATGCTGTTGTGTACAGCCTAGGGCTGTACAAACAATCAAATGCGATTATCATGCGCATCTCGTCAGTAAAGCTGGGTTCTGTGATTAGTAGTAAATCTTGATCACCTGCGTTCAAACTGAGCAGCATTTACAACACAGAGTCATAGTTCATTGACAAGTTACGCAACATCACGTTCGTAATCTCAGGCGGTACATCGGTGATAATGAATAGGATATAATATAATAGGATATATATAAGAGTTCAGATGCAAAAGCCTCTAAGTGCCATCTGAAATTTTCATCTAAAATTAGGATTTTTATCAAGCTCATATGCTTAGGTTGAGTCATTTCACGATAATTGCTTTAAATTATTTAATTATATACACTTTAATTATATATATATATATATATATATATATATATATATATATATATATATATATATATATATATATATATATAAAAGAGATAATGATCCAGGTAAACTATACAAACACGCATACACTTTTCAGTACAAACACAGTTTTCTATGTGAAACATGAGAAGGAGCGATACAGGAACACCTCCTCTCTTTGGTTTGAAGCGTACACAAGACTGCACATGCCATCTGCAGGTCTAAATCAACACACACACACACACACACACACACACACAAAACACATAATGAAATAGTTGTGGTGTCGTTAAACCCTGTTTAGAGAAATGGTGAGGACATATTACTGGTTCACAGATATTCCGTTAAGAAGTGTTTCCCAAACTGTGGGCCACACGGTACTGCAGGGAACCGTGGCCAAGGCTAAATCAATGAATTATTCTCTGTTGTGAATTTTTTTCTCATGATATCAGTTAAAAAGAAATATAAAAACTAATATTAAAAAGTATTTTTTTTTATCATAGCAATGTGAGATACATCAATTATTTATAATCATTTAATAAAGATTTCTGTCCTCTTCCAAAATGCATTGATGAGTGCTCATTTAAAAAGAAAGGGAATATGACTGCAATCTCTGTGGGATTTCTGGTATATATATTTGTGCCTGTAATGCCTAAAACAAGCACAATATACCAAAATGTACCTCACTCAGAGAAAAGTGCCAATATAAACCTTTAATTCTGCCACCTCTTTTGTCATCTGTCTCACTTTCCTTCCTGTAAAAACTGTTGGGTGACTGCAGTCATACATGCTGCATATGTTCTGTGTGAGATAAGAACCTTACATCCCTCAGGGAAGACCACAAAACACACACACGGAGAGCTGACCATCTGTTGGCCGTTACACTGTGAGAAAACACTTATAACCGCACAATAGATAACACTGACAGGCCAGGATTTGTGTGTGTGTTCTTTTGTCTATGTGCTATTGTGTCATTTGTGTTTGTCAACCTAAAGTTGTTAATAAAAGAAGTAAAATTATCTGACAGAAATTTTCATAGAGGACAGTAAAATGGTTTCAAAATGTTTTTGCATGAGCAGTGCATAAAGCATCTCGATGACTTTTTTAAATGTGTTTAAAGCACACATTGCTGACTCATATCAACATCATTGTTTTTCATGAGTATAAATGCTAACTAAATCTATAAAGAAAATAATAAAGCATGTACTGACTGTAAAGTAAATAATATCTTCAGTACTGCCACCTTTCTTTTGGGGCCACTGATATTCAGACAACCTGATAATCAGCTGTGAGTGAACTGACACAGTTTCCTCCGATATAATTAAGTCCCATTGTATCTCCTGCTCATGGCTGAACCATGGCTCACAGGGAAAGAATATAATCTAAAATTACCAGATTTTCTTTGCAAGTTATACACTTATGCAGTTAGTAATGCTGAGAACAAGAATCAGTAGGTGCATTTACATGGAGCATTGGAATCGGTTTAAAAGTCTAATCAGAATGAAAATGCTCTATATAAACACCTCAATATAAAATATAAAAAATAAAAATCCCCAAACTGAATGACACATTAGAATGGAGAATGCTTTCTGTGTTCTGAACTGTCATATCTGCTTTCATGACCAGAGCGCAAAGCAGATCTGAAATGAAGCACAATTTACTGCTTTTCAGCTTAGAAACAACATGATGATAGCGAATAGCTCAATGAAAATAAACAACTTTGAAAAAAAAAAGTAAAATTTGCTTTTATCATTTGTATTCCTTATTTATTACAGGTTCATAATAAAAAACACGTTTGGAAATGTTATGTGCGATAGCTCGTTGTGTTCATAAAGCAATGCTCCATTGATTCATTGTTCAGAAACACTCTGTGAGAAATTGTGTATTTGTTCTATTTAAGTACAGTAAAACTTTTTAGTATGAGAATACAATTCATTTCAGAGCTGCATTACAGAGGGTCGTAGGCTATGGCTATTTTATCCCTTAATGCTTTAACATTAATAAATTAGGGTGATATGATCATATAATTATCAACTAGCTGAGAGCTATATTGGTTCTGTGTGTGGTACGATAGAATATGGCCGTAATGATTTCTGTGAGTTTTTAAGTGATTTTGTTCTGGCCACATGACTGAGTGCTTGAATTAAAACTAGGTGTTCAAATATTAATCTGTTTATTCTAAGCAAGTGCTAGCAGTTATAAAAAATATTAATGCAAATAAGGGTGTTTTTTTCCTCTGGTGATTTGTATTTGATGCCATTGTAGGCTTAGCATGTCCTAAAAGTTAAAGCACCGGCACATGTAAATAACATATGGGATTAGATAATGTCTCATGTAAGTAGTCAACTGAATCTTTCAATCGAAATGATTTTAATCGGAATGGCAAAAAAGTGTTACATTTTTCATTTAAATTAATATAGTGTAAGTATAGTATATAATATATGAGTACATAATAACTGTAACTAAAAAGTATATCTTGCCTTCCCTTAAAAAAAGAAGTATACTTTTTTATTAGTGAAAAAATATACTTTAAAACAATATAGCCTATATTTAAAAGTGTGAACCGAAATTAAAGTAATAATTACACATTTGTTTAGATGAAGTTGCAATTTAGTACATTTGAATTTTATAAACTTTAAATGTTATATTGAATGTACCCCCCCCCCCCCAAAAAAAAAGATTAGTACTTTACATATGCTTTAGTATGTTAGTCAATACAGCGAAATAAGTTTCTTTAACTTATTTCTTTAACATGTTTCTTTAAAGCACAATAAACATGATAATGGTTTAAAATGTAATTTAAAAGTGAAACTTTTAATTGGGCATTATTTTAAAGTGAACTTGTGAAAAAAGTGTACAAACAGCAGTGTTGGAATAAAGTGAGTTACGTAATCAGATTACTTTTTTCAAGTAGAGTAACTGGTAAAGTAACGCATTGTTTTTTAATTTACTTCTACTATCTATTTTACTTTTTCAAAAAAATACAGGGAATTATGTGTGCTTTGTGAACATGATGTAGTTCTAGACTAAATGTGCATTAATTCATCCCACTCTCAAAAAAAAAAACACACACAGATGTAGTATTAATCAAAATGAATTAAAACACTGAAATGCAAACTCTGAATATGACACAAACCTGAAGATGTATCTAATCCCATTTTATTAACTAATGTCTTTGCTGAGGACCTTTAATGATCCATTTCAACCACACTAATAAGCAAAAATGACTATTGTTGTTGTTGTGTTTCACTGTTTTTGTTTGTTTTGGGTTTTTTTTATTGCTGAAGAATGTTTAACCTTCTTCTAATTTTCTACTATACAGACATTTATTCATTACACTTTTTTATGTTAAAGGGCTTTTTTATTTGCTATGAATAGAACTTCTTATATTAAAAAACAATTAACACCCGTTCATATTTAAAAAGTAACATGAATTTAGCCCAAAAGTAATGTAATGCATTACTTAAAAAAAAGGAACTAATTAACGTAGTTACTTACTTTTTAGGGTGTAAAGCAATATTCTAATGCATTACTTTTAAAAGTATCTTTCCCCAACACCGTAATAAATCTGCATCATCCGTTTAAAGATTCTGAAATATACTGCAGGTGCACACTTCATTTTTAAATGGCTAATAAAAGCTACATGTTAAGAACTTATTTTTTATTTTATTTTTATCTGTGATAAGGCACATTCCTAATGGGCAAGATAAGAATGTGATGAAAGAAAAATAAATTAGAAAGCAGAAACAAACACTGGCAATCAAAGTCTTCATTACTTCAACACCTCCACTGATCACTACACTAACCATATGCTCTGTGTGTGTTTGTTTTTCTCAAAAGTTTCCGTGTTGTGGTGTGTGTAGCTCACGGTGAGAGGTTTGAATAGCATCCAGTACTCCTGTCTTCTTGTAAGCATGTCTCCTAGCAACACACACTAATTCCGAACACCAGCTGCTGGAGAGGAGATCAGGTGTGATGAGATCCATTTATGACCACACACAGAGTCCCCAATATCAGATATTTGAGTAGTTAAATGTTTGGTCACACTTTATATCATGTGTCTTTAATGCTGCCAACTAAGTATTGCATGCTGTACATGCTCATACTTTTCATTTTCATACTTTTCATACTTACGTAGCCAAGATTTCTAAAAATCCTTTCTTTGTATTGGTCTTAATTATATTCTGATTTTCTGAGATACAGAATTTGGGATTTTCTTTAGTTGTCAGTTATAATCATAAAAATTTTTAAAGAAATAAACATTTGAAATATATCAGCCGGGTGTAATGAATGAATATAACATACGTTAAGTTTCACTTTTCCAATGGAATTAGTGAAATAAATCAACTTTTTGATGATATTCTAATTATACAGTATGACCAGCACCTGTACATACATACATAATGTTCCATATGATAATGGTAAGAGAATTACATTTAAAATGTGCTTTTTATAAAGTATGGACAAACTTTTACCAATAAACATTAATCAGTATATCAGACCAACTACACTCATTAAAGAGGGCTTCATTCAGTCATCATATCATTAAAACAAGAGTAAAGCAAGAAGCCAGTAAAATGACTGAGCAGCTGTTTGAATGTGTCTCCAGGTAACAAGAGATGCGTTTCATAAACAGAGAGACTGTCAGCAGCCATGACCCTGATCTGGGGATGGTTGTCACTGTCTTTATGATTTGTGTGTTAAATCAGTGATTCCTAACCCTGGTCCTGGAGTTTCCACAACACTGCACATTATTAGATGTCTCGCTTATCTGACACGCCGATTTTAGGTCTTAGAGTCTGCACTAAAGAACTGATGAGTTGAATTTAATGTTTTATTAGGGTGACATCTAAAATGTGCAGTGCAGGGAACTCAAGGAGCAAGAGTATAAGGTGTATAAAGAAGGTCTAAATACTGTCTGTCACCGAGGCTTGACAGGTTAAGTCAGGGCAACCACTTACATGCCATTCTGAGAGTCATAGTCTGCATAAAACAGTAGACTACTCTGTCAGGTGCAAAAATATGATCTGTCATTTTTGCACATCCCCTCCCAACAATTTTAGTTGTAAACTGGGGATGCTCCACTTATATGATATCACCCAGCTGGTGAGGTCTTTTAAGTGGGAGGAGCATGGCCCTGACACAGACATATTTTTGTGCAATGAGGCAACATGAAGCTCTTTCTCTTGAATCATGACTGGCATAGAGTTGTAATGAACACAACATTCATCAGTCATAGGTGCCTGGACAAGTTTAACTCTACTTAATTATAGGTAAAGAAAGAGCAATGATTTCTCATTGAAGGATACATCACCCAAAATATGGTATTTCAATCATTTACTCAACCACCCAGTGGAAAAGTCTATGTTTGTTTTTGTTCCTTTTTCTTCATCAGAAGTGCTCATTGTAGCAATCTTGGAACTTGTAAACACAACTTTTTCTCCTATGTTACTCTAACCCCAACTGAACATAGAACCCCTTGTCGTGTTCATTATGTGCCATAGAAATCTGTGAACATAGGATCCTGGGAATATTGAGATAACTCCGTTTCTGAAAAAGCTCTCACAGTGATTTTTTTTTTTTTGGAGGAGGAGGAGCATTAACTTGAAAGTTAAGCTTTTCAGAGTGACTCCAGTTAATAACATTATGTTACAATATGTAATAGCACAGTATCAATGACTATGGTGTAATAACCCAATTCTTCATAGAGTCATTATACAGACACGGTGTGTAATGGCTCAAGAGGGGGATCAGTAGAGTCACAATGATAAGTATCACTTGCCATCACAGTGGTTGTCATCATTGCCATGCTTCCTCTAAGTGATGAATAGGGGTTTCACAGAATGAGAAACATCTGTGCTGTCATTTATGTGAGGAGATTAGAGTGAACACCACAATCACCATCAAAACATGCTGGTGTTCAGTAAAAGATTTGAAATGTCACAGCAGCCATATGGAAATGCTGGAGTTTACGCACACAAAAACACACACAAACACACACACACACACACACACACGCGCACACAATATTAGTAGAAGAAAAACACTCATTTTTAGATCCCATGTCTATATGCATCTGGTTCTGAGAGATGGATTAACTAGTTTTATATCCTATTTTACACATGCATCGTGGCTAAATGGGTAGTGATATAATCTAACAGCAAGAAGGTCCATGGTTTGAGCTGAGCTCTGGCTGAGCAACAAGGCCTTTCTATGTAGTTTTTCATGTTCTTCCATTGCAGTCCACCCTATGTGGAACCTGCATGTTTTCCGAGCACAATCAACAATCCAAAGACATGCAGCATCAGTGAATTCGAGACACTAAATTGACCGTTAGTTTGAGTGTAAATGTGCAAATGTTTGTGTGTTAGCCTTGTGATGGACTGATCCATCCAGGGTGTTTCCCTGCATCCCCTCAACCCTACACAGCAAAAGTGCTTTGAAGAATAGATGAAATTGTTACCCTGCTGTCTCTCTGCTCTATTCTAATGTTGTACAATGGTTTTATTTACATACATATTTGGCCTCATTTACATACCTTATTTTTATTTTATTATTTACAACCTGAAACTCACATGAGATCACAGCAACAGTAAATCCTTTTGTAATGGACTGGTGAACATGTCAGTTGACCACTGCTTTAGTCATGCAGGTCAGGCACAAATATAATTTTGTAACTGATGGGGTTTAAAGACAGCCTACAGATTGTTTGGATTCATATTAGGAACATTTCTGAAAATACTTGATTGAATTAAATGTATTGAAAAGTGTAGTGTAGTAGTAGTAATAGAATATTTTTGCGGTCGTAATGTTGATAGTAGAACACACAAAATAGTATCTATTCTGCACTCCAGCATGGTTAGCGCCAGTGGCGGCTCCAGACAATTTTGATTTGGGGGGCAATGGGGGGGTCCTGGTCTTTTCAAGGGGGGTCTCATGAAAACCAACAAAAAATACAGTGGACATGGCTAATAACTGCATATTTCTGCTACTAAACAACAAAAACACCTTTGCAATGTAAACAAATGACAGGCTACATTTGTTATTCATATCCTTCACACTGCACTTTCATGTCAGGTATATTATGCATTTTTATTGACATTGATATTTTTACATTTATTTCCAGATAGATATTATTGAGTTTACAGGCTAAAGTGGTCTTGCTGTTGTAAACACTGTTGCTTTTGTAGAAAAAATATTTGCATCACATTTAAAATATAATTATATTTTAATTCATTTCTAAATTGTTTTTATTTTTATAATGATAATTCAGAGAATGAGAAAATCTGAATAAGCCTTACCAGTGTTGTGATAATTATTTTTACGTGTTAAAAATAAATAAGTACTGTAATATAATAAAAGTTTATTCAAATAACATAAAAAAGACCAGACCCCTCGATGCCTGTGAAACTTTTCTCCCTCAAACAGCTAACGTTAGTGTTACTTCTACACTACAGGCTACACACAGCAATATAAACAACGTATCTGCATGTTCTCACATCACATCGTTCTTGTAAAATAATAATAAGTAAATAAACACCAAAATCACTTCGCTGAGAATGAAACACCACTTACCAGCTGCCACGATGTTGAAAATATCCTCTAGCAATTAAAAAATGCGCGTGCAGCATGAGGAATCTTCCCGGTTGGATGAGGTCGTAGTCAGGTGAACTGTCATCATGTTGGTAATTTTATTTACGGCTAAATTATTATTAATAAATTGTTCTAATATTATGATTGGGCGTGGGCAGGCATTCACAAAAGTTTATGTTATTAAAAAAAAAAATTGAGGAAATTTTGCTTTGACAAAAGGGCACTTAAGGGGCAAAAGAGCAGGTGCTCAAGTGAACCGGTTCTTTCGGACAATTCGATCAAATAAACCAGCTGAAAAAAAAATGGTTCACCGGTTCTTTTGCGCTCGATGTAATGCCGTCATTGGCGATGATTGCCCTTCATTCAAGCCTTTGGTTTACCCGCGCTTATAACATTAGCAAAGAATCAGTTCAGAATCAATCACCAAAAGAATCAGTTCGGTTCAGATGCGCTCTGTGTCAGTCTGCTTCGCGCTGAATCACGCATGCGCAGTTATCATCAGCTCATCGGTTCTCGAATCGGACGCGTCCGACAGAAACGGTTCTCGGTTCAGTGTATGAATAAATGTCGAAATAATTATCATTTATTATTGTTCTGCGTAGTTTGAAGAGAAACATTTTTGGATCTTTATCCCGAATATATATATTTTTTAATCAGGAAGAGGCAGGGGGGTCAAATGGGGGGTCAAGGCATTTTTTGGCAGGGTCTTGAGACCCCCCAAGACCCCCCCTGGCGCCGCCGGTGGTTAGCGCACACACACTGCATGGGTACCACACCTGAGCTCAAGTGAATCGTGCCCTGGCCCACCTCTTCCAACCAGACCAGGGCCAGTTAAATGAACTGTACCCAAGCATGGCACAGAGCACTCGAACTAGTCAAACGAATTGGGCTTTGGGGGTCAAATGTGCTCAGGTGCGGTTCAATATGGCTAGTGTGAGTACACCCCCAGACAAAACATGACACTGGCAGCAACAATAAGAATAAAAGTTAAGCCTTCTTTCTTTGCATGAACATTAGGCAGCATTATGCAAATCTAACCCACACAGTGATGTAGACGTGAGGTCGTGTTAAAACGAGGCGTTTTAGGAGGGCGTGATTGACTATTAACTTCAAGTCTAAAAAAAAACTACAAAGTTAAACTCAGTTTGTAGTTCTTTCAGTAATTTAACATTAAATGAAAAATCACATAAGTAACAAAACAGCAACTTGAATTTTTTTTTTTTCGAAAATAACTTAAAACGTTCTCTCATTTTTGGTCATACAGATAAGAGTAGGGATGGACTGGGAGTAAAAATGGCCCTGGATTTTCTCCCAAATAGGCCCACCACAACTACAAGCAGGTGCTATCTCACAATATTACAGTTTGGGGCATAGCCTATTACATTAGGATTTAGTGGTTTTAAAGAAGGTGACCAATTATCAGTAGAGACCAATAGGCACCATTACAGTTTCCATTAAAACCAATACAATTTTCATTATAATTAGTAAAAACGTTACAAATTATGTGATGGTTTCTTTTTGTTTTATGTTATTTTTTCAGCAGGGGATTGAAATATGTATTACTGTATGAACTAAATTACTTGAAATCTACAAAAAAAAAAAAAGAGCAGAATGCAAAATGTATAATATGACAATGATAAACGTATACCTAGAATCTAGAAACCTGAAACAACAGAATTCTTCATTTTGAGTGTTCATATGTCTGTCTGTCTCTCTCTCTCTCTCTGTGTGTGTGTGTGTTTCATATTAATCATAATGATCACCTTAGAGGCTACTCTATTTACTCTTATTTTCTAACTCAATACAGTATCTCTCAAATGTAACCCACTGTAGAATCACTGCTGTATCTCTATGAATGAATGGAATATTCAGGTCAGACAATGCAGAGTGATAAAAAGGGATGTCCTGGGATTTTAATATAGTGCTATAGGCTACATGTTCTATAGTTAGATTGGCAGGCAAATGTAACCTGATGTAACTGTTCGCTTTTTTTCTTTTAGCTTCTCCCAAACTCCTTTATCTTCACTTTTTTTTTTTTTTTTTTGCTTCCATCATGAGCCCATTCTCCTTCATGTCAGTTTCGGTTAAGCATTAAGCATAAGTAGATTGCATTAGCGCCCCCTTTTGTCGGCCATCAACATCACTTCATCTTTGATGATGAACCAGCCGCAACAACATTCATGGCCAGTCCGTCCCTGGATAAGAGTAACACATCATTTGAAACAAGTTCTTGTAAAAGTTCTTGTATTTGTATAAACTTGCAATATCAAAAAACATTGTGCTTTTGTAAAATAAAGAAAACTAATGGTGCACTTTCTGCCGTCTCCGGTTTGAACAACTTTCTAAATCCCGCCACAAAAATTAACAAAAACTCAGTGAATTGGCTACTAGACACACAGACATGAGAAATATATCTAAAGAAAGACTGAAGTGTCTGTTTTTAAATAAAGTAAGTCATATCGAATACAAATGAAGAGTTTGGTTCCAAAACGCTATAAATCCATTTTGATTAATTTGAGTAAAAATGTGTTTGTGCAAAGTGGCAAGATGAAAACCGTTTTCTGTTTCAAACTTTCACATAGCTTTTTTTAGGTAATAATAACATAAAAAATTCATATCCAGATTTTGATTTTCAGTTTGGAAAAAAAGGGAGAAAACATGACCTAATAACTCGGCAAGTATCTTTTCAATACCGACCAGATACAATACTGATTTTGGCGGAAACTTCACTTAAAAATATATACATATATATTTATCATGCTTTGGAACCAAACTCTTCAAATACTGTCTGATAAAATACACTCATACATGCAGTGCATGCTATTCAGATGTTAATCATTCATGTGGGATGCACAAACGTAAAAAAAAAAAAAAAAACGATTCATCAAGTTCATCTAAGGTACTTTTAATTTTTGGAAGAAAACACGATGTCAGGAGTCATTCTTTTACATTCATTTCATCTAAATGTTGTATGACTTATCTTAATTTTAGCTTGCATTTTCGGGTGATTTATTAAAAGGGAATACTGATGTGCAAAACATGATTTTAAAATGAATTTACTTCACATTTTTCTTAACACTGCATTTGTAACTTAAGCAGTGATGGACAGTAACGGAGTAGCTTTACTTCGTTACTGTACTTAAGTACATTTTTCAAGTATCTGTACTTTACTGGAGTAATTTTATTTTGAGTAACTTTTACTTTTACTTCACTACATTTCAAAGCATAAGATCGTACTTTTTACTTCACTACATTTCATAAAACATATCGTTACTCCCATAATATATCACGTGCTCCGACACGCAGATGCGGTGTCTGATTCATCATGAACGAACTGAGTCTTTTCAAAATAAACTTTTAAATCGGTTCGCGAATCGCACCAAACGATTCGTTTATGAATTAGAATGATCCGATTGCAGCTGTTCTGGAGTCGACCACTCGCTGATTCAAATGAACCGTTTAGTGCGAGTCTCCAGAAGTAAGAACCGGGAGATCTTGTGAGCGCGCGTGCGTCTGACGTTGCTAAAAGTAAGTTATTAATGACGAAATTTAGGATTAATTATTGTAACTTAAAATCATATTTAAGTCAAAATTGTCAGTTGTTTGGAAACTAAATCCGCTGTAAATAGTGATCTGTTTAAGCCCACTGAAATGCTCGAGTGCAGACGATGCAGACACATCAATCAGCGTCTCTGTGCTTTAGGTAAAAAAAAAAAAGGAATTTTACCATTAAACTAACACAGATTAAATAAAATAACTTGTGCATGTTCAAATTCCCCGCTGCCATAATGTCCTATGTGACGTCTGTTTTTATATTGTTTATCAACGGTAACGTTATATTGTTTGGATTAAATAGACAAGTACACAGACATGAATGTTTATTCATAACCGTACTGAAAATAAGTAAATATTGTTAGCTGATGCTAACTGTCTACCTAACAAGCTTGATAGTGCTAACTTGAGGTAATTTTTATAAATAATGTTCAAATATTTTTATTCAACAACCTATATATATATATATATATATATATATATATATATATATATATATACACACACACACACACACACACACACACACACACACACACACACACACAGATTTAGATTACATCTAGGGACAAAAGAATGGATGTGATGTTCAGAACATGATAACTACAGTAATTATCAAAGAGGGGAAGAGATGCACCCCATTTGTCCTGGGGTGTTTTTACACCACAGACAAGATTTGAGAAGGAAAAAATCATTATGAAAATATAATTATATTTTCCTTAAAATGTTCTTCCTAACTTCAGGCCTTATTATCATGTCATAACTGTGATGTTCTGTAAAACAACAAACTTTAAAATACTTTGTTCTTACTGGTGAAGATCAGATGGTC
Organism: Carassius auratus; assembly: GCF_003368295.1. NCBI lineage: Eukaryota > Metazoa > Chordata > Actinopteri > Cypriniformes > Cyprinidae > Carassius > Carassius auratus. The sequence continues at coordinate 16,337,552 of NC_039285.1, forward strand.
ATCTCTGTTTTCTCTCAGGTACATCACAGTGTAAGCTTCACAGTGAACATTACTCTCATCAGCGTAGTCCATATCAACAACAAAAATATATCTTGACTCCATATAGTGGTTATTTGGGAAAAAATCCCAGGTATTTTGAGCAGTAGGATTATAAAAAAATATATATGCTAATATAAAATTAAATTAAGTAGCCTATATAAAATTGCAAACATCTATCTTTCAGTACTTTTTTACTTAAGTACATAAAAAATGGAGTACTTTTGTACTTTCACTTGAGTAAAATTGAAAAAGGAGTACTTTTACTTTTACTGGAGTAATATTTTACTATACGTATCTGTACTTTTACTCAAGTACTTGATTTGTGTACTTCGTCCACCACTGAACTTAAGTAACAATTTGATTGATATTAGTAACTGTAATCAAATTACATACATTTAAAATTTAACACATTACATTACTACATTATCAGGAAAAGTAATTAGAATACATTAACTGTGTAACGTGTAACACCCAACTCCGTTCATTATAGAGCGAAAACTATAAAAAATATAGAGAATGTATTTAATTGAAGACTTTACACTGTTGGGTGGATCAAATTAAAACATCGTGCTTTTTAATGTGTCTGACTAAGTAAAACAAATGTAATTTTTTTTTTTTTTTAGAAAAACCTGTTCCCTTATATGGTTAAGCTGAGACCTTTCTCTACAAATATATAAATTTATAAATAACGTATCATTACATTTTTTTTTATTAAATAAAAAAAAAACAATTCTGCCCCTTACCTCAAATATCAATGAAAAGTTTTTGTTACATCATATCAAAGATAAGTGATTAACTTTACATTTGTTGTCTATCAACTGTTCTGTGTATTGTGCCTTTAAAAATGACTGAAATACAGTATACTGAGATTAAAAAAACTTGCAAAATAGTCTGTTACCTTTCACTGCAGAGTTGCTTTCTGCAATGTTTAAAAAATGATGAAGCCTTTCTAATGTTACAACTTGGCAACTCATTTATCATCTCATGTACGAGTTCCCACTCTTTCCCACATATTCGTAAACTCAGAACTCATAATTATGATATGTCCAACTCTACCACAATGTTTTGACCATCTGGTGTAGAAATGATTCAGTCCAATCAATTAGAAAAGATGAAGCAACAGAACAGTCGGTTTGGTGGATGTAACTCAAAAGCTCTATGAGGAGTCAGAAAATTTTGTCTTAGAAGAAAAAGAAGTTTAAATACAACATCAATATGTTTTCAAATATGACTGATTTATTTAAATGTTGCATAAATAAATAAATGCATACATACATAGTCAGAACGCACAGCTGATTTTTATTGGCTTGCAAGAAAAAGACTGTTTTTTTGTAACTATATTTTAGTGTAGTTAGCACGTACTAGCAAGAGCTAATGGGAAAAGCTAATACAGAACTTCATCAGAATCAGTCAATCTCAATAGAGCGCTGCTGACACCTACTGGATATGGTTTACTCTTCTGTTCAAAAAATACAAGGAGAAGAAAAAAATCAGAATGTCTTGGAAGTCATATGTTAATATGAATATGGTCACCATCCATAACCATTTGACATTACAGTTATTATTCGCTTAATGTATTTACAGATATTATTATTATTATTAGGTTTACTGGTTTATTTTATGAATAGAAAGATTTTAAATAGTAAAAACATTCACAACATTACTGCTTTTGCTGTAATTTGGATCAAATAAATCCAGACTTGAGGAGCAGAAGATAATTATTAAAAAAATATTACAGATATATCTGTGCTCTTTGCACGTGTCAAGTGCTAATAATTGTAATTAAGTTTGGAATCAAACTTTTGCTTACTAGAGACTGCTGATGTCAAGGTTTCTAGTGAGAAATGTGTTACATTTTGGTCTGTTCACACCTCAAAGGTCACTTATTGAGACTACAAAGATTAAACAAATGGAGTGGTATAGATTATTTTCTGGGCTTTTATGTGATACCTTTATTTGCTTTTTTGGAACTTTGTTGTATTCAGCATTCATGTAATAGAGCCTTACTGCTGGAAATGTGTATAGAAAGTGTTGAGTCTGATTACACAGACAGGAATAAACAATAAATGAATCTAGATATTCAAAACATTCAAAATACGCTCATCCATCTAAGAATAATATAATTCATAATCAGAATAAAATAATCCATAACATCATAGATAGCTTTAAATGAGGATTCCACCAAATCTTTATAAATTCTAGTTGCAACAAAATATAGTATTTTCGTTAACATCAATGACCTATAAACTTTAAAGCTATTAATTATGGAGTTACTACATAGCATATCTTAAGACAAAATTGGTCTATTTCTACTGTTTTTGCACATATCACAAAGCACTACACTTGAGATGTTCAACATCTGTGCCATGACATTGTTGAAATTCAAGATCAGATATATGAGACGAACACACATTGAGCCATCTATTACTAAACACAATACAGTTTTCATTAAAAAAAATTGTACAGGGGATGGGAAATGTATGTATGAGTGTACAGCACCCTGCAGAGGGTCTAAAAAACTGATGAAGTCTTACAATTGCTGTTGCCGCCACATTGACGCTGCTCAACTGGAGGGCAGGGGGTTGTGGGTAGTGAGAGAGTGTGTGGTGAGGAGAGCTTGAGTCATAGCACGCTAATCAGAGCCATGTGTAGCTGCCTTAGGGGCTTCTCTCAGAACAGCTGCCACACACAAACAGACAGCTTCACATGAGGCAAAAGGAGAAATCTTTAAATATGATTGTGTATTTGTGCATATATATACACGTTAGAGAGGGAGACAGAGAGAGAAACTTTGACCTAAACGAACACACACACAAACAGTGTTTTTAAGTGTGTCAATTCAGCTCTTTGTTGTGACACACTGGAAGTGAAGGAATGTGAGGAATCTTCAGGGAGTAAGGGAGTCCATACACTCAGACACTGACCTTACAGATCCATTCAACAACAGTAATACACACATCTTAGTTTTTCTGTCATGGTAGGGAATTTCCATTATTTATTTTAGTGTGCTAATAAAACTTTATACCCTCTAGTCCTAAACCTAATCCTTACACAAAGCTTTCTGGATATCTACATTTTAAGAACTTACATTTGTATTGCTAATTATTTTAATGTAATTTATTTAATTTTATTCTTAAATATATGCCCTAATTTTGTTAAATTCCCCACAGTACAACTAATGTAATGTTTTACTAGCCTTGTATTATCATTTGATAACACAATCAATGTCTCGCTGAGATTTAAAGAGAAGATTATCTTCTGAAGGGGTCATATGATGCGATCTAAATTTTACCTTTAAACCGCATAAACACATTTCATTACACCAAATACATAGAATAATGTTATTTTTAGCAGTATCATATGACCCCTTTAAATGTTTAACACCGATGAGAAGTCATAAAAAAAAATGCAAGGGGACAAAGAAGTGAATATAAAATATTGAGAGGAAACGTGTCATGATATTGGATCTGTGCATTTGATCTTAAAAAGGCAACAGCATAATATAAATATATTAATCATGGTGTCGTTAATGTTAATCAAAAATAAATATATAAATATATAAAAATAGAATAAATAATAACTTACTGCTTGTATTTTTGTTTTATTTTTGCATTTAATTATTCAACTTTTGTAGTATTTCTTGATACATGTTTAATAAATATATTTTACCTGAAAAAATGTATATCTTTGAAATAATGTATGTTTTTTTTTATTAATTTTTTATATAATTTGCTTTATTTTATTCTTTTTTTTTATAAGATACAATAAAAATTAAATAAAATATGTAAAATATATTAATCTCATTCTTATTAAATAAAATTTCTCATTTTATTTTGGTTATATTGCCCACCCTTAAAAATGATGGTATCATGTCCAAAAACATGTTGTGGCAGTGGCAGCATTCACAGCTAAAAATAACTAGCAAAGCTGTACCAGGCAACCGGCACTAATAAAATATCTACACAGGGATAATTGTATCAACACAGCAAACTGGAAAAGAGGGAGGTGGAAGAGAGGGCAGAGGTGGGGGAGTGATGAGATGGGGGGGTTGGTGGAGAGGAAGAAAAAGAAAAACAGGTCCCACAGAGCTACCGTACAGGCGCCAGCTAAAACAGCCAGCACAGAGAGAGGAGAAGAGAAGAAAGACAGAGCAAGTAAGGGGGCAAGAAACTCTCAACAGATGCGTGAAGCCCTTGTCAGCATTCCTGCTAGGTAACGCAAGGTCAGGAGCCACAGGAAGACAATATGAGGACTATTTAGGCTCCCTCTGCGCCAGATGTGTTTTAATAAGACGGCTGCCCTCCCAGCTAATAAGGTCAGCCTCTGGCTCCAGCGAGACGAGCAAACAAGTCGACTCTTGGCAGGAATTCAGCTCAGGCTTGGCACAGGCTCCAGCTCGGCTTCCTGCACTCTGAATGAGGCAGAGAGAGCTTCAGTCACCTCTTTACACCAGCAGCTTCTTATTAGACACTTCCTTTTTACACAGAGGGGGAAAAAACTTGAGAAAGAAGAGGGAAAATGTGGGTCCAAATGTCTCCATGGACTTCAGTGTTGATTGTAGAAATAAATAAATGCATACATACATGCATACATAAAAGCAGCCCTCAGGAGACATCTGACAGTGACAGTAACAGAAAGAATAATACAAACAGAGTTGGACCACTGGAGCTCTGCCACGCTTTAGGAGCCTAATGTTGTTAAACTGTTTAAAAGATATGCTCCATTAAACCATCTTAAGGTAATGTAATAGTCATGCCTGGACAAATCAATACATTACCAAATGATAGGTGGCTGGGATTATTTGTTTTCTTATGAAGTCTATTAGAGTGGAGACACACACACAGAAACAAACAAAAAACCACACATTTCTGTCATTCACAGACACTCTGACATATCCTGTCTTGACAGCTGAACCATTCATAATAAAAGACATCTCATTTCCTCACGCTCCTCTTTCTCTGACTCTTAAACACTTTCAAAACATTGCTTTTGTTTGATTTCTCTGACATGTAAACTTAGCTCAACTAATTGAGTTTGGGGCAAGACTATACATATACGTCTGATTGATTAATGGCAGACGGGCAGTAGGGCGGAAAGGGTGGTAAGATTGTTTAGGAAACCTGACTGGAAAGTCATCATTTTTGCTGTCATGGGGTGCACTTCCCAAAAGCTACTATGGTCACAGGTTCCATTGTTACCAATAGAGTTCAATGGAACTAACAACCATAGTTAGCTAACGATGCTTTTTGCAAACTCATCCTTGTTTGGTCCCACTAGTGGTGCAACAACAATACAGAAGAGCAAAAATATGGAGAATCCTCCAGTAATCTGCACAGGGCACAGTAAGCAAACAGAAAGCTAAAGAATTTAATCCTACCCTGCAGTCATAAATCTTGAATGTTGTCATCTGCCATTGTGACGACCGTAATGAGGCTTCTCCTGCTTGCACTGTGATCTGTAAACCCTCACTTCCAAATTAACACCCACAAAATTTATTTTAAAATCTTTTATATAACCTCTATGACATATTTAAGTCCCACTTGAATGGTGGTCCTTCTGTGTCCAAAATTTATCTAAAACAATGACAGCTATCATTGTAAGACAATTAGAAACTGTTTGTTTGTCCGAGTGAGCAACAGTAATTAAGGGGGGCGGGGCTTACCGATAGGTCAATTTAGATTTTACTGTGTCAGCTGCGTCACTATACATGATACAATTTCTAGGTTATTTACGCTCTGATTTGAACAAAAACAACGTGTCCATGTGAAGCAGCTGACACAGAATAGCATACACTGTTTACGTGGATTTAAGTGTCAATGGATACTCTCCAAAATTGCACCAGGATGATGAAGAAGAGACAAACTGTTGAATAAAGTAGCTATTTCTGTTTTCTCTGTGTACAAATAGCATTCTCAGGTTTAACCCCTGATGTCACATGGATTATTTTGCCGATCTCCTTGCTACGTTTCTGGACCTTGATCATGGTAATTGCATTGCTGTCTATGGGAGCGTCAGAGAAGTCTCAGAATTCATCGAAAATTTCTTGATTTGTGTACCTAAGATAAACTGAGGTCTTACGGATTTAGAACGACATGAGGGTGAATAATTAATAATACATTTTAATTTTTGGGTGAATTATCCCTTTAACAATGAAAGAACAAAAAATACCACTTTCCTCTTCCTGTTCACAATGATATGTGGTTTAATTGTTTTTAAACAATAAGATACAAGATTTGGTATTTACTAATAAGCAGTATGTGACAAGAGTATTTTGTATGGAACATGAACCTGACCTCATAAATGTGCTCTAGCTATAATGCATGTCCATGTTTTTTTTTTTTTTTTTTTTGGCTGGGGAATCTACTCCTACACATGACCTGATGTGGACTCTGTGGACTAAGGGCTGTGGGGTCATTTCTCCCGGGAGGAAACGGGTCTATATGCCCCCAGTGCAGACCTCAACAACTCTCTGAGACACTCGTAAATCAGACTGCTGCTTTCCCTTTGCAACTTCCCTAGAGCTACAAAAACATCATTTCTGATTAGCAGAGGCCAGCATACTAGTGTAAATGAAAAACTGGCACCACATTTTCAAATGGTTTAAAGTTTAATATAAGCTATTCATAGTGGATTGTATAAAGTTAATGTGACTGTCATAAAATGCTGTCTACACGTCCCAGCCCAGGATTTTGAAAATATCCAGCCTAAAATATCCAGGTTTTGGCTGTTTGCACTGTGCAGGTCAATTGTTGTGTGACATTCATGAGAGCTATAGATGGCTCCTTGTGCTTTCAAATAGCTCTTACACCTACTTTGGTGTCTTTTTTGGTTTGTGTACAGCAACGCTTCAGGTCAAATGAACAAACAAACACATGCGCATGTTTGCATCACTTTCCCTGTAGCTCCCACCTTCTCACGCCCAACCCCACGATTAGTTGATTGCCTGCATGTTACTGGTCAAACTGCTTTGGGTGTTTTAGGCAATATTAAAATCCTGGCCAGGGGTGCATTTCCCAAAACCATAGTTGCTAACTAAGTTAGCAACTTTGTTGGTTGCAATGTAATTTCCCATTGCCAACCAACTAAGTTTCTAACAGGTTAGCAAATATGGTTTTGGGAAATGCAACCCAGGATGTGTCCCATATGAATGGCGCATATGGCCATCCTACATATTGTACATCCATATTTCAAATTTTCACAAAGTAGAAAAAGCAACAAGGAAAAGAAAAGCATAGAAAGGAAATAGTAGCTACTATGTAATGTTTGAGTTGCCAGTTCTGTATCATCTTTCCTAGTTTAAACTCTTTCTCTGAGACCTTAACAAAGATCAACTCATTGTAAGAAACAGACAGACACAGAAAATAATGAACTGCACACATACTCTAGGTTGTGTTCTTGAGTGCATCTGGTCATGCTTGGCTCATATTATTCACACTTCTCTTCAGAACACAAACACCCCCTGCCACATTCTGTTTCCTATTATCAGACCCAACCTTGCTTCCTCAAACCCAACATGCACTGGTGTAAATTTGCAATGCCATCACAGAAACGTTTCGAATAGTGAGAGACTCAGGCCAAGTTTACCTGTCAATCACTCGGCCCTCATCACACTCCTAGGTTTCCCCTACAGAAAGAAGTGGAACCATCTAATCAAGATGACATATAAACAAATGAATGTCATTCAGCTTCTGTAATGTTCTGCATTTCTGGATGAAACAAAATATTCATTGGGAAATAATGTAGACTGGGACGTCATTATTTAAACATTAAAATGTTACTGTCATGTGAGCTATATAGTATTATTAGTGCTTTTTGTTTGTTTTTCAATACTTCAAAAAACTTTGAAGCACTTTTCTTTGCAATCAGACTTGCTTTGTAAATGATAAAACAACTGAAAAAAAAAAAGATTTACAATAATCTAGAGCCATATTTAGAGATCAGAAGAGGATGGGCTCTTTGGCTTGGATCCACAAGCAACTACACAGCATTCTAATCAAGCCCCTAATTACAACTACCTCTTACAAAACCCAAGCAACATGATGGCAAGTTTTGCTCAGGAAAACACCACTCACATATTTTACAGATTTACTTTAGTTTATATTGTGCAATACGGTCTTGAGTAAGTAGATAAAGTTTTAATTTAGATTTTTAAACGCATTGTGAGCATAAACTAGATCTTCCTCTCTAAGTGTAATGTCTTTGAATGAGTTGCAGAAGTTTCTGGTTGGGTAGGAAGAATGAAACAACCATATAGTTCCATTCAGAAGTTTCCCATTTGGGCACACACTTTTAACATCTTCACAAACTGAACATTCATCTAATCAAAATAGATGAGCTGTGTATCACAGTGGAAGTGGTTGTGTGAAGAGTTTACGACAAAGAGTGGAAATAAACTGAGATGAATAAAGCAAAAAACGGACATCAGTGGAAGATGGGTAGGAATGTGTGTGTATCATTTTTGAAGTATATATGGATGTGTTGCAGTATTTGTGAAAAATGTGTGTGCAGGTCTTGAGATATGTGTGGCTTTATGTGTGTGTGTGCGAGGTTGGAAGGGGGTAAGTGGTGTGGTTAGACACCCGGAGTCACTGAACATTCTTCTGGCATGTGTTCAGCTTCCAGCCCCCTCTTCCTCCTCTTGTGTGTGTGAGGCTCTGTCCTGGCAGCCGGCCCGGCTATGAAGTGAACTTAAACAAACTTCTGTTGCAGCCATCTGCTGGAGCTGGGGAATAAATCAAACAGCTTCACGGCCGCCAGCGATCGGGTTACCATGAGCAACAGCGCCCGTGCGCCTGCCTGGAGCCACAGCGAGCCTCTGCCGGCCAACATGTGGCCACTCTAATCCCTCCCAGAGAGAAAAGAGAGAGAGAGAGCGAGAGAGAGAGAGAGAGGAAGAGAGAGACAGAGAGAGAGAGTGTTGGAATGTAATGTTTTGATACTCATTGAAAGTTTTTTGTATCATGCATTGTTTTTGCATTTGAGCACATGCTCATTATTAATGGCTAATAACATTCTAGTTCCAAACCTCAAAGATTAATACAGATCATATGAATATAAAAGATAAAATAGTTATAATATATATCATAAAAAATAAAATAGTTATAATATATATATTTTTTTTACATTTATAATTGCAAAAATAAAGTAACTAAATAGTATCAATGGTACTACCACACACACACTCCCACGCAGAACATGCCTATATACACAAACCTCATCCATCCTCACCCTTGGACATTTATCCATGCAAACACCCACAACAGTACACAGGGATTGAAAACTGTATTTCATGACAGGCTTGACAGGCTCTAAAACTCTTCACACAGCAGTTTATATACAGTATTTGGGTATTCACTGTCAACCCCATTTCTTGTTGTCACACTAGTGTTAAATATCACCATTTAATACAGTGACATAAACTACAGTGACATTGTGTTACACAGTCATGCTAATAAAGCTTAGTGGAATTGAACTGAACTGAACTAAACTGAGTTGAGTTGAATTGAATTGAATGTACCTGAACTGAACTGAACTGAATTAAACTGACTAAAGTAAATAGATGGTCACTGAAAACTCAATGGAATGCCAGGTCTTGACACCTGACACGACACAAATCCAACTGCATTTAATTTTGGTGATTTCATTCACCAAATCTTATATAACCGACAGAGGATTTATATCTGACTGGAGAAAGTCCTATGTTGTGCACAGAGCACAAAACTGTCAGAAAGTGCTCCAGTGAACCAGAGTTGCATAAAAAACCTTTAGATGACATACTGTAGGTCAAATCTCCTCATATTACAGATATTATGTCACCAAAATTACACATGAAATCCTGCAACACACACTAGACACTAGACACAGGTGTGCAAACACTAGTTTAAAGTATCTCTGTTTCGCTTCATGGCATGACAGACGACCAGTAATCTGCTATGTTTCTGTTCACACAGGGGTTCGCCACAAATATGGTTGTGAGTTTTGAAAATTTAAGGGGTGTAAAAGTTTAGTCACAGAATGCCATTCATATTGACATAAATATCTGAAGTGGGTGTGAACACGGTAATAAGCACTCAAATACCGCCAACTGTATTCTGCTGCTGTGTGAAAGGCAGAATTACCCCCCCCCCATTCTTTTATGCTGTAACATCCCTCTATAAAAATAAAAACCTGCGCTTTTCACAAGTCTCTCTAAATGAAAGCTGAATGGGAAAGTTATTACCGTGTCTGTCCAGTAACTAATGATGAACGCGCAGTTTGCAGAAAAGTTTGGGTTAGTTCACCCAAAAATTTTAATTATCCCATAAATTACTCACCTTGAAGTCATCCTTGGTGTATATCTCTTTCTTATTTTATACGAATCCAGTCGGGGTTATTTTTTAAATGGTCTTTGATCTTTCAAACTGTATGATGCCACTCAGCGGGTGTTGCACTGCATCGGTCCTTGAGAAGTTTAATAAAAAGCGCATCCATAAAAAAAAGTGTCTCACAGCTCCGGGGGGTGAACAAAGGCATTCTGTAGCAAACTGATCCTTTTGTAAGAAAAATATCCATATTCAAACCGTATCATTCACTTTAATCTAGCTTGCGCTCACTGTTGTAAAATGGACACAGTTCCGGGAGCATGACGTATGAGGTCAGCGTTGTGCATGTGTCTCATGAGAACCTACATTTGTTAATAGGAGCAAAGGATGCAAAGTTTCCTTACTTTAGCAAAGGAAAACCAGTCTCCTCTTGGCTTATATCGAAATCCTCCAATATTCTTCTTTACACATCCTCATTTCGTACTTCTAATTAGTGTCCGTTGTTTTGTTTTAATCTCTCCACGCATGCGCAAAGCTGACCTCATATGTCATTCCCCGGAACTGCTTCATTTACAACTGTGAGCACAAGATACAATAAAGTGATTGTTAAGTTCTGAATATGGATATTTTTCTTACAAAAACGCACCGATTTGCTACAGGAGGCCTTTGATCACCCCCCGGAGCTGTGTGAGAACCTTTTTTTTTAATGGATGCGCTTTTTATTAAACTTCTCAAGGGCTGTTGCAGTGCAACACCCGCTGAGTGGCATCAAACAGCTTGAAAGATCTTTAAAAAGTAACTCCAACTGGATTTGTCTGAAAAGAATAAAGTCTCATACACCTAGGATGACTTCTGGGTGAGTAATTTATGGCTTAATTTTCATTTTTGTATATATATATATATTTTTTTTTTTTTTTTTTTTTTTTTTTTTTACCTTACTATTGAAGTTACAACCAGCGGCTGTTTAGTTGAGACACATCCTTCAAAGTATCTTCTTTTGTGTTCAACAGAAGAAAGAACTTAATGCAAGTTTAGGATAACCTGCATAAATTATGACTAAATTCATTTTTGTGTGAACTATACCTTTTTAGTAACAGACACATCCATGCTTCTAAAAGTATAGGCCTATTTTTTGTATTATTATAATTCAGTACTTTTTTTGGATAGTATGCTAATATATTCCATACATTATCAGACCTTGGTGGACATACTTATTATATTTTTAGACATGATTAGGCAATACATTTATATTTTATAATTCATGTTAGGCCCTATTTATTGATTTATAATTGATATTAATATTAATATAAATATATACATAATAAATCATATATGTCATAAACAATTTGGCATTTTAAAAGTAAAAAAAGCTCAATTGTTAAGATAAAAATGGGAAAAATAATTACATAATAATGTTTTCCTAATTTAAGCAAATTAATAAAAAATATATAAAAATTCATCTAATCCAGGTAAGAGTTGCAGAAATGTCAAAAAAGTCTAATAATAATATTTAATAATTATAAATAAGCAAATTTAAAATAACAATATTAATGTGTTCTGCTGAAAATTACATACAGTAAGCATGTTTTCTCATGGTTTATTGTTGAGCTATGAGTTACTCACTGATTATTTGTGTCCTTGATTTTTTTTTTGGGGGGGGGGGGGGGGGGGTTACAGGAGGTATACAAAAGGTAGCCATCAATCCGATAACCTACAGATTATTTGGGTGATATAGGTATTACAACATGATATACATATTAAAACATGTAAACCACAAATACTAAAATGTGTGTGTGTGTGTGTGTGTGTGAGAGAATTAAAAATTATTTGTGTGTAAATAAACAGAAAGGCCTTTCCTGCTTTTAGTTGCTCATAGAAATGAAGAGAGAGGATGCAAATTCAAGTACTTGGTGGACAGGGAAGGTTACTTTCCAGAGGAGAGGAGTTGGGTACCTGTTAGGGACATCCTGGATCACTCCCTTATCGATGGACTCTGCCTTTACTGTGGTGGTTCTGGACATTTCTTACACTCTTGCCCGGTAAAAGAGCAAGCCCTGTAGTAAAAGTGAGGCTACTATTGGATGGGATCTCCACCGGGAAGTCCTCATCTACTCTCTTTCCGGTGAGACTGAGATGGGCCAACGACACCTACCCCTTTCAGGCACTCCTGGACTCCGAAGCTGAGGGTTATTTCATTGATGTACATCTGGCACACCAGTTAAGACTCCCTATCATGCCTCTCTCCCACAAGATATGTCAAAGCTCTAAATGGTCAAGAACTCCCCAACATCACACTTACTACTGGTCCGATAACCCACTTCACCTCTGGCAACCACACCGAGAACCTTCCATTCCTTTTCCTGGACTGCCCAGTTGCACCCATTGTGTTAGGCCATCCCTGGCTGGTTAAACATAATCTTTGGGTGGACTGGTACTCTAACTCCATAACCATGTGGAGCGAGCACTGTCACGAGTCCTGTCTGGTGCCTGCTTGTATGTCTGTATATGGTTCTGTGTTTCAGGAGAAGACAGCGGCTCTGTCAAATGTGCCCATGGAGTACATGGTCCTGAAGGAGGTGTTCAGTAAGTCCTGCACTGCTTCTCTTCCTCCGCATCCTCCCTTTGACTGTGCTATAGAGTTACTACCAGGTAAGTCTGCATCTAAAGGCAAACTTTACTCTCTTTCTATTCCTGAGAGAGGCCATGGAGATATATATATTTCTGATTCTCTAGCAACAGGATTCATCTGACCTTCCTCTTCTCCTGCAGGGGCGGGGTTCTTTTTTGTTGGGAAGAAGGATGGTTCTCTGTGACCTTGTATTGATTACAGAGAGCTAAACAACATCACGGTGAAGAATATGTATCATTTGCCATTGATGTCTTCAGCTTTCAAGAGGTTGCAAGGAGCATCCATTCTCACAAAATTTGATTTACCTAATGTTTATCATTTGGTTCGCATCAGGAAGGGGGATGAATGGAAAACCGCTTTTAATACCCCCAGAGGGCATTCTGAATATTTTGTTGTGACCATCGGGCTTTATAACTCCCCAGCGGTTTTTCAGGCACTCGTGAATGACGTGTTGAGAGACATGATAGATCAATTCATATGTTTACCTGGATGACACATTGATTTTTTTTTTTCTTCGTCTCTCCAGGAACATGTTCAACACGTCGGGCGAGTGCTTCAGAGGTTGCTAGAGAATGGGCTTTTTGTCAAGGCGGAGAAATTCTTTTTTATGCACCGTCTGTTTCCATTCTTGGTTACATCGTCTCTTCTGAGGGAGTGCGCATGGATCCTGACAAGGTTAAGGCTGTGATAGATTGGCCAAGTCCAGATTCCCGTAAGGCCCTACAGCAGTGTCTGGGGTTTTCCAACTTCTATCGGCATTTCATTCGCAACTTCAGCCAACTAGCCGCACCTCTGACCGCCTTGACCTCCCCCAGTACTGTTCAGGTGGTCCGATACAGCCGAGGCTATATTTACCAACCTTAAGAGCCACTTCGTTTTGGCTCCCATCTTAGTCTCCCCTGATCCCACACATCAGTTCGTGGTGGAGGTCGACACATCAGAGGTGGGGGTAGGTGCAGTTCTTTCCCAACGCGCTTCCTCAGATGACAAGATGCATCCTTGCGCGTTTTTCTCCCATTGTCTATCACCTGCTGAACATAACTATGACATTTGTAACAGAGAATTGTTGGCCGTCAAGTTAGCATTGGAGGAGTGGTGTCATTTTTTTAGAAGGGTCGGGATTACCTTTTATCATCTGGATCGACCACAAGAATCTCGAATATATTAGATCTGCTAAAATACTCAACTCCAGGCAGGTTTGGTGGGCACTTTTTTTCAGACGTTTTGATTTTTCACTCTCGTACTGCCCGGGTTCCGAAAACATCAAACCCCAATCCTTATCTTGCATTTTTGATCCATCCGAACGCCCGGTTACTCCCGAGTGCATTTTAGTTATGCATTTTAGTCATCTCCATAATCATATGGGAGGTAGAATCTAAGGTCAACACGGCCTTAGAAGGGGTAAAACATCTGCCTGGTTGCCCACCGGAGGAGGAGTTAAGATCCGTTATTCGATGGGGTCATTGCTCCAATGTGGCTTGTCATCCAGGATTTAGTCATACTAGCTGTTTATTATTCTGGGGGCTATTAATGGCTCGCAACAATTTGTTTTGGCTTGCTCGGTTTGTGCCAGTGGTTAGGTTACCAGCCACTAGTTTTTCCTTAGCCCATGAGACTCTGCTACAGGTGAGGGCACGCACCAAGGCTAAAGCCAATTGCCACCGGTCTAGGCATCCCATATACATTGTGGGTCAAAAAGTGTGGGTTTCTACCAAGAACATCCCGCTCCGTTCCGTTTCTAACAAGTAAGCTCCCAAACTTATTGGCCCGTTCCCCGTCACCAAAATTATTAGTGTGACTCAAACTTCCCCAGGTGTAAAGGATAATTCATCGCACCTTTCATGTATCTAAAATCAAACCCGTGTTTTACTCTTGTATTAATCCGCTGACCTGGTCCCCCACCCGCTACGACTCGTGGATGTAGACTCGATACAGAGGGGATGCAAATTCCAGTACTTGGTGGACAGGGAAGGTTACTTTCCAGAGGAGAGGAGTTTGGTACCTGTTAGGGACATCCTGGATTACTCCCTTATCGATGATTACAATCGACAGGTAGGCTTGTCTGGGAACACCAGAAGGCGTTCCTGGGGGAGGGTACTGTCACGGTTGGTAAAACTGTTGTATCAATTTAATCTTGTTTGGGTGGAGTCAGGTGTGTCTCGTTACCACTGATTTTTATGTGGGCGTGACCGCTAACTGTGCCATCAGTGGCAGTTGCGATTCATCTCCAGCTCACTATTTATTGGGCCTGTCTTTCATCTGGTGTTTGTCAGATCGTTGTTGCAGTTTCCCGTGTTCGTGCCTGGTCTTTTCGTCCTTCATAGTTTCCTGTGTCACTCAAGATGGATTGCTCACTCCTGTATCACCGTGGGATCTTCACCTCCGTACTCACCTCAGGATCGCCTATCTGCGTCACGCTCTCCTGCTGTCTGGTTCCGGACCTGATCCCTGGCAGCGAGAGTTCTGCCCAGTATTCATCATGTGGCTTTGTTTACTCTCTGATGTTCTATGTGAACTTTGTACATTAAATTTATTGCACTTGGATTGCTTCCGCTCTTTTTTGCTGTTACAGCAATTGAAATGTAGACTACATAGCCTGATGTTGTGCGCTCTTTAGACATACAATTTTCAATGTATTTAATAAATGTAGAACTTGACTATATTATTTTCAAAAGATGACTAAAATGAGAATGATTTCTATGTGTTTTGTATGAGGAGAGAGGCTGTATTGTGCTGCACACAGGGACAGATCCTAACACAACAGAGTCAGTTATGTTACACTGTGTGCTGAGATCTGCGTGACTGATTCAGTGAAGGTGAGAAAGGCTGGAATGAGCCATCACACAAACAGATCCAGAGGAGAGGAAAAGATGGAAAAACCTTCTCATTTCAGAGAGAGGAAGAGTAAAAATAAACAGTAACTTCCATTACTGGCATCTCCCTGTGAGACCTTACCCTCATCACTCAAGGAAAAAAAATAATAAATATATGTAGTAACTCGTTTTTTTCTCCTAAAAACAAATAGAGAGCAGATGAAGACTTGTGTTTAAATCTCCTACTTTGTATATGTTTCTACAAAATAAATAAATATTCCTAGTAATCTCATGTCCTCTCTAAAGTTTCAGATAATTCAGAAATAATTTGAGCCATTGATACAAGCTATGCTACATTTTACAGCTCCATACTCTTACTGTAGGTCAACAATTTACTGTGTCTATTTTATTTCTCTCTTAGCAAAAAAATCTGAGACAAAGTTGTTACTTAATTGGAAGTAACATACTTCTCCATTTGTTGGGCAATGAAAGAAACTGTGTTTTTCACAGGGTACATCTTTCATTATGGAAGAATAGGACTTAAAATACAGAGATTTTCCGGGCGTTCTGCCACTGGCATGTTCAGTGGGGGTTGCACACAATTACACTGGAGCTGGGACAAAAGATCTCAGAGCCTGGGCAGGCAGGACAGGATCTGTGTACAAAGGCCAAGAGGAACCAGTCAAGCTTCAGATCAAGTAGAATGGCCAAGAAACAGAACATCCAGAGACTTTATTGAAATGACAGTGGAAAAAAAAAAAAAGAGAAAAAAAAAAACTCTCTATCAGAAATGTTCATGGTTTTAATGACCACCCACATTTACATATCAACACCTACTAAGCATTCAGCAATTAACACAACCTCAATAATCGAAGCAACAACAACAACAACATAAAATATACTGTACATAATGCAAAGTTCATGTTTATATCCTTATAGTGACAAACTGTACCTCTTTCAACCTTGGTACTTGAATCTGCACGACATATCTACTCTGATATGGACATCATCACCAATAAACATGGAAATGTATCTATCTATCAGATGCATTTGCAAGCAAAACTGACACAATGGAATCACTCTGCAAGTGACATGCAATTGTATGTTTCAACCACCAATACAAATACAAGGAGTTTGGTTTGATCTTTTTATTTTTTTGGAGGCCCTAGTTTTAATTCAATCATCTCAAACATGAAAAAGTGTGAATATTTGATGTGTAACTGTATTACACTAAACATTTCAGTCTCATCCTGTTTAATACTGTGAAGATTTGAAATTATTTGTATTTGTATAAAGCAAATTACTTTTCTATAAGTATAAGGGTCCCACTGTATATTGTGTCCCTTATACATGTGTACTTACATAGTAACTCGATGTGTATGTAGTATGTAACCACCATAATGTATGTATGTATGTATGTAATCAGAATGTTACACTTTATATTATAAAGTGGACAGACAGTTCCTCAGGAGTTACCATGTAAGTACACTGGAACTCCAACTCAAGATCCAACTCCTCCCACTTTACCTAACCCTAAACTTACCCATCTCCATGCCCTGGATCCCATTTCCACCCCTAAACCTACCCACCTCCACCCCCGGATCAAACTGTTTAAATCCTGTAATTTGTGCAATGTTATGATCATACACTATCAAAGTGAGACATTTTGAATTAAAACTTAATATCTAGCTGATATATTTAAGCTTTCTAAAGAGATCTGTAAGTAGCTAGTCACAGTCAAACATCATGCAGTCACAGATGCACTCATCTTTGCACATAGATTTTTCCTGTTATATGAATTAACTTAGAGAGCCCCAGTTTGCTCATGTTAATGAACACTTATCCAAGTACTGATGGGTCATTGAGCTCTTCATTTCCAAGCCTGAGAATGTGGAGAACCTCATCTGGGTGAACACAAGGTTGATGATCTATAAGCATAGTGAATTAAATAAATAGGAGCATGGATTTAACACTAGAGCATCCAGGGGTTGTTGTATACTTAAAACAGCAAGTAAAATGTACCTATGCTCATGATTACTGTTTTGATATGGCTTAAAATTAGAGATGAACCACATTTTCAGCAAATGAACGCATTTCTTTCGGAGGCCAAATAAGAGAAAAGACAGAACAATAATGGAAGCAATCATACAGCAACCTGCAAAGAGTAAGAGGTGCAGACTCTTTATAATGAAGCACACGTCAGCCCAAGAAAGACACAAAAATCATTACAAGCACTGATGAGAAGAAGAAGTGGTAATCGTTGCTGGTTATTGTATGATGATTGAAATCCCAAAACTTAAACAATTGGTAAATAAACTGCAGAAGTTTTTTTTTTTTTTTTTTTTAATGCATGCATTGAATGCTTTCTGACAGCACTGCACGAACTCGCCACACAATCTGCTTATTAAAAAAGTGCTTGTCCAAAGCTCAAGGAAAATCTGCGCTAAAACAGTGACAACGTTTACAAGCTGTTAAAATTCGGGTTATGGTCGGGTTAAGGTCACTATTTGGGTTTCTGAAACATTCGGGATTACCCGTTTACATGCGTGAGCAGAGAGAGTTACTCCTGTATACATGGAATGTGTAATCAGTCGCCAATATCCCGATGTAAACAGCAAGGCACAGTTAGCATCTGGACGTAATACGGAATATGCGTCATTTCCGATTCTTCTTCCTGTATCCAAATACTCAAAAGACCAAGATTCCTTGCGAATAGAACATGCGCAGAACACACATTTTGATGGGGATATGCCGAAACGCGTTTACAAGACCAAATATTCGGGTTAGAAAAGGGGTACCCCAGGTATAATATCCCGGTTTTTAAAAACCGAGATATGAGCATATCCGGGTTTTTGCCGGTGTTTACATGGCCGTGCGTGACCGGGTTATTGCTAATATCCCGGTTTTGAACGGGTTATTGGCTGCATGTAAACGTAGTCAGTGTTACTCGGCAAATGCTAAGTCACATTTTTATGATTTTGACATGTGAAAATGCGATACGTATGACATATTCGTAATGAGCCTCATTTATAATTCTGCTGTTGCCAACAAAAAGAAGCACTGAGGTCTTCCTGAGCTTTTCCACCAAAATAAAAGTCCTGTCTCCTAGAAGGTTAAAAAATGTTCAGTATTAAATATTTTTAAATTGTTGTTGTTTAATTATTTTTTTTTCTTTCAAAAGTAAAACAAAACCATAAAAAGCAAATGTTGGCTTCAATTTGGGCAAAGGTGACTGGCATAATGGGGGAAAACACTTAAAAAACCATGTTCTGTGTTCGGCCTTCGGCCCAGTGTTTCATTTTGTTCGGTTTCGGCTCCGGCCAAGAATTTTAATTTTGGTGCCTCCCTACTAAAAATCATATTATGTCATTGTATTATACCAAACAATATATTTTTTTAGCCATATCAAAACAGTAGTATAGTCATTTTGGATAGTTGGATAGTCAGAGGGCATTCTGTTGCATACAGACTGATAAATTCATTTCATTTCAGTCTCATTTTCAGTCTCATCCTGTTTAATACTGTGAAGATTTGAAACAATCTGTATTTTTATAAAGCAAATTACTTGTCTATAAGTATAAGGGTCCCACTATATATTGTGTCCCTTATACCTGTGTACTTACATAGTAACTAGATGTGTATGCAGTATGTAACCACCATAATGTATGTATGTATGTATGTAATCAGAATGTTACACTTTATATTATAAAGTGGACAGTTCCTCAGGAGTTACCATGTAAGTACACTGGAACTCCAACTCAAGATCCAACTCCTCCCACTTTACCTAACCCTAAACTTACCCATCTCCATGCCCTGGATCCCATTTCCACCCCTAAACCTGCCCACCTCCACCCCCAGATCAAATGGTTCCAATTACTCTTATACATATTGTTGTTACAAAATGTTGTTTTATATGTCCTGTTACACATTTGTACTTGCACAAACCATTCAGAGGGCTGTTACATGTGTGTAGTTAAAGAAATATTACAGCTGTAGATACTATGTACCAATGTGTACTTATACAGTGGTTACATACTACGTACACATGTATATGTTTGTAAGTACACATGTATTAGGGACACAATATAAAGTAGGACCAAATAAAGTGAATTAACTGCCATAATACTGTAGTTTCCAGCAACACAGTTGTGTAAGCTATTTTTACTTGATTATTGTGCTTTACGGAAATTTTCAGTAGTCATACTATGGATAGTATATGTAACAGGTGTTCACTCATGGTTGTGGATGGCCAGTGTCCTGCAGAGTTTAGCTCCAACTTGTCCTATTCCTGCCTGGAAAAAGTTTTACTAGTCCCAAACAAAAATAAATAAATAAATGTGTATACAACAGAAGTCTATGGCTTTATGCAAACCTATCTCTGGAGTTGGACTTTTTGTCTGTGGAATAACAATCTTAGCCCTGCGCAATTAGAGTCTAAAGCTATTCCTACCGGGACTCAGTGATGCTTTCTTATGCTGGTCTGGTGTGTTACTGATAATATTAGCACAGAGCTTGGGTCTAAACATAGACATAGTCTATCACTCCAGCAGCATGTCCTGTGATCCCATTACACCAGCGCTATTTTAGACATATCCAGAGACAAACAGCAATTCTGCATTTTATCTCTTCTCACAGACCCACAGGCAGGCTAGAGAAAGAGAAAAGAGTTACCCATCTCCTCCAAAGGCATACAAGTCTGGACAACATGAGAAAAGATACCGTAACTTTTTTGTCCTATACTTGCTAAGAAAGTATTATTATTCAATCTTTTAGACTGATAAAATAAAACAGAATAAAACTGTAGCTGTCACAAGCTGTAAAATTCAGCTTTGCCGGGGCAAAACACCATTGGATATTAAAAAATAAATAAAATAGGATGAATCGCTTGATATGTCCCACCTCAATCCAGTTTCAGTGGAAATTACGTCAACACTTTGAATAATCTGTGCATTTTAAAACACTTCTGTGGGAACCCATATTGCTAGACAACCAGTAAAGGGCAATCCCATTGGGCCTTACATTACCAACCTGCTGGCTGAAGCACACTTTAAACACCCTGAAAGTGCTCTTCTAGATTCAGATGGATGCTAGAGTGAATTATTCTCACATCTGACATCATTCCATCTGAAATCCAGTGTTTGACTCTAGGACTCTTCGCAAAAAAAGAGAAGTCTCACTCTCCAATTCTCTCACTAAAAATTTCAGCTTGGGACAGTGTATAAAACAGCTGCTGTCTTTGCAATAATCATACTTTTACATGTGCACTCTCCCCCTCTCATACACACAGATGTTCGCCCTGACATCATATCCAGCACTCTAACACCTGCTCAACCATAATCACTACCATGCTACCACAACTCCAAAATCTCTCACAGCTCAGATGACCACAGGCTCGTCTGTTTTTTCTTGCAAGGCCACCTTCTGACCATAGGTGACCTCTGCCATATGAATACTCAAGAGCTGTATTGACTATCAACTACACATAATATTCACTTAAATACAGTGCAGAAAACATTAAAATCACCGGAAGAATGATGCCACAGAACAATCAACAAGCAAAAATATGTTAAAGGTTTGCTGCTGCTATAACATACATAGACATGCTGCTACAAGCATGTAAAACACTGCTGCTACAACTGCACAAAAAACATACATAA
The DNA here is from genome assembly GCF_003368295.1 of Carassius auratus. Taxonomy (NCBI): domain Eukaryota; kingdom Metazoa; phylum Chordata; class Actinopteri; order Cypriniformes; family Cyprinidae; genus Carassius; species Carassius auratus. Next base: position 16,358,991 of record NC_039285.1, read on the forward strand.
ATCGATTGTAAGCAGATCAAGCTGAGTGTTTATATACACTCTCAGAAAAAAGGGTACAAAAGCTGTTACTGGGACGATACCTCATCAACTGGTATACTTTCTTACTTTATTTTTAACTAAAATATGCATATTAGTACCTTTTGAAAGGGCACTGCTCTAATAATAGATCTTGCATGTTTTTTTTCTGAGAGTGTAGGGAGGAGGAGGATAACATTTTTTTTTTATATAAATCTGTCATCTGTTATCACAGTTCTGTTTTTTACTTTTTCATTATTCTCTCACACATTTTGCAATTTTAACTCTATGCACAAGAAGTTACACAGTTTCAAGTTTGATTATGGATGCAACAATACTCTTTACTTTAAATTACCATGTTTAAAGCACAATGACTAACCTTTTAAAACAATGAATAAAAATAAATAAATAAACAGCAAACAGGGGTAACAGATAATTTAAAGGGGGGGTGAAATGCTATTTCATGCATATTGAGTTTTTTAAACTGTTAAAGAGTTGGATACCCATGCTAAACATGGACAAAGTTTCAAAAATTAAGTTGTACATTTGAAGGAGTATTTCTCTTCCAAAAATACTCCATCCGGTTTGTCACAAGTTTCGGAAAGTTTTTTCCGAGTATGGCTCTGTGTGACGTTAGATGGAGCGGAATTTCCTTAAATGGGTCCTTAGGGCACTTCTCCCGGAAGAGCGCGTGCACAGCACTGAGAGCACAACAGACTTCACTGATCAGAGCGAGAGCATCGCGAAATGTCACAAAAGAAGTGTGTTTTTGGTTGCCAGGGCAAGACAACCCTGCACAGATTACCAAAAAAAAAACAGCATTAAGGGACCAGTGGATGGAGTTTATTTTTACAGAGCATCAACGGAGTTGTGCAAGTGTTTTTGTTTGTTCCCTGCATTTCGAAGATGCTGGTATACAAACAAGGCCCAGTTTGACGCCGGATTTGCACATCGTTTATTTCTTAAGGATAATGCAGTCCCAACGAAAAAGGGTCACGATCGTGTGTTGGAACCGCAGGCGGTGAGTAAAACTGCTTCAAATGTCTCTGTGTTGTTAACTTAGCTATCAGCACGTAAGCACATCAAGTAAACAACATGCGATGTTGTCATCAAACTGCACTTTCCACATGTACAGCTTAAAAAAATAAAAAAAAAGACGACATAAAGTGGAACTTAGTCATTTTCCAAAACCGCTAAGCAAATATATACAGTTTCAGTACATACGACATAGAGACGTTGTTGCTGATGCTGCTCTTGTTAAACTTCAGCCTCTGGATCTGATTCTGCATCATAAATATGCGCTGAATCTGACTGTTAGCCATGGTTTGTTTTGGATGTTTTTTTTCTCACGTTAATGTCAAAGCTTCCAAACGCTCTCAAAAGCTTACTCGCGCTCGTGATTCTTTAGCTCCGCCCACACGTCACTCCTCCAGCCGGTCGTGTTTTTCCGGGAAAAATCGGTACAGACTATCTTTCTCTTATGAATATAATAGAACTAAAGACTTTTTGGAGTTATGAAGGATGCAGTACTACTCTATAGGTACTCAAGATTAACAGGATATTGAGTGAAAACGAGCATTTCACCCCCCCCCCCCCCTTTAATGAATGATTCCAGAAACAGCCTTATTGTATATAAATTTTTAGGCATTTGCCTTTCAGATGCAAAAATTATGGGAGGAATGTATTTAATTAAGCATGCAGTGTGAATTATTAAGATTTGCAGTAGTCAATTTACTGGTATTTATGTCATTATTTAATGCCTAAAAAGCACTGTCCTCTTCTTAGGGACTAAATTACTATATTATTAAAACCGTACAGATTTGATTGAAATGTTCAATGTGTGTTGAAAATGCTTTAATGCTTTATAAATAAATATGTTTAATTGATAAAGTATATGAACAGTCGGTGAAGGCAATTCAGCTTCTCAATAAAGAGTACAATGATTAGTCATACCACAAAATTATTAATATTTTTTTGTACCATTGTAAACTCTATCATATATCTGTAGAACACTTGCATTCCCATCAAGACTCAAAGTAGCAGCCAGTTTACATTTATTGACCCAGTTTACATGCATTTGAAGCCTAATAATTGGTGCTTCAAATGAGAGTACTGAGCTCATCCCAATTTTTTTTCTTCTTTTTTTTTTTTTTTGGTAATGCAAGACAAATAAAGATGATTTTAGAGATGAAAGCATTATGTTTTGTTGTAAATTAATCAAATATTGCTAAACTGTGCATAATGTAAACCACTAGGAGACCACAGACAATTGTAATTACATGTACTGCATTAATAGAACTTCAGTAAATATAAATATTTTTAATATAAAGTATTCTTCTAACTATAATTTTAGTATTTTCGTACATTTATGATGTAGCCATGTGAACTTACTAGACCATCTCATTCTAGCATTTAATGCTGAGCAGGACTCTAGCCTTGAAGCCTTAGAATGACTGGTATAGGAAGGATGCATTCTCTCCAGGATGCAGCCTTCCGTTTGAAAAGCACCCAATGTTAAAAGCACAATGTTTCCGCCTTTAACTTCTGGTTTTTATTAACTTTTTCCATCTTCCTCTTTGAGTAATTCTCAAAAAAAAAATCCCAATTTTGAGTGTTGCCACCTAGAGGACCCACCAAAAATCACTGTTAATTTCAGGTACATGCACAGAAGTGAGTATAGATATGCAAATGTGCATGAGGCTACAAAATTTGTACTGCAAGCAAATTAGCATACTAAGCTGAAGGCTAAAATTCACTTTATATGCACTGTGTAGGTGAAAAATTTAAGCTTCGGTCATGCCACACAAACAGTGCTAATCTCATAAAGAATGTAACTCACAAGAGCATAAAAAGACACATCTGACACTTACACCACTCATTCAATTAAGTAGAGAAATACTGACAGACAGAATGATATCATAATTAGTAAATAAACACATTAACTCTAAATAAGAATTTGACAAGCCATAATGTTTTCAGCAAATACAAAAAAAAAGTTGATTCTAAGTGGATTTCTATTTCAACATGAGGATGTACAGTATATGAGGCCAAAATTGACAGTATAATAATATTCAGAGGTAAATTTATTCAAATACAAATGTATGAACGTGTGAAGAGAGCAACCAATTCAGTGATTTGAAGCCTCTCCTCCATTCAGATACATTAAAAAGTGATATCATCTCCCAAGGCTCCAATCATAGACCAGACTAAAAAGTTCCTGGACAGAAAGAAGATTGAAATGAGTTTGAACTTAGGTGTTTGAAAATAACTGTGCAAATGGAATGATAAAGGACAATCTATATTATCATATTATCATATATGAAGCATAGCCCCCAAAAAAACAAAAACAAAAACAAAAGAACAACAAAAAAAAGTTAAAACTGAATATAAAATTATATAAAAATATAAAATATAAAAATGTTCAGCCAAGGGTGAAGTGAATTTATAAAAAATAAATTGTAAATTATGTAATTTAATGGAAAACTATGAGAATAGCGCACCTGATTAGAAATCACTATCCTTTCAAACATTTACCATGGATTTACAGTAGTAAAATGCAAAATAACATTTACCATGGTATTTTGACTAGAATATGGTACAACTATACTGTTATCAATTTAGTAATAAATATATTAGGGGCATATGGGAGTATAATACATTTTTATTATTACATGTCAGTTTATTTTTCAATAACATTTTTCCTTCATAACAAATTCTAGTTTTATGGAGACCTATTAGATAGAAAACATATTTACATTTTACCATGGTAGTGAGGAGGCATTTAAAAAGAGATACTTTCATGCAAAACGCAAACGTCTACCTGGAATATGAATACAGCTATTTACAGCCTAAAAAATCTCAAGTGTCCATCACACAATATATGTGATTTTGATTGTAACATCCTCAAAATACAAACAAAAACAACCACACACACACACACACCAGAAGACCAGCAAAAGGTTGAGTTGGCCACTGTGAAGAATGTTTTTAAACAGAGCTTACAACCACTAGACTGTCTGCAAAATGTTTATTTCTTTAATGCGACAGGCTCCATACTTTATCTACCCCCTGCCTGTTATACCCAGCCCACTCGCTAGAAAGAACAGCAGCCTGCCATAAAACTTCACTTTCAACACTTGGCTCACTCACTCATCAGTGCATCAGATGAACTTTTGCATGCTGGCCCAGAAACAGCTCCAGCCAAAGCTGTCTAATAAAGTGTGCTAACTGAGGCCCCAGAAGACTCTGAAAGACCCTCTAGCGGTTCATAAAAAAAGAAAGAAAAGAAAGTAAGCTGAGGTTATAATGATTTTCCACACATGTACAATTGATTGTAACTGACTGGACTACAAAACAAGAGTCTAAAGATTATAATGGAAAGCAGTCTGGCCAAAAAGTTTCTTACCTTGTTTTGTGCGATTCCACTAATCGTCTTCATGTTCTGCCCAGCCAGCACCATAGACTTGCATTCCACACAGGAGCCAATTGTTAACTGCTTGCCATTGTCAATCAGCAGGGTCTGGCTGACCCTTGGAGCATAGAAGAATACAGGCAAGCGGTCAACGCACACTGCCTTCAGTCCAAGAGGTCTCCTCTTCTCTTTCCTGCAGAAGAAGCATGTGAAAGTGTTGCAGTTATACTGACGTGCCCAGGGGCTGCTGGACGGGCCTGATTCTGACCCCTGACTCTCATGTTGGGTCCACTGGCCCAGCAGGTCATGGTAGCACAGTGCACAAGCAGACACAAGGCCCGTGGCATCGGCAGGGCGGGCACGGGGAGCAGGAGGGTGGACAGTTAGAAAGGGAAAAAAGGGTTCACGCTCCCCACAACGCCCTGGGGGGTTGACATGAAGCTGATACTCGTTTCCTCCAGACAGCTCCTCCCCACACAAGTAACAGATGGAGGTGTGGCTTGCAGTTGTTGTGGCAGTCTGAGAAGGGGTCGACAGGGGTCCTCTAGGGGGGGATACCAAGACTCCTCCCCTCCCCATGGCCAGGTGGTATCTCTCAAGGAATGTGGTGACGGAAGTAATGAGCTCCTCGCTTAGACAGAGGCAGTACTTTGCCCAGATCCCTTCCAAGATACTGTGACACATGACACAGCAGTATACCCTTCCATTCCGCATACTCTGAGCATTCGGAGGGCATGGGAGCCGATTTATGAATGGAAAATACATTGCACTGCGGGCTTTACTTGCACCAGCATGGGTGTATGCCATCCTGACCTCTCGACCGCAGTCCTGTCCACATAGGTAGCAGTTCTCCCTGCGATTCTGTGGCATGGAGGGGAGTGAATTCACTTTTGGTTGTCCATCCCCACATTCATTGGTGGAAGGTGGAGAAAGAGGGGCTGCAGCACCCGTGCTGAGGGGCACCACATAGAGTCGCTGGAGAACAGGAACATCTGCAAGCTCGAACCCTTGCCACTGCTGCATGAGGGATGAGTGGCAAGTTGTACATACCAGAGTGTATCCACCCAGGCTAAGAGGCACCGCACCAGGCGGAGGGGTATGGAGCCACAGAAAAGGGAAGAATGGCTCACTGGACGCTCTCTCCTGCTTTTGTACAAACACCCTGAAGTGGCCCCCAGCTGAAAGCCTGCTTCCACAAATATAACAGGCACATTCATCAGCAGAAAAACTGGAGTGACGTTTGGCTGCTTGACTCCTCTCTACATCTAAGTGTGCTGATGCTGCGCGCGCTCTCTCGTCATCGCTGGTGATGTTGATATCGCAGCTGTCGGGCCCGTCAGAATCACCGGTGGACGCGTGTATCCACTGCTTGTCACACGTAATGATACCGTTATCCTGCAGAGGTGTGCGAATTGATAGACTGTCATACTGCTGGAGAGCCATGGACACGGATGACTGCGATGTGTGATTGATGGGTCTAGTCACACGCTTTTCTGATTTAGGTACGTCCTTACCCGTGCAAACTTTGGTCGGATATCTCACTGACTCAGGACTGCTCTTAACACTCATTGTGATATTTCTACTGCCTTCTCTTGATGCTTTATTGGACGCACGGATAGCTGTGGTATTATTGCTATTCATTACACACGCTGACAGGTCCAAGTCCTGTTCGGACAGGTCATTATCAGAGAATGAGGAAATGTCCGACTCGTTGGCGTCGTAATTGCTAACGCTCATTCTTCGCTCCAGGTCGTATGTAATGTTCCGTAAGTCGCACTGGTATGGTCTCTTGAGCCAGTACATGCGCTTCTCGACTGGCGTCCTGTTGCGCTCGAATGAGTTCCACTGTTCGCGCAGGAAGCAGTGGCACACGGCGCACACCAGAATGTCCCCATCCGGACCGATCTCCGGCGCGCCAGGAGCCGGGTCCTGGCCTTGTAAGAAAGGGAAAAACGGGCCATTCTTTTCTCGTTGGTATTTTACCTGTAAACTCAGCTCTTTCCCCGGGGTTACGCCGCTCCCACAGATGAAGCAGTGGATGAAGAAGACCCCGTTGCGCTCGGGTCTGCACACGCTGCCGGTCAGAGCGCTCTCTTCCCCGGGAAAAGCCAAAGCCATTCGCTGTTGCGCCTTGGAGATCGGCGAGAGCTCCGGATCGTTCATGGTTCCGTGCGTTATAGCTTAGAATCACAAGCAGAGTGATTTCAAACCCAATAACATTTTTTTGTGCTTTTTCTCAAAAATGTAGCGCCATCGATCCCGCGAGGAAAGAAAAAAAAAAACTCGCTCAGTCCACAAACTTACTCGCTCCGGCGATTTTTGATTTGTGTCTGTGTAAAGCACACTGAGCGGTTGTTTGGAGTCACATCCTCATAGGCAGCGGTGTAATCCGTGTGCTGTTAGAGAGTAGAAAGTCTTATGGAAGTTGCTCGGCGAAGTTTCCTCACACTGTGGCTGTGAGACCACTGAACACAGCGCCATCTCTCTCTTACTCACTCACTCACTCACTCACACACTCACTCACACACACGTACGTTTCACTATATTAGTCAGGACATCTCATAGACTTCCATTATTTTTATATCAGGTTTAGGACATTTTATATTGCCTTACCCAACCACTACCCCTTAACATAATCCTCACAGAAACATGTGGAAAACACTAGACTGAAATAGAAAGGTCCTTTTAAGGTCAGTCTCATTAGTCTGTGTTCAGGTTTCAATATTAGTGAAGACATTTTTTGGACCTCACAAGTATAGGCCAACCTACACACACCCACAATACACACACCTACTCACATAGAGACTTTTGCTTGCCAATATTAGACATCTTATAGACTTCAGTTGTTTTCTATGATAGGCCTATTTCCTCTCACCCTCACAAACACTACAGAAAACTATAGATATAAATAGAAACATGATATGGCTAATTAATAGGCCTATGCCTTTTTGGCTGGTGAGGTCTGACTCATTAGTTGGTGTCCAACAGGTTTCACTATTTTAGTGAGGGCATTTTTGATTAGCAAGGAAATTTTGTACCTCACAAATAGCCAAGCCTGTACCAAAAAACACGTCACATATCAGTAAATGCAGTTATAATATTTGTTTGCTTCTTGCTGCACTGCACAAGTAATATTGATCAAAATGCTAAATACAGAAGAAGAAAAAAACTCGTTCCTGCAATATATATATATATATATATATATATATATATATATATATATATATATATATATATATATATATTAGGCACTCCTTTAAGTGAAAGACTGACATATTTTATTGTGTGGTTGTCCAATCTAATTTTATTATTATTTGAATTGTTTTAAATGTATATATATTAATTGTTTTCACAGTGGTGGCAGCTTTAGCATAAAAATTAATCTGAAGAAAATTAAATTTTTCACCTATTCACAATTAAATACATACATAAATTGTTCAAACTTGGATAGGGGAAATACTGTGTGTTACAACTGTAATAATTTTACACATTTACTGTGTGGTATGTGGTCTACCCTACTCATTAGTCCAAATGAATTGCTTGAACGTGTCTATTTTTAGAATGCCCAATCCTTTTCCTGGAGATCTAGATAATTCAGTCCCAAAAATGATCAAAAAACTCTCCCTATAATGCTCCACAAGATCTTATTCAGCTGATTTCTGTTGAAGATCTGTTTGAGCTGAACTCTGCAAAAAGGCAGATAGGAACATGACTGAGCAGCCCTGGCCTATATGAATGCACTGACAATAATGCCATGAGCATAAAAAAATGCAACAAATAGAAAATAAAATTGCACTAAATATTACAGGATGCTTTATATGCAAAAAAGAAGCCCAATGATGCATTTTTTCCTTCTTTTTTTTTTTTTTTTAAAACCTTTACTCACATAAATCCAGATTAAACAAATGATCAAGCCATCCATATCACTCATTTTATATTTTCACCTTCCACTGGTTTGCTCCATTTAAGCACACTCTCCCAGAGCTGTCTTTATTCATAAGAAGATGAGATAGTTCTGCATTTCTGATGTACGTCAAACATATGACTATGACAACACAGATGAATAAATCAGTGCTAATTTATTGTTTATTCATACGGCTTTGATGGCTAAACCAAGATGAATGTTAACATAAATCATTAATTCAAGAAAAGTAATTAGTAGTTCTTTGTTTGTCTGCACATGTTTCTTTTTGTATTTTGCTGACAATCTCATTAAAATAATAATTGAAAATAATAATAATAATTAAAAAAATCTGTATGGACAGAGCAGTAGCAGGATGTTCAAGGCCTGAAACCAAATATGAATTGGGGACTATTGTATGAATTTGAGAGACAGTATCTTTATTTCTTGAGTTTTCCAAGCACTGTTCATGCAGTCATGAAACTCTGTCTATTATCTGGACTTGTCGTTGTTGTTGTTGTTGCCTTTATTATTAAGGACGTCTCATTTCAGAAATGTAACCATTATAAAATTGATGTTATTCCCTTATGAGGTGTGAATTACTGTAACGTCTTCCTTTGTAATGCAATGGCTATTTTTATATATAGGCCTGTATTAGGGCTGGGCAAGTTAACGCATTATTATTACGTTAACACATTCATTGATTTATGCCAATATTTTATCGACCATTAACACAGTTTTTTTATTTCAGTTTTTTTTATTAATTTTTTATTATTATTATGAAAGTCCTATGCCCACTGGCTCTGAATACACATAAAGAAAAATGGGTCTCAGGATGGGATGCTCCCAATCAAATTATTTAGGCTAGGCATCAACAAACCACTGTCCACCTTTATTTTTAACAGAAAATAATGCAACAAGCTCGTAATCACGACTTCATATGGAAAATAGGAAGTTTTCAATAGCACATAATTACAGCAGAGAAGCGCTTGCTTAGTACAATGGAGTACATTGTTTTGTTAACTTTGTGGTTTATTAGCTATTTTAAATCGTATGGAATGCAGTAACATGTGGCTCTCTCACAATATATTGCTTTACACATCTATCACTTTTGCCGCTCAGAAATATTAAGTAGTAATATAGAATTTACTTTATTTTTTATTCTTGCCGGAACTAAATTATTGTAGAAATTCAATTTCTTTTCCCACAAAATAAATTTTATCAGTGTGCTAAATAGAACCCTTTTTTATAGGATTTCATAAAGAACCATGCTTTGAAGAAATGCTTTATAGGACCTTTATGGTGTTATAAATAACCTTTTTAATGATAGTTTATTTTTATTTTTATTAGTATATTCATATAATTCATAATAGTATTATTAATATTATTTGTATATGTTATTTACTAAAATTGTTTTTGATCCCTCTTTCTGCTTGGTCTTATAATATCTTGCAGCCTCTATTAGAGTTTTACATAATAAAAACAAAAACAACAACAGCAACAATAGCAAGTGTCAATTTAATTACTTTATTTATTTATTTATTTGTTTATTTATTTTAATGACGTTAAATTGTAGCAAAAAAAGACAGTGCTCAGTTATAACTGTAATAACTGTAACAACTCAAATACTCAGTCCATATGAAACGATCTGTAACAGACAAAGCAACAGTGACCACGTAATAAAAATAGTTACTCGCTGTTTACTGTTGGATACAATATACCTGACACAGAATCGTCTTTTAGTTTCAATTTTTCTGAAAATCCTGCATGGAAATGTGCCGTGTTTGTAAACAAATCTGTGTTGAAATTAAGTGAACAAAGGTCTGAATTCTTACTGAAGCATTGTCTTGTTGTCTTCAGAGCCATCTTTATTGTTTGGTTTCTACATAGACCTGCGTTTGTCTCTCCCATTATACACTTACTACATGCTGTTCTGAGTGTAATGTTAAGAGATTGCTGTAAAGTCTCTGATGTGCTAAACTCTGCCTGGACTCCATTTATTACAACATGCACACATAAGTGGGACTTTTTAGTACATTGAGGGAACAAATTAGTAAATCGTGCACACAATTTGTTTATTTTTTCTTGCATGTCATGTCCAGGGCTCCGTACAAAGTAGAAAAACAACTGACAATAAAAAAATTCCTCACGGTATAAAGATGCAGTGCAAGAAGCAATAAGTTGACAATGCGGTGATAAATTATCAGTGTAAAGTGTAGTGTTTAAATTGTCAATGATTTTTTGTCTAATGCATTATGAAATGAGTGTATGATGGTCCAGCAGGTAAAGTGCAGATTGCCATTGAACAGGCTGATTTTATCCTGATGATTCAGGTGGAAATGGCAGTAGGTTTTGACTATTAATTAGTCTATGGCTTTGAGAAATAAACTGTTCTGGAGTCTGGATGTTCTGGCCGCAGTGCTCCGGTACCTTTTGTAAATTGTAGATGGGATGGGCGGTGTACTGAATTATGTTGCAAGCCCATATATAGATCTTTGTGGATGTCCTGCAGTGATAGGAGATCTGTTTCTGTGATTTTCAGGGTCAGCTTTATCACCCTTTGTAGTGCCTTTCTGCACAACACAGTGCATCTGTAAAAGTTCTGGAGTAATTGTGGTGACATGCCAAAACTCCTCCTAGGGAAATACATTCTCTGATTGGCCTTCGTTACTAGTTTCACTGTGTTCTCTTTCCTCTTAGTGTCCTCACATGTGTTCACCAAATACAAATATGCAAATCCATAGAACACAGCACTTTGAAAAGATAATAGGATACTAAGATAAATAAGATAACATTAATAAGATAATAGGTAATCAATAATATTCGAATATGCAAATTAGGTTTCCTTAGATTCCTGCTTCCTCGTTTCTATTCAGTTATAGCTGCCCACTCTCTCAACCGCAGCATCTCTGCTCAGTAGAGCCTGATAGACACAGTCCCTCCTCTTCATGTCCACAACCATCTCAATGTTTAGTGGGAGATTAATAGCCTGACACCATGTGACCAATTTAGACACCTCTTTCCAGTATGCAATCTCACAATTGTTTCTAAAAAGACTGTGGTGTCATCTGCAAATTTTATGATGATGTTGTTTGGATGGTAGCAACGCCATGCGTGTAAAGAGTGTACAGCATAAGGGCTGAGTACACAGCCCTGAGGAGTGCCTGTGTTCATTGTGATGGGATGTTGAGGTCTACTGGTGAAGAATCTCAGTAGACAGTTACACAGTGCAGAAGGCAGGGTGGATCCAGGGTGGCTGGTATAATGCTCATTGACACAGTTCTTCTGGATTGAGTCTGTCTCAGTTTGTTCTGTTGCTTCATGTTATTCCAGACAGACTGATGATGATGAGATCAGATCTCTGTGTGGAGCACTGGCTGTTGTCAGACTCCTTCTGCAAACAAAAATCTCACTGGATTATTACAATTGATGGCAAAAATAATGTTTGTAAATGTATGTTTTTGTTGTTGGTGAAAATACTAGTGGCTTACGAATTTTGCACAGTACTGTTTACCTTATCTTATGTCATGCAATTAGTTTATTTTCTGCTTTGTTGAGGGATATTAAGTACATGTACTTGTAGATGGAATCAGATACCAATCTGGAACTGAACATTTTATTAAACTTTGCTACTTAAATAAGAAAAAAAAAACATTGAAGATTACAGAACAACTGATTGTGATGGTCACCCCAAATTCCAACTTTTACAACTTTTTTACACAACAAAGAAGAGCAATGAACAACACTCATCAGTTTGTGAATCTTGTAACAAAGAATAATGCAACAAATGGATAGAGCATGTGGTATGTTGCCATTGCTGGTTGATATGATTTGTGTAAAAAAAAAGAAAGAAAAGAAAAGAATGCATTCTACAACCTGGAGTAAAACAGCAGATATACCATGTCAGGTTGCGAATGATTGTTCACGTAGTCAGCATTTAAAATTTAACAGGGCATCTTGGTTTATTCATTTTATCATGAATTACCACTAACACTACATAACACCAACAATTAATAAGCTTTAAAATTCTTGTTGTTGTGCCAATAAAGCCACTTGAATCTTGAGTTGAAAAATCCAGTAATTGTATTACCAAAATAAAAATAACAGTACAAATACAAAAATGCAGATATATATATATTGGAGGAAAGAACCCATTTCCTCTTCATGGTTCAACATGCTGAATATGAGCACATGTTCAACATTGTCTTATATGTGCGAAGGGTCCTTTTGCATGTTTTCCCTCTATGGTCCTATATATATGTGTATAGATAGATATTTAATGACGCCATAAAGGTAAAACATGCAAAAGGACATAAACGTTACTGTGGCAATGTACAGTAGGTGGCAGTAATGCTCCAAAGCAGCGAACGGACATTAAACAAGAAGAAGGACCTTGCGCACAAACAAGAAATGAGTGTATAAGCACATTGATAAATCTAATAGACAATAAGTGATAGGTTCGCTGCTGTTTACTACAACATATGTGCATTTGTCATGTTAAACATGTAAGCTACGAGGGAACATTTCGTCTTGATAATGCACTGTACTGGAAATGTGAAGCGATAGAAGTCCAGGATGTTATTGGAGGCAGGTAAGATTATGTTTACTGACATTTCACTTTGAAATATTCTAAGTTAGCTGCACGTCACGCTTCCAGTTTTAAGTGATTAGAATTATATTTCTGCCACCTGTTATGCGTGATGTGCGAATTGTTCCGTCAATAAAGTTTTTTCTTCTTCTTCTGTGTTTGACTAGATTGTGATCATTGATGACGGCTAACGTTGTCTGTTTAGATATTCATATATAATCCTTCTTTGCTGACTGAATACAGACATCTTCGAATCAGATGACACGGACAATGCCCCTGTGTAATGCTCTGTATAATTGAATTATAATGATGATTTTGCATATTGTAGATACATTTACATTTACACATTATTTCCATTTTAATACAGGGCAGTGAACCTCCAGGAACAGACTTGAAGAACCCTTCGGTAGGATGACTTGCTTAACTTTATTTAAGACATCCTGTCTTAGGCCATAGGTTGTGTAAACAATGCTGCGGTGGTTTTCCGCAGAAGAGTCCAGCTCTGCGCATGGAGTAAGTACATTTTTTGAATATCTCATAATGAGATATGTATTCTCTCTATGATCAGACATCAGCCTTATATATTTAATGTGGAAATGACTAGGAGTGAAGAGTGCCTTTTATTTTTAAATACTTGCAAATATGTTATTTCAGCATATTGATTTTATGAGCAGCAAGTCCCTCGACTATAGCGAAATAAAACCCTTCAGAACCTCACCCCTTTACACCGTGCATTGCATAAATGTTCATCATCATTAATAGAAGCTTTGCTTGTCTCAGGCTCCTGGCTCCCCGCAGGTGGACATGGGCAGCGATGTAAGATTTACTGAGGTCACGGAGCAGCTAACACAGATGGAGGAACTTGTGGCCAATTTAAAAGAGCTGATCAGGGAGAAGGATGCAGCACTCAGCAGTAAAGATAACCAAGTCAAGGTAATTTGTAGTTTACAAATATGCTCAAATGGTCAATGACATGACGCTTTTTAGATTGAGTTTATTAAAATTGCATAAAAATGCAATTCAAACATAGTTACTTTATTTACATCCCTTTAATGATAAACATGTATTTAATTTCTCAATTTTGGGGGGTGGGAAATTTCTTGTTTCTCTTCCCAAATTCTCGATGACATTTGTTTGCAAATTAAATATTACTGGTCATTTAGTACATTCATACAGATGGTCTTGTATTGTCTGCACATTCAATTTTAAACTGTGTGTACTTGTTATGTAAGGTAAGGCACATCAAGTTTATTTAATTATACATTTGAAAGAGAGGCCTTGTCCTGCTCAGTGCATATCAGGATATATCACAAATATCTTTTGGAGTAAATGCAATTAAACTTGGCTTGTGTCACGTGTTGGTTTCTGTTTGTTCCCTTCTGTCCTCATTTGGTTAAATTGGTTAAGCAGCTTACTTCCAAACTTTTGTGTTATCTCTATTTCTTTCCGCATTCTTGGACTTTTATTGTTTAACTTATATTGCACTTTTACAAGTCGGCCTTATGGACGCTGAAAGTATTGCTCATTGTGATAGAGATCATTTTGTACAGAGATCAGATGTCATGTGACACATGGATGTGGCACTGCATAAAGATTGTCCTCTTATTAACATACATAAAACCAAATAAAAGAAATTTCGACCATTTACCAATGCAGTTTTACATTAGACTGTTGATTTGCACAGACAAAAGTGTTATTACAAAGAAAATCATAATCATAGAAATTGCATTTCAGTTTTTTTTTGTATTGCACTTATTAAGCCATTTCAACATATTGTTATTATTTATAATTTACTTATAATTTTTTTTTAATTAAATATTTACAGGGTTAGAAAACAAAAACAACATTTAAACAGAAAGAAACAAAAAAAAAAACAGAGAAAAAAGGGAAGTAATAATGAAATATATTTTCGTTAATACATTGAAGTATAATGAAAATATAATACCTGAATTAACATTAATGAGCTTCAAAAGTTTCCAATTGATTGGTTCTTATTATTATACGCAGCTTCCTCTGTGATTAGTGTCTATGTTTGTGCACACATAAGAAAATAGTTATTTAGTCAGTCCCCGATGCTTGGAGTTCTCAGAGTTGATTTGTAATGTGAGCTGTGTGTGTTTGTTTGTAGGAGCTGACAGAACAAATGCAGCACTTGCGGGGTGAGAGAGAAAACTTTCAGTCAAAGTTGGAGGCAGAACGTCACATTTCTCGGGCTCGGATCAAGGATCTGATGGAGAAACATGAGGCAGAGCTGCTCAGGGCTGCTGATAAACACGAGGTGGAGTTGTCGGAGAAGGAGCAGGCCTTACGCAGACAGCTTGAGACTCTCCAGCGCTCTATATCACAGCCCGCAGATGCATCAGCAAACCTATCCACCTGCATTACAGCTCAGAGAGTCACAGAGCTGCAAGGTAGACAATCATGTCACATGCTTGGAGAATGTTGTCTGCAGTTTGACCTTCCTTTCTTAATTGAACTCAGTGTTGGATAAGCACCTGTCACAGTAGCTTAAATAAATACATTTTCTCTAAAGATCTATAAACTTTTTCTTAATGGATCACTGCAATACACAGCGTCTAATGTCTCTATTTAGGGAAGGGCACGAGTACTTCAAAAATGCCACATTGTGCCCGGCATATTGTCTAAATTAATATAATTTAATTGAATGTAGCTGTAATACGTTATAGAGCATTAAATCTGATATTCCCATAAAGTTTATTCATGATTTTATCAAATATTATGTTCCAAAAAGGTCCCACTTTGTATTACGTGTCTTAGAATTCTGTGTAATTAGTAATATAATTAATTATTAGGTACAATGTTAGGCTAGGGGTCAAGTGTGGTGGTATGTTTAGGTTTAAGGGGAAGTGTCAACAGTATTAATAATTGACATAACTTAATTATTAATTAGACAGGTAATTACAGGATGGTATTTTAAAATGTAAGTGCAAAAAACATGTTTGCATACAGATAAGCACATTGTGTCAAATTATTAATTTAAATGCAAGTAAAAAAACAACCAAAAAAAAAAAACTGTACCCCATAAATTGTACACCATTTTGGACACAAATTTGCCCGAACAAGGATGTGAAAACAATCCTGAAAAGGTTCAAATGTTGCCTAGACCATCTGAAGGAACTTTAATCCCTTTATAGTATGTTCTGGCTATTGACATAGTTTTGTAAAGGACTAAAGCCATAAAACATTCTTACTCTACATCCAAAAAAGTATTACACTAAGACTGACATTTAGATTGAGGAATATACAGTATATGACGTTTGTATATTATCTTAAATAGTTCTCAATTCTGGCTATTGAGGTCCCGTTTCCTGGCTTTACATGGGTAGTTACTTTGCTAACTTTATTTTGTGGGCCCATTCTATTTTTTGTTTTCAGACATTCAAAGCCTGAAGATATTTAAATAAACATACAACTTTTTTTTTTATTTGCACTACATTGTGTTGTGGATCATCTCATTGATCCTGATCATCATCATTTCATGCCTTGTAGAGCTTAGTTCTATTGTAAATCTTTAAAGCAACACGTATGTCATGTTTTAAACATGTAACAGACACCTTCTTCTAATGTGCCTACATTATATTAGGAAGCTGTTTATTATTTTCTGTTAAAGATGTTATGTATCCTGTCATTGCATTTTTTTTTTTTTAACTCTGTGTCTTTCCTTATCTGTGGCTTTGTTTTAATATCTCTGTCTGTTTTGTCCTTGTCCAGCCCAAGTGAAGCTAAAACAAGCTGAGGCCAGTAAAGCAGAAGCAAAGTTCTTAAAAATGAAAGCATGGTCCAAATCTCGGATCAGGCAGCTCGAAGAGGAACTCAAAAAAGTTCAGGTAAGACTGTGTGTGTGTGTGTGTGTGTGTGTGTATTTGCACAGATGAATATCCAGCTAAATGAAATGAACTTCTTTCTGTTTTTGACTTCAGTCTGGATTATGTATCGATATGTCCCCTGATGTCACGTCCTTACATAGTCGCATTACCGAATTGCAAGAGGAGAGGGAGGAAATACTCAGCAAACTGGAGCTGTATGAAGATATGAAGGCAAAAAATGGTAGGAAATTGAGTCATGAGTCAATGTTTTTAATTTGCATTAGGAATTGAAATTTTAGGTATTTTGTCTATTCAAGCACTTGACAGATGCAGTAATTGATGTCTGGAGATTATATGTCTCAATATTTGCTTTTAACCCCTTTGCGTGCAAACATCGCTGACGGCCCCAGTTTATTATTGTTTCACTTTCACAGCACATTAAACATCACTGTCTTACTTCATCTGGACAAACTGTGCATCAATGGAAAGTTTAAAGACTCAAGCTTCGATATTTGACCAATATTTTGATAAAACATTGTTGCAGTGACAGATATTTAGTGATTTATGTCAGGAGTGCAAAATAATAAATCCGTATTATGCCACATTTTGAATAGAAATTCACAACTCCCTCATATTCAGTCACGTCAAGAGCGGTTTATTTGTGTTCACATAGACTCACTGAACAGCGTCAATAAGGATTTACAGACCAAAGATGCATATCTGCGGAGATATTTGGATATATTTACTGATGTTTACTTCATATTTCTTCAGACAGAATCGTCATTTCTATTCATTTTCCACGGATTTACGCGATCAGATGATAAACAGCCTCTCCCAGCGATCTGTGTGTGCGTGCAGTAGTCACAGCTCGTGCGGTGTGTGACTCAGACTCTGATTGGGTCTTTCAAACGTCAATCTTAGAGTTTCATATCTGGACACCGCCCCATCGTGTCACATGCTTCCTGCACACTTCCTGGTAGTTATCTGGCCAAAACAACACTGAAACACCTCTGTACACACGAAATATCCGAATAATAAACCCGCGATTACGATGGTAAAGCTTGGTATGAGAATTTCTTGAGATCTGGGGCGTTTTTATAAAAAAAATCGAAAATGTACATCGGAAATGCTAACTTGTGCAGCGATGAAAAAGGCTACAAATAACATATTTTTACAACAGTAAACGACCAAATTCCACCCCTGATCGCTAAAGGAAGTTATTATAAACACTCGATCGGGGTTTAAAGTGAGTTTTGAGTAAAAGTGTATTAATAATTTCATAAATTGTCAGATGTAGCTTGATGCTAACGTTAGCACCAATGCTACTAATAGCAGGTGCTTTTCTTCTTCATAATAATTCACGTAAGGTCGTAAGAAAATGTTTTGTTGTATTTTTATAGTAAGACTTTTGATAAATAAGGGCTAAATGCAAAGAGAGACTGAAGTGAGATCGCTGCTTTGTTGCTTTGTAAAGCCTGAAAAACCACAATCAAGGCTAATAAAGGTGGAATAAAAACAAAAGAATAATGATAAAAGAATAATGCGGATAATGTGTCATACTTGGCGGAGGTGTGAAAGAACCGTTTGGTGAGAACAATACAATCATGATTCGGGCAGTTTTCAACAGTGAAACATACACAAAGAGCACAGGAGAGTTTACATGTGAGATCTTACAGAGATGACAAGGGCCATAAATCAATCTGATTAGCCTTCTCTAAAAACACACATGACATGGCCTTAGAAAATATTTCATAAAATTCACAGTTTTACAGATTCGATTATAAAAAATTTTATGAAGTCTTGGAAGACTTGTGGCCTTAGCTACACTGTGTTTTCAAACTCATTTCCTACATCAACATTTTTTTAAATACATTTAAAACATATGTTTTTAATATTTTTATTTTTGTTTTTATGTTTGAGCTTATATATCTGTATTATCATAAAAGTCTGAGTGATTCTGATTCCTGAACAGTAAACTTTAAAGTGTCAGCTTTGTGAACAAAGGTTGATTATGTATCTAGTCAGAAAGAATCATGAGCAGAAACCTTTTTATTTTGGGTATGTAATTTCGGTCTCCATGCCAAAAAAGGGGGGTTACTAGTAAGGGGTTAATGACCCTACACTATTAAAAAATACCCCTTCATACATCCAAATAGGTTTTTATTTTTTATTTATTTATTTTGGCCATGTTTAGCATGAGAATCCAACACTTTAAAGGGATACTACACCCTAAATTTTGTCATTACGGTAATCACTTACACCCATGTAGTTTCAAACATGTAGAAAACGACAAAATTTTAATTTTGGTGTGAAATATCCCTTTAACAGTGTAAGTAAGTCAGAATGCATGTAATGGCATTAGACTTCCCCTTTAAAGCACATTTTTATTTGAAGTTTAAATTTGGTTAATTTGACATGGAATGACCAAAAAATGTAAAGTGATGCTTCTTTTTGAGACATTTTTGTGTATATTATTTATTCAGTGAGCAGTCACATCATGCATTGATTAATGGTTAGATGATTGATCATTACTTCAGTTACTTGTGCCCATTCCTAAATTGAATGTTGTCTTATGTTAAGATTTTCTTGAGACATCAATAGATGAACTGCAGAAGCAGCTTATGGAATATAAGGAACAGCAGAGGAAGATGCAGGCCGACCTGGAGCAGGTGACCAAAAGAGCAGCATCACAGGCAATGATATATTTATTGGTTTTGCTTTTTTGACTTAATTATAAAAGAAATATTCCACACAAGTTTGTGCATTGAAGTGATTACCACAGGGAAGGGGTGTTCATTAGAATTTAAACTATGGTTAAACCGCTGTAGTGGACATCCATTTGTGTCTTGTTGCTTTTATTTACATAGCAGTAAATAATATTATGTCCTTGGGTCTCTGGAAAAGGATTTTGTATTATTTACTTTTTAGAATCTGTGAAAATGTGAGTAATTTTAACAATATAGAGATCATACAAAATGCATGATATTTTTATATTTAGTACTGTCCTTAGTAAGATATTTAACATAAATGATGTTTATATTTAGTACACAAGAGAGAGAAAAAAATGCTGAGATTTTTAAAATAACCCTTTTAATAGTTTGTGAACCCTTTATTCTTTAATACTGTGTGTGGTTACCTGGATGATCCACGACTGTATTTTGTCTTGTGATGATTGTTCATGAGTCCCTTGTTAAATTTGAACAGTTGAACTGAGCAATTTTCTTTAGAAAAATACTCAATATCCTGCGGAAGTTTTCTTTTCTTTTCTTTTGCATATTTAAACCCTTTTCCAGCAGTGACTGTATGATTTTGAAATACATCTTTCACACTGAGGACAATTGAGGGACTCAAACACAACTATTAAAAAAGGTTCAAACATTCACTGATGTTCCAGCAGGAAACAAGATGCATTAAGACCCAAGAGGAACAGGATGAAGATGTCCAAATTTTTCTTATTTTGTTGAAATATATATATTTTTGAATTTAGTACTTCTCTTCAGAAGCAACAGAGGATATTTGCAATTTACCTTGATCTTCAAATTCTAAAAGTTTTCACCCCCTGACTCTTAATGCATCATGTTTCCTTCTGGAGCATCAGTGAATGTTTGAACCTTTTTTCTCAATTGCCCTCAGTGTGAAAAGAGGGATCTCAAAATCATATAGTCACTGCTGGAAAGGGTCTAAATATTCAAAAGATGCTGGATAACTGAAGATTCTGCAGGACATGGAGGATTTTTCTGAAGAACAGTGCTCAGTTTAACTGTTAGGAACAAACAAGGGACTCGTGAACAACCATCACAAAACACAAATCCAGCAAACCACACACAGTATTAAGATCCAAGGGTTAACAAACTTTTGAATGGGGTTATTTCAGGTATTTTATTTCATTTCAGGTTTTTTTTTTTTTTTTTTTGGACTAAATGTAAACATTTATGTACAATATCTTACTCAGAACAGTACTAAATAACACGCATTTTGTACGATATCTCTTTTGTTAAAACTATTTTCACAGATTCTGCAAGCGATTCACAAACTTTCAAGTGGCACTGTTTCTATGTGTATGTGTTTTTGTTAACAGGTGAGTGAAACGGGCAGCATGGATGATGTTCAGGTGATGGAGTGGCAAGAAATGATTACCATGGTGACTGAGGCAGAAAGGGTTCAACATCAGGGTCACGAGAAGAATGTCATGGCCTTCAGAATGAGCCATATCGAGGAGGAGAGAGAGGGTGAGGATGCATATGCTATAATGCTATATAAATGTTTAGATTCTACCTAAAAGTATCAACAGCTGTTTGGTAGACAAAGCATGACTATCAACTGTGACTTAAATAGAAGTGCAAGTCTATACAGTCCAGTGTTGCATGGTATACTGGTGCTAGATATGTTAATATTATGGTACTTTATGATATCTTCACGATTCGTTTTGATCCAATTCATGGGATATTGATTTGATCATAATGTGATTCTTGATGCATCATGATGCCGCTTGTCCTTTTTATATTGTACACATGCAAAGCATACACAAGCATTTGAAAGTGGCCGTCTGTTTGCAGGGTTAATACTTGTCCACTCGTTCAGGTTTTATATGGCATGTACATAGCAGTGGTGGACCGTAACAAAGTACTTTTATCTGATCATTTTTTATTTATTTTTTTGAGAAAATTTTACTTTTACTTCACTATATTCCAATGCATAATATCATACTTTTTACTCCACTACATTTCTTAAAAACATGTTGTTCCTCGTTATTTTAAACTGGAGAAATCACCACCTGCTTCCAGACGAGATAAAAAGTGACTGATTTGTGATTGAGCACATACTTTTCAATGAACCTGTTAAATCGGTTTATCTGGTCAGAGCAAGTGACAATTTGCATAACTCTTCATACATGTATATGTGTGTGTGTAAAAATATATATACATGTGTATATATACAGGTGCTGGTCATATAACTAGAATATCATCAAAAAGTTTATTTATTTCACTAATTCCATTCAAAAGTGAAACTTGTATATTATATTCATTCATTACACAAATACTGATGTATTTCAAATGTTTATTTCTTTTTATTTTAAAGATTATAACCGACAACTAAGGAAAAACCCAAATTCAGTATCTCAGAAAATATAACTTAAGGCCAATACAAAGAAAGGATTTTTGAAATCTTGCCCAACTAAAAAGTATGAGAATTGGGGCTCCTTTTGCCTGAATTACTGCAGTAATGCGGCGTGGCATGGAGTCAATCAGTCTGTGGCACTGCTCAGGTGTTATGAGAGCCCAGGCTGCTCTGATAGTGGCGTTAAGCTCTTCTGCATTGTTGGGTCTGGCATATCGCATCTTCCTCTTCACAATACCCCATGGATTTTCTATGGGGTTAAGGTCAGGCGAGTTTGCTGGCTAATTAAGAACAGGGATACCATGGTCTTAAACCAGGTACTGGAAGCTTCGGCACTGTGTGCATGTGCCAAGTCCTATTGGAAAATTAAATCAGCATCTCCATAAAGTTGGTCAGCAGCAAGAAGCATGAAGCATCTTTTCCTTCCCTTCGCCTCTCTATTAATGTGCTTGGACACAGAGCTCTGTGAACAGCCAGCCTCTTTTGCAATGACCTTTTGTGTCTTGCTCTCCTTGTGCAAGGTGTCAATGGTCGTCTTTTGGACAACTGTCAATTCAGCAGTCTTCCCCCATGATGGTGTAGCTTACAGAACTAGACTGAGAGACCATTTAAAGGCTTTGCAGGGGTTTTGAGTTAATTAGCTGATTGGAGTGTGGCACCAGGTGTCTTCAATATTGAACCTTTTCACAATATTAAAATTTTCTGATAGCTAAATTTGGGATTTTCCTTAGTTGTCAGTTACAATCATCAAAATTAAAAGAAATAAACATTTGAAATATATCAGTCTGTGTATAATGAATGAATATATTATACAAGTTTTATTTTTTGAGTGGAATTAGTGAAATCAACTTTTTGATGATATTCTAATTATATGACCAGCACTTGTGTGTGTAATATATGTATATGTGTGTGTATGTGTATGTGATTTAATTAATTGCACTTCAAATTTGGAGAAATTACTCTGAAAAGATAATTCAAAGTCACTGTTGTGCAAAGCATCAAACCGAGATTACAAAAAGTAGGTTCATCAAGAAATATTTAGTTTGATACAATTTATAACATATAGCCTACACTTTTAGACCATGTGAGTTGATGATGACTGAATTGTCATTTTTGGTTGGGTGAACTATAACTTTAATAATTTATTTTCTTAATTTTATTATTATTACTATGAAAATATGAAATTATTTATTTAATGAAATTATACTCTAAATAATGATCTAAAACTGCCAATAGGTGGTGATAAATGTCTTAATGATCAAGTCATCAAGTCATTTGTTCCCTCATTTGATTCGTTCAAATGGCTGATTCATTCAGGAGTGAAGGAAATGGTTCTTTATGAATGGTTCATTGAATCATTAGGCTTGTTCGACTTGAAGTGGATCATCACCATCAGACCGATCGGTGTGTGACATCAAAGTACCGCAAGAGCTTAGAGAGCAAATGACTCCTTGTGCTTCTGAATCGCTCTCGAAATATTTTGATGTCATACACTGATCGGTCTGTGCAGCGCCACTTCAGAGCCAACGCAATTATGGCCAATGGTTCAACGCACCAAATGGTTTCAACCCAATTCGTTCAAAACGTGGATTAAGAAATGAAATGCCACTACGGGTTGCTCGGAGATGAACATTTCTGATTTGTCTTTGTTTTGTTTGGCAAAATTGAGCAAAAAAGACGAAATTAACACAATATTTACTTCTTAATGAACTGTAGTATAAGATGAGTATCACATTTGCACTTGTGTTAAATTGCATTTAGCCTACAGCTTGTGTGATATTTTAGGAATGTTCTCTAGGCCCCATCAGTGCATTAAATGTGTTAATAATTTTAACGCGCTATGTTTC
This sequence comes from Carassius auratus, assembly GCF_003368295.1. Classification (NCBI taxonomy): domain Eukaryota; kingdom Metazoa; phylum Chordata; class Actinopteri; order Cypriniformes; family Cyprinidae; genus Carassius; species Carassius auratus. The sequence goes on from NC_039285.1 coordinate 16,382,698, forward strand.
TCGATAATAAATTCATCTAATAAAAGTGTTAAATTACCAGCCCTACATGTGTGTGTGTTTTGATAGTGTATGTCTAGCTCCCCTCCACCTGTTTTTTTGAACACGATTATATAAAATATATCACATAAAATTAAATATAAAAAATAACAAAGTAAACTAAATTAACAAGTTAAACATTCATCGATAAGTACTTTTTAATACTTAAGTACACAAAAAATCGTAATACTTTTTTCCGTTTACTTGATTTGTATACTTCGGGCACCACTGGTACACGGAATGACATTTAAAAACAGTGACAGTGAACATGAAATACAAGAATACATTCTGCCTGGACAGCCACTTATTGCTTGTTATAAATGAGCCAGATACATTTCATATACATTTTACACATGCCCATGAGTTCATATAGCCTACATTTTACTGTGTTTTCTCTAGTTGTCTTTTTTTTTTTTTTATCTTTAACCTTTTACCTTGGTTACATGAAATGTGCTTCTTCTTTATTTTTTTCTGTTGTCCTTGCTATGAATTGTGAAAGAGGTTAATCACTTAATAAAATACTGAGATATTTGGGTTTCTTATGCCCGTTTCATACGGGATGTGTAAGCAGAGCTGCACATATACAGAGAAGCAGCGGCACTGCCACGCCTTTTCAGTGTGGATCCTCTAATCTGTTAACATGGGTGCTGGAAATATATGTGCCACTTATGCCTCTAGTGTGAAACGAGCCTTAAATATCAAAATGTTTGGTTTGTTTTTTGATTACATTTGATTTGTAACACTTCTCTCCCTCCTATTGGCCCTGAGACCCTCCTCCTCCCCATCTCCACCTCTGCTCCTGCCCTGCATGATGGGTGCAGCCACTGAGAACAGTTTCCCATCAGTTTTGTGCATGCAGGTTTCATTGCCTCCATTGTTTGCTCCCGTCTGTGCTGCCAGTAATTTTCTGGAACTCTTCATCCTCTCCTAAGGAAACTCTGGCAGCACAGACAAGGCTGATTTATGGGGTCCTGTCCTTCAAATGTTGCTTTATCCTCCTTTTTCTGCCCTTTTCACCTATTCTTCTAAATCACTTGCCAAGTCTCTGCTATAAAACAGACCTTTATCAATTGTCTACGTGGTGTAATATCGGAGTATTTGTCTGTACAGTGAAAGTAATTGGGGACCAATGTTGTTTTCTTTATTTTTTTTTCTGGTGCTCACTGATTATTTCCTCACAAACTCCCAAAAAAGATGTCTTTATAATATAAAGGAAAATTGCACCTTTGCATTGTCATTTATATATATACATATATATAAAAGCAATTCAAATAAAAACACTATGGTAACGCTTTCTATGGATGAATGAGGCATTATAAAAATAAATTCTCCTATGTTGTAGAAAAGTTTTAATGTATCATAATATTTATTTGTGGTTATAGTTTTTCAGAGTATAATGATTTATAACACAATGAACATGTTGCATCCACTTAAATTACAATGAATTATATTTCCCACAGTTATAAATATAAGTCTAATGTTTTGGTATTGTTTGAGATCTGCACAGTAACTTAATGTAACGACAGACAAAAGAGGAGGAAGCAATTGCAGGCAATCAGATGTTGTTTATTGATAAGGAATGTCCAGAGTGTTGGCAATGGCAAGGAAGGTCTACGGTGGCGTGCGAAGAGCGGGATGGTGAAGTCAGCGGTGCAGGTGAAGGTGGTCAATGGTAAGAACCAGGAACAGACCGGAACACTGACACGCGGACGACAACACGAATCCAACCAGCACACAAACACGGAAGACGGTAATCCAGTTTGTACGTGGAGACATAAGAGAGGATCTGACAACAGAGAGAGAGCGAGGTGAGTATAAGTAGCAGAGGTATGATGACGATCAGCTGGAGCGAGACAATCAACACCCAGGTGATGACAATCAACAAAACGAACACATGGAGACAACGTAAGTACAAAAACAATAACAAAACATGACACGGAGGAAACACTGGATTTCCTACCGTGACAGTACCCTCTCCCCTAGGACGTCACCTGACGTTCCCAGCCTGCTTTACCTGTAGATTGTAATCATCTATAAGGTGGTGATCCAATATGTCCCGAGCAGGAACCCAACTCCTCTCCTCCGGACCGTAACCTTCCCAATCCACCAAGTACTGAAAACCGCGTCCCCTCCGTCTAGAGTCCAGAATACGATTAACCAAATAGGTGGTTTCCCCATTAACGAGACGAGGCGGGGGGGGAACCGGAGCAGGCGGATTAAGACGGGAAGAAATCACCGATTTAATTTTGGAGACGTGGAACACGGGATGAATCCTCCTGTACGCCGGAGGAAGGCTAAGACGCACGGTAACCGGATTAATAATCTTGGTAATAGAAAACGGGCCAATAAATTTGGGAGCAAGTTTGTTAGAAACGGACCGCATAGGAATGTTCTGGGTAGAAAGCCACACTCTTTGACCGACGACGTAACGGGGAGGCTTCGACCGGTGGCGATCGGCCTTAGCCTTGGTGCGCGACCTAGCCTGGAGCAGAGCTCTGCGAGCTCTGGTCCAGGTGCGGTGACACCTCTGGACTAATGCGTGTGCGGAGGGGACCGAAACCTCGGATTCCGTACTGACAAAATTAGGTGGTTGGTACCCTAAACTACACTTAAATGGAGACATGCCCGTAGATGACACTGGCAAAGAATTGTGTGCGTACTCCACAACTGAGAGTTGCTGACACCAGGACGAAGGATTATTGGAAACCAAACATCGCAAAACCCTCTCGACATCCTGATTGGCTCGTTCGGTTTGACCATTGCTCTGGGGATGGAACCCGGAAGAAAGACTAACAGTCGCTCCTAACAATTTACAAAACTCTCGCCAAAATTTGGACACAAATTGGGGACCCCTGTCAGAAACCACGTCTGTCGGGAGGCCATGTATGCGGAAGACGTGGTCAATGACAGCTACCGCTGTTTCCTTGGCTGAAGGTAATTTGGGCAAGGGAATAAAATGAGTCGCCTTCGAGAACCGGTCCACTACGGTTAAAATCACCGTATTGCCTTTAGAGGGCGGGAGGGCGGTGATAAAATCTAGCGAAATGTGGGACCAGGGTCTTGAAGGGACAGACAGCGGTAAGAGTAACCCATCTGGAGGTCGATTGGAAGTCTTACCAATAGCGCAAACTGAACAAGCCAAGACGAAATCGTGGACGTCACGAGCCATACCAGGCCACCAAAATCGTTGCTTGACCAGAAATCTAGTTCTACTAACCCCTGGGTGACAAGCAACACTGGAACAATGACCCCACTGGAGAACGTCTGACCGTAACCTCTCCGGCACAAACAATCGGTTCGGTGGGCAACGAGCCGGGGGCGTTACCCCTTCTAAGGCGGTCAACACCTTCGATTCGACCTCCCATCTGAGCGCGGAGATAATGATGGTCCCCGGTAAAATGGGCTCGGGAGTAGCAGTACGATCGGAACGCTCAAAAAGACGGGATAAAGCATCGGGTTTGATGTTTTTGGAACCCGGCCGGTAAGAAAGTGTAAAATCGAAACGACCGAAAAACAATGCCCACCGAGCCTGCCTGGAGTTAAGTCTTTTGGCGGTTCTAATGTATTCGAGATTCTTATGGTCTGTCCATACAATGAAAGGTACACCCGACCCTTCAAGCCAGTGACGCCATTCTTCCAGTGCAAGTTTGACTGCCAACAACTCTCGATTGCCAATGTCATAATTAACTTCTGCAGGAGATAAACGGTGAGAATAATACGCGCACGGATGCACCTTTCCGTCTGAGGATGCGCGTTGGGATAACACTGCTCCTACCCCCACCTCTGACGCGTCGACCTCCACTATGAATTGACGTGAGCGATCAGGGGTGACGAGAATGGGAGCTGAAACAAAGCAGCTTTTCAGTTTGGCAAACGCAGCCTCAGCTGCGTCTGACCACCTGAACGTCAAACTAGGGGAGGTCAAGGCGGTCAGAGGAGCGGCTAGTTGGCTGAAATTGCGAATGAAACGCCGGTAAAAATTGGCGAACCCCAGAAATCTCTGCAGGGCCTTGCGAGACTCAGGGGATGGCCAATTTACCACAGCCTTAACCTTCTCAGGATCCATGCGAACACCCTCAGTCGAAATGATGTGTCCTAGAAAAGAAACAGACTGTGCATGAAAAACGCATTTCTCCGCCTTGACAAACAATCCATTCTCTAGCAACCGCAGAAGCACTCGTCGTACGTGTTGCACGTGTTCCTGGAGAGACGAAGAAAAGATCAATATGTCATCCAGGTAAACATATATGAACAGATCGACCATGTCTCGCAACACGTCATTAACGAGTGCTTGAAAGACTGCCGGCGAGTTGGTTAGCCCGAACGGCATAACGCAGTACTCAAAATGGCCTCTAGGGGTGTTAAAGGCAGTCTTCCACTCATCCCCCTCCCTGATGCGGACCAAATGATAAGCATTACGTAAGTCCAATTTAGTGAAAACGGACGCTCCCTGCAACCTCTCAAAAGCTGAAGACATAAGCGGCAAAGGATAGGTATTCTTTACCGTTATGTTGTTCAGCCCTCGGTAGTCAATGCAAGGTCGCAAGGATCCGTCCTTCTTTCCCACAAAAAAGAACCCCGCCCCCGCTGGAGAAGAGGAAGGGCGGATAAACCCCGTTGCTAGAGAACTGGATATATATTTCTCCATGGCCGCCGTCTCTGGAACAGACAAAGAATATAACTTGCCCTTAGGCGGAGAAGTACCTGGCAATAACTCTATCGCACAGTCATAGGGACGATGAGGAGGAAGAGAATCAGCACGAGACTTACTGAACACCTCCTTCAGGTCGTGGTACTCCGCGGGCACGCTAGCCAAATCCACTGCTTCCCCCTGAAACACAGACTCAGAAACATTAACACCAGCAGACAAAAGACAAGACAAATGACATTCCTCGCTCCAGCTAACCACAGATCCAAGGCGCCAATTGATGCTGGGGTTGTGTTTCTGAAGCCAGGTGTGACCGAGAACGATGGGGGATGAAGGTGAGTCCGTAATGTAGAATGATATCTCCTCTGTATGATTGCCAGAGGTGGTGAGGGAAACAGGTAAGGTGGTCTGAGTGATGACTGGTAGTCTGTGTCCATTGAGAGCAAAGGGTGCAATGGGGTGTTTGAGGGAGGTGAGAGGAATGTTGAGCTTACTAGCGAACTGGAAGTCCATGAAATTACCCTCTGCCCCAGAATCCAACAAGGCGTGATGCTCGAGTGCGTGGGTGGACCACCGTAGACTCACCGGAAGGAGTGTCGATGTAGAAGAGGTCTTTCTGGCAGAGATCCCACCCGATAGTAGCCTCCGTCTTACTATCGGGCTTGGTCTTTTACCGGACAACGCTGGATGTGATGTTCTTGACTGCCGCAGTATAAACATAGTCCCAGGGATCTCCGCCTGATCCTCTCCTCCCGGGAGAGCCGAGCTCGCCCCACCTGCATGGGTTCAAGATCTCCCGGTGGGCTGACCGCAACATCTGAGCGCTGATACTGGGCCTCCGGTCTGTTCGTGAGAACTGCTCTCCCCCTCCGTCTGGTGGCTTGATCGAGTCGATTCTCCACTCTGATGGTTAGGTCAATCAGACTGTTGAGAGAAGTGGGGAGCTCGACGGCGCGGATCTCCTGTTGGATGCGGTCAGCCAACCCATGCAGGAAGTGATCCCACTGCGCCTCCTCGTTCCACTTACACTCCGCCGCCAGGGTGCGGAACTCAATCGAATAGTCAGAAACGGACCTTTCCCCCTGACGTAGGTCCGTGAGAAGCCAAGCCGCTTCCCTCCCGGCGGCGGAGCGGTCGAAGACCCGTCTCATCTCTTCCGAAAGTGCGTGGAACGAGGCACAGCAGCTGTCTTGGTTCTCCCACACCGCCGTCCCCCAGAGGGCAGCCCTTCCCGTAAGTAGAGATAAGACGAATGCCACCTTCATTTCCTCGGTGTAGAACGTGCGGGGCTGCAGGGCGAAGTGCAGAGAACAATGAGACAAAAAAGATCGACAGAACTCTGGCTCACCCGCATATTTCTCCGGGATGGGGAGGCGTGGATCGGGCTGGGAAATCCCCCCGGAGACGATCGGCGGTGTGGGTGGCGTGGGAGGCGCAGCGGGTGACGATTGTTGTTGTTGTTGCGTCTGGAGAACGAGCTCGGACACCTTCGTCACCATTGCTTGGAAGGCTCGACCCATCTCATCTATCGCCTTGTCTTGGCGATCCATACGACCCACAGCTCGTTGCAGAAATTCTTCGAGATGAGATGGGGAGCGATCGCCTGCTGCTTCCATGATGGTCAGATCCTACTGTAACGACAGACAAAAGAGGAGGAAGCAATTGCAGGCAATCAGATGTTGTTTATTGATAAGGAATGTCCAGAGTGTTGGCAATGGCAAGGAAGGTCTACGGTGGCGTGCGAAGAGCGGGATGGTGAAGTCAGCGGTGCAGGTGAAGGTGGTCAATGGTAAGAACCAGGAACAGACCGGAACACTGACACGCGGACGACAACACGAATCCAACCAGCACACAAACACGGAAGACGGTAATCCAGTTTGTACGTGGAGACATAAGAGAGGATCTGACAACAGAGAGAGAGCGAGGTGAGTATAAGTAGCAGAGGTATGATGACGATCAGCTGGAGCGAGACAATCAACACCCAGGTGATGACAATCAACAAAACGAACACATGGAGACAACGTAAGTACAAAAACAATAACAAAACATGACACGGAGGAAACACTGGATTTCCTACCGTGACACTTAATAACATTAACATATTATTACTTGTTTTTTTCTGTAAAATGACTAATAAGCAAAATCATTAAAATCATACAATTTCTTATTAATTCAATAGAACTTTTACGCACACTAGGGATTACCAATATGGCGGTGCGGTGGCTTCTCTTTCATGACGTCAGGAGCAATCCAGTTCTCTAATATAGATCAGTGTATTTATCCCTTAATGTCCCCAGTGTTACCATCTTGTGATGGATACTTCCTGCAGGATATTGCCCCATGTCACAAAAATCAAATAACCTCAGGCTTGCTTCTTGAACATGATTATGTGTTCAATATACTCAAATGTCTCAAATGGCCTCCAAATTTACTAGATCACAATCCAGTAGATCACTTTTGGTATGTGGTGGATCTGGAGATTTGCATTATGGATGTTCTGCACCATGTGATCATGTCAATATGGACTAAAATCTCTGAGGAATATTTGCAGGACTCTATGCAATGAAGAATTAATAGCAGTTCTGAAGACAAAAAGGGGGTCCAACCCAGTACTAGCATGGTGTACCTAGTAGTGGCATGTGAGGGTAGCCTGGGAGTTGGTTTTGTAGCTTGGCAGCACCTTAACCCTGTCAGGGATTATTATTTTTTTTTTTTTTTTCTGTTTCATGATAAGAAAAACAGAACGTGGTCAATCGTGCTAGTGAGGATGTTGAAGCATTGGAGCAGTGACGATAATGTAGAGCCTATAATGAAGTCTCGCTCTAAATTAAGGATAATGATCAAAGTGAATCACTTTCCTTTCTCAAGACCGATTTCTTACTGATTGATTAGTATTGTCATATACAGTACGGACCAAAAGTTTGGACACACCTTCTCGTTCAAAGAGTTTTATTTAGAGAGAATGCCAAGAGTGTGCAAAGCAGTAATCAAAGCAAAAGGTGGCGACTTTGAAGAACCTACAATATGACATATTTTCCGTTGTTTCACACTTTTTTGTTATGTATATAATTCCATATATAATTCCACATGTGTTAATTCATAGTTTTGATGCCTTCAGTGTGAATCTACAATTTTCATAGTCATGAAAATAAAGAAAACTCTTTGAATGAGAAGGTGTGTCCAAACTTTTGGTCTGTACTTTACCTCTTTGTTCAGGGATGAACATTGGTGTATCACTTTTGCTTCCATGCTATAGTTGATTGAAAGACACTGTAGGTGGTATTACCCACTTATTTCTGAGACCAAGGTGAATTTTAGTATTTTAGTCTTCTGGTCCACAGTCATGCTGTTGTTTTGGAAGCAGAATTTGCAGTGTGCACTGCTTACTGCTCTTTTCTCCTTTTTTCCACTCTTAAATCTGCACTAGCATTAGCTGGCAGTTTCTTCTCAACCTTTCTTTTTCCCTCTGCCATCCATTGCCCTAAACATATTTGATCCATTCCTTTTATCTTGTGGCACAAAACTGATTGAGGATGACTGGTTGTTTCCTGGCTGCTCCGATCCAGCATTAGCCAATCGGCAACAGGAAGTGGAGGAGGAGTTGGCCCAGGCCCGTGGACTCTGCCTACAGAAAAGCAGGAAGCCCAAATATTTCACCCCACGCAGCCTACAGGTATGAACTTAAAGGCTCTAGGTAAAATGCATACAGATGAGTGACAAATGAAAGAAACAATCTCTTAGTAAGGTGTTAGATCACCATATGTGTTTTGATAATGGTGGTGTCTAATATGCAAGTTCAGAAGTTCCTTTTAATTGGCTTAAGATATGCAGACTATTGCATATGTTTCACATAATTCCCACACTCATCAAACTGTTCCTGCTGTTCCCTATGAAGGGGGAGGAATTATTGTATTGATAATTATGACATTAGCTCCACCCACACAGAAAATCAGCCACTTTTGTCACCAAACTGTATTTAGTACCTTTAACTTTTTCCTGTGTTGCAAAGTTGAATTAAAAGAATAGTTTAGTCAGAAATGAAAGTCAGAGTATTTTTCTCGCCCTCATATCATTTCAGACTATGACTTTTTCCCTTCAAACACAAAGTAAATGTTTTGAAGAATATTAATGCTGCTTTATTCCATGTCCAGTAATATTAGCATTTAATGATTAGGTTCTGAAAAGTTAACTTAAAAACACAATAAAAGTGGTCACTATTAACTTGTGTGAAATTAATATATTTTGAAGCCATATGATTTAAGTCAGTCACTGAAAGCCTTTGCCCTCAGTCGTCAGTCTCAAATCTCAGTGACACAAGCATAACATTCTAGCATAGTGTGTGAAGATGCACCGTTTAAGGGCTGTCAGTGTAGTTACTTCTCCCATGTTTTGTGACTGATCTCCAATTTGAAGTTTGAATATGTGGAAAAATGCAAGGAGGCTATGAAGGTTTGGAAGAACATGAAGGTGAGTAATAATTGTTTTCCCCCACTTCCATTTCAAGAAGAAGTAATTATTTGTACTTGTTTTCTGTTTTTCTTTTTTTTATATATAATATTAATAATATTAATGATGATGTATGTTTTTTTTTTCTTCTTTTTTTCCTCTACAGGAGGACTTGGAGTATCATAATAGGCAAGACCCAATAGGCGACACTGATTGCGATGTTTTTGTGAATGGAGAAAATATGGGTGGATGGTGGCCCCAGCACAGTGCTGCAGTTACAGGTGTGAAACCCACTAGACACTGGCCATGTTCTACATTTTTTTTTGTGTGTGTGTGTAGGTTTTGGTCTTTTTATTTTTGTCTCACTACACCAGAAGTGTGCGAGTATGATGATCTCCCATCTTTTTTGTAATTTTTTTTTTTTTTTTTAATCTATGTGCACCGACTAAGAATGGTTGTCCAAGTGGATTATATTGAGAAATGTGTAAATTTGGAAGGATTTATCATCTGACTTATTTGTAGGATTTTATGAGATTCTAGCCAACTTTGAAAGCCTCTTACTGTTCTGTGTCAACAGAAAGAAGACACATAATAAAATAACTGTAATAACAGATACACAAGAATAGCTACTAAATAGTACTGAAATAGTCAGGGTTAAAGTGGATAATAGAATAAAGTGCATAGGATGAAAAGTGCAAGTAACATTACCTTACAGATACCTTCCTTTTTGTCTTCTAAAAGGTGTTTGTCTATCATCCTAGCAGCTTTATCTGATGGCACTGTGCATTTTTTTGTGTTATTTCACCACAATGCAGTCAAAATGTAGCAAACCTTTCTCCACTGTTGGAGTCAGAAAGGTGGGATCACCATAAAACTGGCCCTGGAATGCCCTCAGATATGCTGTTCATTACATAAAAAGAATTACACACAAATACATTTTAATTGGAGAAAGAGGTGAGAGTTCAAGGAAAATAAATAAAATATGCCATTTTTTCCCCACTTGTTCAGATGGCTTGAGGTCTGTTGTTGAGGAGCTCGAATTAGAGAGAAACCAACTGCAGGAACAGATTTTGGTCCTTGAGAAACAGTGTCAAGATCTGGAGGACCGTCTGCAACTTCAGGCTCGCATTGAATTACTTCAGGTACACAGAAATGCGTTTGGACTGTATAAAGGTGCTATCAATGTCAACCTCTGCAAATACACTGCTTGCCAACCGACCCTTTGCTAAGCCTGCTCACTCAGTTCCTGCAACTGTCAGTCACTAAATTATTAGATTGCCTCCGGAATCATTAAATAAAGTGGAAATGAATCAGGTCTAGTCACTTTATTTACCTTCCTATAATCTGTACAGAAGCAATTTGTTTAATCCTTTTTTTCCCCTCAAAACAATCTATAATCCAACAAATGAGTTTTGAAAAAAAAAATTTTGTAGACATTTATGTAGATATTGCATTTGTGAGCTTATCGAAAGGTCAGTTTCAGCATAAGAAAATAAATGCTGAATGATGCAAGTCCATTTTTCTTTAGGTGTTGGGGAAAATCAACTGTTTTTGACAGTTTAAATCTTGTTGAATTTCACTTTGAGTGTTGGATAGCCAATTAGTTGCCTGTATATTGAGTGAACTTTATGCAACACTCCTCTAACGCAGGCGACGTTTGGTATAGATGAAGGTGATCAAGCATTGTCCGAATCGCAGGTTTGTTTCTGTTTGTGTAAGCTTTCAAAAATCACAAAACTTCTCTTTGTACTGTCCTTAATCACTGTTTGTACTGTTTTAACACTGCCCTCCTCACACTACAAATAAGATGCAGTTCACACACAGGGTGGGTCAACAAATGGTTTTTAATGGTTTGATTTAAGCTAGGGCTGCATAAGTAATAAAAAAACATATTTGTGAATATGGTGGCATGAGATCCGACTGGTCACGCAAGAACGTGATGATATCCTCGTGCTATTGTCATATGTCCAGCCTTTCAGACATATATTTGCATTACAGTGGCTCGTTCACCAGCAGTAGGATGTAAGATATTTTATGTTCACCTGTGAATACAGTATGCTTACCTGCTGTTAACAGGATGCTCCCGTGTTAAACTAATCACCTATTTAAAGTATCGGGCTATTGCTGCTTCCTCAAGAATGTGTATCATTCTCATATGTTTTAACCCTTGTCAGTTTAAACATTTAAAGACCCGGTTTCACAGAGAGGATAAGGCCATAGTTCAATTAGAACATGAACGTAGTTTTTAGAAATATACCTTAGATAAAAATACTGGCGTGCATCTTGGCACAAAACAATGAATCTGACATACTTTCAGATCAGTCAGTGCAAGTTTCTTTCAGTTAAAACAGCCCAGACATACATTTTAGTCTGGGACTAGGCTTATGCCTTGTCTGTGAAACCGGAGGAGTGTGTTTTAAGCCATTCAAGCATTTGACAACACAAAAGAGATTTCAGTGTTCTCTTGTTTGTCGTCGTTAACAATTCTGCTAACACAGATAGAAGTCTGTTTAATAATCAGATAGAACGGTTAAACAAAGAAATTTATGTATACAGAAAGTATTATAACGATTGCTTTTATATTAGGCCTATTGGTAATAGAAAGGCAAACATTATAATACTTTCTTGTTTGCCATTAGCATTAAGCAAATATTCATTTATATAGTTTACCGTATTTTCTGGACTATAAGTCGCTCTTTTTTTCATAGTTTGGCTGGTCCTGCGACTTAGAGTCAGGTGCGACTTATTTATCAAAATTAATTTGACATGAACCGAGATAAATGAACCAAGAGAAAACATTACCGTCTCCTGCCGCGAGAGGGCGCTCTATGCTGCTCAGTGCTCCTGTAGTCTACACTGAAAACATAGGAGCGCCCTCTCTTGGCTGTAGACGGTAATGTCTTCTCTTGGTTCTTGGTTCTAAATAAATGTTACTTATAGTCCAGTGCAACTTGTATATGTTTTTTTCCTCGTCATGACGTATTTTTGGACTGGTGCAACTTATAGTCCGAAAAATACGGTAAACAAATCTTTAAATGACTAACGAACATTCTGAACTGGGCCAGAATTCACTGAACATTCACAAACCTCGCAAACTCAAATCCAGCTGTGAGATCTTGTGAAGTGTGCATTTTTATCCAGCATGATCATGTGTTCTCTGCGTGATGGTCTGTCTGAGTGAATTAAATGCTTTAAACTATAAACTTGTGATTTCAAATTATACTGCGCTTAATACATTTGCCCATAGTCATATTCATGCCATTTTCACTGTGTGCTGTATGTAAAATGAGGGTTACCCTGGCTTTATTTTAAAAATATGATTCCCAGTGCACACAAACTACCCAGAATACTGAGTCCCCTGCTGGTTACAGTGTTTATTTTTAATATTTTTTTTTTAACTATTTATTTATTTGTAAAAAATACTGTCATCTAAAGTATAAGCATGTTTCTTTTACACATTTAGTTTTTAATCAGTTGTCAAATGATTTCAAATTTCTTTAATATTATTAATAATAATAAAAAATAATAATATCGGCTTTATATCGGCTGTCGCCCCCCTACTTTTCAAATTATCGGTATCAGCTGTCAAAAAAACATAAATCGGTTGACTACTATTCTGCACTTGACCTACTTACTCGAAGGGTTTCTGACTTCAACATAGCCCCTTTAAGTTGACCAAAACAACATCTGATTCCTTTTTCAGGGACAGTGTGAATGCAAAACGCACTGGGCCCTTGGACCATGTCACAGATTTCTCTAAGTTTGGTTCTTTTAAAGAGGATTCAAGTGTGAAAACACCCTTAATGTACTTATGCATAAAACAACAACAAACTAGTTTCCAGCTTGTTTCTGGTGTGCATTAATTGGTATTCTTTATTGTGAATACAGTATTCAAGGGCAATAATCAGCGATTCTGATTTTAGTCATCATCATGCAGCCCTAGTTTAAGTATACAGTTGTCTATAATGTTTTTGCTATTTTGCTTGAATTGTTGTTGTTTTGATCTTCCATTTTCCTATCCATCAGAATGAATCTGAACGCCTGCAGGCACAGGTTGCCAGCCTTCGCAGTCAGCAGATTAAAGACACAGAAAAGCATCAGCTGCTCATTGCCAGCCTGAACAAACAACTCAAAGGGTAATTATTCAAAATTAGGTCCTGGGGCCTAATTGCAGAAACATCCCAACTAAGATGTCTGTTTAGTGGCCATGGTAATCTCATTTGTACACTTATACTATGTTTAATAACCAGAAAAAAAAAAATATATATATTTCTAACATATGTCGACTCAGACTGAGCAGCACACAGGAGTGTCTGGAGTCCTCGCTCATGGAAAAGGAGCATACACTTGCCAGAACCTCTGTGAAACTGGAATATATTGACAGTCTGAGAGAGGCTTTAGAGACAAAAGAAAAACAAAACCAAGAAACAACTGAAAAACTGCTTCAAACTGAACACAATGTGAGTAAATATGAGATGTATTGTAATATGGAGTAATATATTTAATAATGTAATCTATTTAACAAGATGACACATTTAGATAATTGGGCATGCTAATATTTATATCAGCTGTCTGTCACATATTTCAAGTGGACAATAAATGTATGCATGTCCTGTGTGTAGGGATGCACCGATGTGAAAATTTTGGCTGCGACGATAATTATTTTTAAATGAAAGTCTATAACTTAAATGTTGGCTGATAAATCTGAATCCAAATCCAAACCTGATTTCAAAAAAGTCTCACCATTTAAAAGCCAATAAACACTTCAACATAAATCAAACATAAAGCAACCATACTAATAATAATAATAATAATAATAATAATAATAATAATAATAATAAAGTTATGCTTAAACAAATCAAAAAGTCATTGGGCAACATTATTTACATGTAAAGAATGAAAAAAGATGTTCCATGGATAAATAAGGGATAAAAAAATGAAAAAAATATTTATTAATGAAAATAATGAGATAAAAATAAAAGTGGTGGTGGTTATTATTAATAATATATATCAATGATTTCGAAAAAGATGTATCTTCAATTCATAGCCTATCACTGTTTCAAGTAGCAGCATTGCTGTTTGAGTTGCTGCCGCTGTTGCTGAAGAGCTAAATGAACACCAGTAAACTGAAGCGCTTTGTTAGTGTGTTAATTAAGCTGTATGAGAATCATATTAATACAACATAAACATAATATTATAGCTTATATATGCACAAAAAGATGCAAATGCACAAGCGATCTTGAAGTAGTCAAAATGTGTAACTCCTGTTGTGTATGCGGTCTTGGCTCTCAACGTAACAAGGCACGGCAAATAAACCCAAATAAATCATAACTTCACACACACACACACATACATACGTATATACTCTTTATAATGTTATATATATATATGACATTTCTAACATAGTTATTAGTGTTTTGCTGGCTGTTGGAAACCGGAAGGCGTGCGGGCGGATGTTGTAATTCGTCAGCGCTGCATGGTTAGTGACGTTTTCCGGTTCTGGCTAAATTTTCTTAAAGGTTCTATAATGATAACAGTAAAATGACCATTTATCAGCCGAAACCGATATGGTCACCGATATATTGTGCATCCCTACCTGTGTGTGTATTATATTTACAGAGAGCGAGACAGCGAGAGCTTTTTGCATTCAATATCCATTTTAGAATATTTTAAACACAGTGTAGTCCAGACCCAAGCCTCAAGAACAGTGGAGACAATATGACTTACAGTGTATGTGAGTAATTGAGACTTCCTTGCTGTGCAGCTGGCTGAAGTTACAAAGACATGCAACAACCTTGAAAAGGAAAACTCTGAGATGAAAGCAACTGTTACAGAACTGACACTCAATCTCAGTGTGCTGAAAGACAAGGTAACATCTTAGACTTGATTGTTCACTGGCTGCCATGGCGCATTTTCTTTTCCTTTCCGATTTGTGCAAGTTTGACAATTATATTTTGACAAAACAGATTATTTATAAATTAATGCATGTATTTATTTATTTAAGATGTTTAACATATATCATTACATTCGATTTTCTTGTTTTAGATCCAAAAACAAGAGGCAACTATAGAATCATTACAGAATGATCTGGTTCAAACAAACGATGATCTTGACAGACTGAACGCAGCTCATCTGGAAGAAAGAGCACAGCTGGTTCATGACTTGCAGAGCTGTGAGCGTGAAATCGATAGACTTCAAGATGTCATCATTGATAAGGACAAAGATATATCGGCACTAACATCCAGCACAGCAGAATACTCAGAGCAAATTCATGAACTAAAACAGGAAATGAAGTTCAAAGAAGATGTGCTGACTAAAATTGAACAGGATGTTCAAATCTTTAGAGACCCAGAGCTTTCTGACCAACAGTTCTTTAATGTGTTAATACCACAGCTGATTGAACAATTGAAGAGGACTGAAACTGATCTAAAAGATGCGAGAAAAGACGGTGAGTCAAAGAGTAATGAAATTAAAGACTTAATAAAGCTAACAGAAGAGGATAAGAAATCAATTCAGGATCTCCGCATGGAAATACAGAAGCTGAATATGAATCTCAAAGACCAGCTATTAGATACAGAACAAGTGAATGAAAAAGACTCTTTCCAGGAGGAGCGTAATCAGTTGCTTTCTGAAGCCAGCAAATATAAGAGTGAGCTTCTGATGTTTTCTAGAAAGCTTGCGGAGCAGGTTGAATGTCAAGAACAGCTTAAGCAAGATCTCCAAGACAAGTCAACGATAATATCTTCATTGGAGGAGAAGCTGAAGATTATTCAAGAGAAGACCGTAGCAGAGAGAGAGACATTTAACAAAGAACTCCAGATTCGAGATGAAGCCAAAGAAAACCTTGAGAAACATTTGTCTGATAAAATTGAGAGTATTCAGTCGGTGAACAATAACAACCAGAAACTTCAGGAATCGCTTGAGCAGACTTTGGGAGAGCTTGCGAGACAAAAGCAGAACCTGGATAATGCTAGGGAGCAAATGCAAGCTGTGCAAGATCAGAATTACAACTTGCTTTTACAAGTCGAAAGTCTCACTAATGACAATTGTCAATTGAAGAGGGAAATTGAGGCTAGTGTCCAGTCCCTCTCTGATGTTTCAGAAGAAAAGAAAAGTTTGGCAAGCAAAATATCTGAAGTTGAACAGAAGCTTTCAGAAAGTGTTAAAACAATAGAACACTTGCAAAGAGATAAGGAAGAGCTAACACTCAAAGGGAATGAATTGAGCAAAGAACTCGAGCAAAACAAACAGTCAATGGATACGATTCTTTTAGAAAAAGACAATATTGTTAGACTCTATGAGACACTGAGTAGACAAAATCGACAATTAGAAAAAATGTTTGAAGAGAAACAAAAAGAAGTGCTTAAACAGGCCCAAGTTGTGTCTGAAATGAATAACAAGGTTGCAATTACACTTGAAGAAAATGAAAAACTTGCTTCTAATATTGCTAGTCTTGATGAACAGAATAAGTACCTCCATAAACAAACAAATGAACAGATGAAGTTACTCACAGAAACGACCAAGGAGAGGGAGAATCTACAAAACAAAATCTTGATTTTTGAAAAACAAGACATGGAAAACCATAAAATCATAGAAGGCTTGCATAAGCAAAATGAAGATTTGCTTTTGCAAGTAGAGGAACACAAAAATATTGAAAAGAATCTGCAGTCTGGAGCTGAGACCTTACAGGAAAAGTCTTTAGAGTGCGCAGCCCTCTCAAAATGTCTCCGGGAGACCAAAGAGAAAGTAGATCATCTTAGCAGAGAACTTGAATCCACCACTTCTCAAGTCCTTCAATACGAACAGATTGTTTTTGAAAAAGAAAAGACCTTAACAGACCAAAGTACACAAATGGAAACTTATCAGCACCAACTTAAGCAGTTACAAAATAGTATTTCCATTCTTGAAGAACAAGCTAATAATCATAAATTGGGTCTGACAGAGAAAGAAACACTGCTGCAAAAAGAATCAAATTCATGTCGTTTGCTACAAAAGGAACTTGGTCATGAAAGAGATCTTGTTTTTACCCTTCAACAAGAGCTAGCTTATCTGAAAATAGAGTGGTCCAGACTGAACCAGACTTTGGAAGTGAAAGAAAGCACTTTAATTGAGAAAAATCTTGAATGCCACAATCACTCAGAGGAATTGTGCAAAAGAAATGAGTCGGTTCTTTCACTAACTAGTCAGCTTGGTATTATGAATGAAAATATTGTGAGGCTTGAATCTGATAATGCACATTTAAAAGGCACTTTAGAGGAGCAGTTAACAGAAAATGTAAGATTAAAAGATGAGTTAAGACAGAAACAAATAGAGGTTGTGGAACATCAAGATAATGACCAGGCAATGAATGACCAAAACATTATAATTAAATCTGAACTGAAGAATTTAATGACAGAAAAATTTAGACTACAAGAGACGATCACGTCCCTACAAAATGAATTGGAAAGTAATAGAGTTGAACTGGCATCTCTGGCAGAACAGTTAAAATCCAAGCACTCTCAATTTGAAGCTTTACGGTTCACTCTGCAAGGGAAAGAGGAAGTTTTCAGGACACAGGAGATGTCTGTAAATAAGATGAATGTCAGACTGTTGGAAAGCGAGAGCCAAATCACCCAGAAAATAACAGCGATCTCTGAGCTCCATGAAGAAGTTCAGAATTTGCAGACAGCTTTGCAAGAAAAAGACAGGTTGCTGTTAAATAAAGATAAAGAGTTTTCTCTGGTTAAGAAAACATTAATGGCACAATCAGAATCAAGCGAAGCCAGACTGAAATCAGAAATGGTCGAAATTGCTAAAGTTCAAAGAGAGTTAAAGAGCTTACAAGAAAATAATAACCATCTCGTCAGAGTCATTAATGAAAATGATTCTTTATTGATGCAGGAGAAGGAAAAGTGTCTGCACTTGCAAGGTACTGCGTCTGAACTGGAAAACACAGTTTCACTACTGACCTGTCAAATAGAGCGATTAACCTCAGAGATCACACAACTCAGGGAAACACAAACTGAGAAGGAACTAGTCACTTTTGCTACTCAGTCGCAAATGCAGAAACTGGATGAACGATACAAGCAACTTCAAGAGGAATACGATTTGACCAAGCAAGAGTTGCTTAAAGTTATCAGTGAAAAATCATTAAAGGAAGAAGAAATCGGTAAATTGGTCCTGGAAAAAGAAGAGATCTGCAGAAATTCCAGTTATCAGACTGAGAGAATTCAGGACCAGCTACAACACCACAAGTGGGAATCCAGCAAAGTGGAAGAAGACAACACAATGGAGAGAGAGAAACCCCATATCCTGGTTAGTGCTAAATGCGAAACAATTATTGAATTGAAATAAGAAATTCAAGAATATGAAAAAGAATTTAAACTCATCTAGAGTTTGAACATGTTTGATGTCCTGTTCAAAAACAAGGTCAGAATATTCTTTCTTGGCAACATTTAGATATTGCTGTTTAGAGTTTGCAGGTTTCAAGTATTTTGAGTTTTCTAACTCAAAAAGAAGTAATGTTAGAAAGAACTAGATGCTTTAAAAAACAGATTTAATAGAAATGCTATTGGGCAAGTGCTCAGGTTTGAGAAAGGAAATTCGAATGACAGCAAAGGAGATTTAGATAAAGATGTATAACAATATATAACCTGATGAAAATGGTAAATGAGGATGTTAACTGTGACAGAATGATGCACTTAACTGTGCTACAAAGGGATCCATTAAAATGTCCCACTTGCCTATAATCCTGCTACAAACTCAAAATGTACTTTATTCTTCACAAAAATAGTAGGTGTTTAAGTAGGTGAATGATGATGCAGCAATATTTAATTTTTTTAGGGAGATTTTGGCTAATTTCCCAGCACTCCAGTTACTTTTGTCTGTGTATCTTCAGGAGTCTATGGCTTTGCAGGGTAAAGATGCATCTCAAAAACACTGGGTCCAGTTGCATAGCCATCTGCAGCACTGCCAGCGAGAGATCCAGCAAAGGGATTTTAGCCTCCAGCAACTCAACATCAAGGTATGCATCCAAATGTTCCATCTGGAAAACTAAATAAAGTGTTATATTTACTGCCGTGCATGTGTTATCCTTGTATATGTACTAGTTGCAACAGGCAATTGAGGAAAAGGAAGGTGTGTCCTCCCAGTTAAGCACCGTTTCCAAGATGCTCAGAGACTCACAGCAGACTGTTAGTGAGCTCCAGAATCGCTGCTATTGGCTGCAGACACAATTTCAAAACCAATATTCACCCACACAGGTGAGTTTATCTTTCTATAAAGGTGGATCTGAAATACTGTAACAACTGCTACAAAGAAAAATCTTTTGTTAAGATAACAATTATACGTTTTCAAATAACTTCTTAAACTGCATTGTTTCAGTCCTGTTCATAATTGTTAAAATTTTCAGAATGTGCCAATTTGGACGTTTACTTGTATCTGGTTTATTTATTCATTTATTTTGAGGTTCACACAGAGGTGCTGCATTTCAGTGGTTCAGTAATTACATGACTGCATTTCAGTAATCACATGACTTTTTCCTGTTTACACAACTTTTATTCGAAATAAAGTGTTGCCTCATTTCCTGTTTTTCAGGTAGCTGGTCCTGTCATTTTAACATTTGAATAGTCCAGAAATAAAACCATTTCAATGAGCTTTGAACAAAAAATGTAAAGGTTTAATGCCAAATCTAATTTTTATCATACATTGCCATGTACTCCCAACCAGAGGAAGAATAATTTGAAGAAATCTAACCGAAAGAACTGGTGCAACATTAGCTCTAGTTCTTGGCCCTGAAAAAGGAGCAGATATGATAGGGCCTTTGAAATGAAATTAGAATTGAGTCTGTTATAAGTTAAATCTCATTTCTCAGCAGGGTTCAGCCTACACAGAAGTTCCACCAGGAGCCCCTCAGGAACCAATCAGTGCCAATTTTAACCCAAGTGGTTCAGACAGTGGAGATCTCAGGATGAGGTTTGACAGACAGACAATGTTTATAGATGACTCATGTTGTAAACTTTTTGTGTGATACTCACTTAAATGTTCTTTCCAGGCTGGCTGAGGCAGAGTTTCATCTGTCTCAGTTAAACTCTAGATTAGAGGAGGAGAGATCAAGGAGAGAGGTTGCAGAGGAAGCCGTGCGGTTGACGGAACAGAGGGTTCAGAGGTACAAGAGGTACATTTATTAATTCACTTTTTAAAATCACAGAGCAAGTGGTGTCCGCTGAAGTCCACTCAAGCTGGAGAATAAGCACATATCTGTAAAAATGTTTGCACAATATGTTTATAATCTAAGGGAGCAGACCCTTGGAGCATTCAACCCAATCTTGCTTGAGTCAGCGTGAGTGACTTGGCATGCTTGAACAGCTCAATAGGGAGGCCAGCCTGCTCTGTAAACTGGAAATGAAATAAAAGTGATTTTACCAGACGCTGTGAAATAAAGACTGGAAAGATGTAGGATGAAACCCTCCTATGCATTTAGCATTTGGACATCCTGTTGGTCTTTGTAGAGAATCAAATAAATCAAGCTTTCCCCTGTAACTCGTGTTGTTCTGTGGCTTCTGAAAGGAGCATATTATTTTAAGAGCATCCCTTGGCATAGGTCTTAGAGTTTTTGAGATCACAGGGCTGCTTTGTAGGACTGTTACACCTCAAGAATTTCTTATTCACCTTTCTGTTGCTTTTTAATATTATATAAGTTTCCTTTTCTCATTTTACCATTTTTTTACCATTAGGGCATGATTTTCATGCGCATCTAGTCAGTAAACAAACCTGCCCAGTTGCTTCTCAAAACTAGCCCAATCGCGTTTCGTTCCGGGCGATAAAATACACATTTTTTGGCGGGGTTCCCTCGGTAAAATTCACATTTTAGGGGCTAAATATCATGTTATTGGGATTGGGGTCGCTTCGACCTGCGGCCATAAAAAAAGGCCCGCAGACTTGGCAACACTGGTTGCACTTTACAACACAGAGCCGTAGTTCCCTGACAATCTACACAAAATCGTGTATTATTATTATAATAACGTGATATTTAGCCCCTAAAATGCACATTTTTACCAAGGCAACCCTGCCAAAAAAAACTTAGATTTTAACCCTTATTTAATTTTAATTTTTATCAGGGAACCCTCCGGAAATGCGATTGGGCTAGTTTTGGACTAGTTTTGAGAAGCATCTGGGCAGGCTTTGTTGTTAAAACCTGGCAACCCTGATCTGAACGCACGTGCTGGAGATATACTACTAATCACAGGAACACCTTTTAACTGATGAGATGCGCATGAAAATCACATTCGATTTTTTGCACAGCCCTATTTTACCTGCTTTTTGGAATTTGCTGGGGTGTGAAACTTTGACTGTAACGACTGTATAGCTTTCTAACTCACATAGTACTAAGTATTGGCCTTGGTGTCAAATTATAAATAATTACTTTACACCATTACCGGTACTGGTGATATTCTGCCAAGTATGGTAATTATGGGCCTAGATCAAGTCAACCTCTGACAATCAGTTCACCCTCAACATGTGAACTGCATCTTAGCTGAACTTCATCATCAAGGTCCAAAGGCCTTAACACGTTAATGGCTGCTGTAACACTTGCTAAATGGGAAGTCCTTGACAGTGGTGGGCTTGTTTAAGGCAATGTGACAGGGCTGCCCAAACTTCTCATTTAGTGAGGCCATTTTGTCTGAGTAAGGTATTGGTGACTTCCACATGTTCTCCTCAGATCGGAATGACGCCATAAGAATCAAAGGTGGTTCTTGGCCATGAAAAGTTTAAGGCCCACGATGTAATGTTTTACTCTTGAAAGTAAAATGTGTTAATAACTGATACCAACTTTGCTAGTTTGTTGTCCACCACTTGATATTCACTATAGTGTGTGTGTTTCAGCATGGAGTCAAACCGGTCATGGCATTCTCAAAGGGACTTTAGTATTCAGCTAGAAAAAGACGAGGAAAAGTATGAAAGTCTTGTTCTTCACCCAAGCCGACACAAGGTAATACATGTATAAATGAAAGCTTCCAGTCATTGCCCCCATCTATTCTCTTTCAAACCTGCCCTGTCCGTGATAATTGCTAATGTCTTCATTGAAAAGTGGAACTGTTTGTGTGTCATCATTAGTCAGAAAGTGTTTGTCTTTAATACTTAGAATTATAGATAAAGATGAGACTTCATAATTAGTAGGGTTGTTTAGTTATTAAGAATTTGAATCTAATTAATTATATAATGTGGTGAATAATTAAATTAATTGCAAATGAATCGCTCATCAAATTGGGCTAAGAAATGACCCACAAAAGTAAATTTGAATGCGTCAATAATTTGAATGCATTATTTAATCAAACGCATTAAATTGACAGCCCTAATTATGAGTAATCACTGCAGAAATCCAGGTAATTCCAAAGGGTTCACAAACTTTTTCTTGCAACTGTAATTCCTAAATATAAATCTATAGCGACTTTCACATTTATGCTTACAAGTAAACTCATGTGCGGTAGTAATGCTCAGTATCAGTTTTGAGTGTGCCTAAACTGTGATTTGATATTATTGTTATCATGAATATTATTATTATTTTTTTTTTTTAGAGGAGTGGGGTTCAGTTGTGCCAGCGTTGGCTTAAAGGAAGGAGCATACACTGCTGTTCCAAACTACTGCCATCCCGGGGGAAGTCACGCTACATATTCATGGGCTACCTTCTTATGCTTCATGTGCTGGTTTTCGTGTGCCTCAGTTGGTCCCTTTAGAAAACAATTATCATCAAAATCACATATGCGCAAATAGAAGATCTGCAAAAATAAAATAAAAAATGGTGTGGACTGTGTAAGATAAAGACCCACAGTCAAGGCGCTTCCTCTTACTGTGATGCATTAAATAATGTAGGAGCTTCCCTTTTGTTGCTCACTCAAATGGGGTAAAGCAGAATGGTGAAACTTTTCTGAGACGTCAACTTGATCTGAAATGTACATTCAGTCATACTGGTTTCCATATAGACTTTAACACCAGCATTTATAATAGAGAGACCTTGTGTTATTGGCAGGTACACCATTGACCATTAGAATGTAGATTATCTGATGTAGTTGCTATGCACTGAAATCTTAAGTTTAGTTAAGCAATTGTCTTTGATGAATGTCTCGTTTGTCTGCACTGGAAATTAACATGAGATAAAAAAAAATAATTTAATTGTATGTGTACAGAGAGAATATTGAATTAAAGTGCTAATTTTAGAAGTTATCAGCAAGCAATCTAAAATTGTGAGAAGCTTTTCGATGAATCTGATTACAATGCAGAAACACTGGAATTAAATCTTGTTTTGGAATTAAAATTGTGGTTTTAGAATTAAAACAAATGCTGGTTTATTCTGAGGGTTAATGGTTTCAGTGGAATTTATTTATATAGTATGAAACTCGCAGAAATGTTTGCTTGCAGAGCCATAAAGTTCTATTATTGTGAAAAGTAGTTACACTACCTGTTGTGCAACACTGTATATTTGTATATGGGGTGTGATATAAGAAAAAGAGCGAATCTTTGGTGAATTAAACTACTGTGACCTACCATGTGTCTGTGTTTCAATATTATATTATTAACAATTTTTAAAGTGTTAAAGTGGTAAGCGAAAATAAGTGCAACTCTTTATTTTACCCTTACTGGAAATAGTTTTTGTCGTTGCTGTATTCTAATGCATAAGATAACAATTCAGGCTTTCGAGAATAATACAAGACGTTGGCCCTATGATGGGCCAACAGTAAAAGTGTAAATGTGAGACTAGTCCAGTCTCTTGAGATCAATACATCACAAAGAGTCATGTGTAACATTAAACTGTTGAAACTTGTATATGCCATTCAGAAAAAGATGCAGGAGTTTATGAAACTTCAAATGACTACACTTAAACATATTATATTATAAGAGCATTTTATTACCAAACACAGAGAATTGAGGGGTGTACGTTTCCCTATCAATACTCTCTACACAGTGGGTAAAGCTGAGGAACAATGAGATATTACACAGTGAAATTTGATACCGCAAAATACTTTAATTCTTGAACTCAATTATGCTACATTACACCTTCACCATACAGCCTAAATAAAAGTGCAGGATGTCTGTACATGCAAGCAGAGGACAACAGTATTACTATTCCAAAATAAATCGATTAACAAACATGACACACTGATACAGTTACAGAACAGAAATATTAAAGACAGGTATTGCATAGGTTCAAACAAACACAGATTGTAATTTGTGAAACAATAGCACATATCAGTTTTTCTTCCACAAAGATCCAACTATTTTAATCCATAAACAGTCACATTACAATAAGAACTTAAAATAGCAAGCCTTTTCCGTCGACTTGCTTTCCAACTGTCCCAAACCCGTAGTTTAAAACAGAAAATGACTAAAGAAGTATAAACCCAGTGAAGAAAAATAAAAATAATGCAAAGATTGGCAATTTAAAGAGGTAAAACTTGTGGATGTTGAAGAAAAGCAGGATGTCCATTTGTGCAAGAGTCATTCAGAAAGTATTCAGACTCCTTTTTTTCATATTTTGTTATGTCGCAGCCTTATGCTAAAATGCTTTAAATATGCCCCAAACCAAACCAGAAAAAAAGGACAAAAAAACTAAATATCACATAAATATATAACAGGATTTGAAGTGTTCAGATGCTTTGCTGTGACACCAGACATTTAGTTTAGGTGCATTCCATTTCTCCGGATCATCTTTTCAATTATTTCATTTTAGCATAAGTCTGTAGCATAACAAAATGTGGCGACAAAATATATAATTATATATAAAATATATAATTATAACAATATATAATATGTAAGGTATCTGAATTCTTTTTGCATGCTGTATAACTTTACAAAGAGTAGTCGCTCTATTCATACTCTTTCATACAAGTTCAGCTTTACAATCATTTGTCATTCAGTAATAGACTATTCAAAGTGCGGCGAAAGACCAAAAAAAGTCTTAAATAAAAGTGCATAATCTTTGAATGATTTCAAAATAATTCGCGGGCACTAATGAAACCTGGATGCTTCGGGTGTCGTGATTTTTTATGTTCAACCATCATCAGCTGTAGCTGTGCTAGTGACGATTATCAGGGCTTTCAGTGGGCTCCATGCGATTTCAACTGAGGAGGGCCCATAGCAACAACCTGAACCGGGGCCTCAGATACCCTAGCAACAGCTGTGACTGTAGCCGAGTACAAGAGGATCAGGAAGTCATTTAATCTTGCAACCTGATAGCCCACATTCAGTGGCAGTAATTCACTATAGTTCTTATGTAGCCCCATCCCTTTTCAACACTAATCTTACAGATTTAGGGACCACTCGTTTTACAATCTTACCAGTCTACTGCCATTTGTTATGACATCCGCTTCAAAAATGACTGTGTTTATAATAACTCCACAAAAAAGTAAATCCACTTCACCAGCTAATTACTTTTTGAAAGCAATGCCATAGAAATACACAGAACTAGAACTGCAGTTCAGAGACAGCATTCTAAAGATAAACTTAACTACGGAGAAGACTTTAACACATTGTTTCAAGTGTGCTTTTGCCTCTGAATTCAATTGAGATGTACAGGTATGGCTTGAAAAACTTTACTAACCTACATCCATGTTAGATAATTCAAAATAACACTTATAATATCACACAAACCAGACTTAGGTTACACAGTGTAAGGTATATTAAACTGACTTGTAGGAACACTTTCTGTTCTTATGGTTTTAGCATGAAAGCTGATAAGTTCACGTCAATGTAAAAGCTTGTTTTATTAAGGTCTAGGTGTTTTAAAATGTTAATTATCCCTGAAAATACCTACTCATTTGGTTTTGTTAAAAATAGATAAATAAATAATCTTTGATATGTTATCTAATTTAAAGAGAATAAATAGAACAATGGAAGTATATTTATTTTAATATATTTAGTATTAAAATTACTTTATGATGTCTAAGGTTTATTTGATTTGGGTATTTTAGCAAAAAAATGGTCAAGAAGTGTATGTAGACAAAGAAAGCAACTCACAATTACTAATGTAACATTAGTGAACCCCACAGAAACGTCATAAACTCACGTCAATTATTAAATCACAAAATTTTACCTTCTTTTATTTTAGTTTTTCTTTATATATATATATATATATATATTTTATTTTACAGAGCCACTTTGGTGTCACGCTGTCATGCTAATTTCAATGTAATTTTACAATCGCTTTTATATAAAAATGTGGGGTGGGTGGGGGGATTTCATACAGTGCATGCATAATCAATATTTTGGTCATATATTTTTACCAAGCACATTTTACCAAATCCAAACCACATCAATCTTAATAATTACTATTAAGCTGAACTATATTAATTTATGTGCTGTCATTGCTGATGGAGGAAGGGTGTGATTTAAATGCATTGAAAAGTCAAAAATTATTAAATGAAATGAACACTGTAAAAATTAAAAATTAAGCATGACCATCATACAATAAAATACCGTACTCAATAATTACATATCAACTATAAATGATTAAATACATGCTTAATAGTAATTATTAAAATGTATTTGGTTTAGATGTATACAAAATTTTGTTGAATTGAGGATTTAATAAAAATAATTTTCTGAAACAGAAGTTATGAATGACTCTGCTGTCATATTGAGACATTTCAGAGTGATTTTATCAATCAGTTAACGACTGGATTGTGAGAAGCTGGAAACACATCTGCATTTTAGATGTCAGGCATTAAAGGGATAGCCCACCCCCAAAATTACCCTTTTGTTAATGTGTAAAAGATGTAATATTTTTCTTAAAAATGTTTGTGTCCATCTAAACAAACATTTGGGATGACATGAGGGTGTGTGAATGGTGAGAGAATTTTCATTTTTGAGTGGACAATCCCAACTATTATATATTTTAAAATATTTTTTTTGACTAATTTAAAAGTAAAACACTAAGTAGTCGACAGCCTACATGAAAATGTATGCAATATTTACTTGCTGCACATGGATTGCTAAAGCAAGACACCTTGGCGGCTCAGCAAATTCATTTTTGCTCTGTCTCTGTAAGAGCTGCGCAGGTCATCCTTATTCCCCTGATAATTCCCCTGGCCTCAAGAGGCAGTTATTTCAAGACCTGCATGCAGCAGGCAGAGCAGAACTGGTCACGGACCAGAACTGGTTTTTCATGGATACAAGGTATAGCCTCTTCTAAAAGGTTTGATTTATTATTGTATCAAAATCTCCCTCAGAGGTAATGTTAGCCGAAACCCTTAGCTACAATCTTACGTAAAACAAGCACAAGTGATGCTTATGCACAACCGACGAGTAACAGGCTCACCGTGGATTATGTAATTATTACACAATATCCTATTACAGCACATGCGTAAAAACTAAATGTAAACTGGCTTCATTAAAATGGTGCTGCTCATTTTAATGAATGCAGGACAGGGTCTTGTCTCCCATGTACAGCAGCTAAACAATCAAAATCAAGAGAACAATATGCCTAATGTTATATTTGTCAATTAGTGGTTGCCTCTGTGACGTCAATTTAATTTCCTATTTTCTACCATTGGTTACGCAATGACAAGAACACAGACAACGGTGTTACATTTACGAATATGTGGTATGCTACATACGTTTTTCATGGAAGGTCAGTAGTTCCTTCATGGTACACTGCTGGAGAGATTCCTAATCCTACTATGGCGAAACCTTGACTAATGATTATTACTTAGCCAATCCGTCAATGGAAGTCACGAAATTAATATTCATGAGCAAGCTTCGTCGTAGCAGAACGGCTGATGCGCGCACTAAATAAAATGGATCCATCCGTTCTCCCATTCCCTTGGAGGAGAAATTTTAAATCTGTGTCGCCTTACTCTGTAGTTATTCCCATTGTTGTTGTCCCAAAATTCACCTCCCTCGACACAGTACTTGATGGCAAACTGCAGTGTTCCGCCAAACTCCAGAAAGGTCGGAGTGATGATTTTGAAGCTAAACTTGTCAGTCTGACCGTCGCTGGAATGGGGGACGTAGGACGCAAGTATATCCATGAATGTCGTCCAGTTATTTAAGGTGTACCTCAGATAGACCCTTTTTTCGAAAGCCAAGTTGAGAACCCGCGCGGTCCCCGAGAGGCTGCACTCATCAGCCTGTACAGACTCCAGTAAAACCTTCGCTGCTATAACTCTGTCAAGGAAGTCCGGCAGGGATCCTGGATTTGTGAAGAGCAGCTCCATAAACACGGACTGGCTTGATGTGTTGGACTTGTCGAAATTGTTCAAGTGGAGCGCTCTGGCTTTCTTGAATTTGTCAATAATGCGGTCTGGTACCTCAGGCATAACCGTGTCATCAAAGTGTTTGATAGAAATCAGGTCCAGGCCCAGAGAGTCTGCAAAACGTACCCTTTTTTGATTGCTTGGGCTCTGGGTTCGTGCGATCTCTAATTTGGCTCTTTCAGCCGATGTGGGGAGAGACTTGCACCTGCGGCGCAGGGTCGGGCTACACGGGGGCTTCGTGAATGACTCCCTTCCTCTCGGTTTTTCATTCACTACGCTGGTTTCTAACGATTCGCAGTCTCCATTCTTGCTTTCCTCTCCCTCCATCTCTTCTTCTCCGTCCTCCAGGTTTTGCTCTGATGCTGTCAAGCTTCCGAACAGCCCGGCTATACAACTGTAGTTTCTGGGGATGCAGTTCTTGGGAGGCAGCATTACAACAGCAGCCTCGGCTTCCATAAAACGGTCTGTAAATCCTTTGAATATGTTTCAGTCGAGGTCTGATGTTAAGTGTCCTTCCGCATTTTAGGCTACGGGAAGCTTTGGTTGATGGTACTGCGGATATCTGAACCAGTCTTTGCCGAGATGCTGCCTCCGACTGAAATCTACTATGGCAAAGCTTTAGGTCATGAATATTTATAAGGTCAAACCGACGCTTCTTGCCAACCTTCCTCAATCGCGAGGTCAAGAAACGTAATTAATATTCATAAGCCAAAGTGAGAAGTTAATTCGTCAGTTTACTATCACTCATATCAACGGCTCTACTAACGTCTACCTTTCAGCCAATAAACTGAACCTGAACGGCGCGTCTTAATGAATATTCACGAGCCCATCCGTCACAACACTTGAATTCTCTTGTCAGTTAAGACACACCCCCTTTGCTACAAGCAGTCCGTGCGCTGGATCACGTCTCACAGTAGATGAAACACCGCAATAACAGTTCACAATAAAAGGACTGTCTTAAAAAAATAAGAAGAAAGAAAATACAAGAAAACCGTTTTGATAGCCTACATAATAATATGCCTGTATGACCTGCCCACCGGTTTGCATTCCGCAAGGTAAAGTTATTTTCGACAAAATTAAGATTATACATTTTGAAATACGTAAATAAATAATCATGCTGTCATATTAAGCGTCTCGTGAATGCCTAAAATGGAAAGATCTTAAGTAAATTAACAAAACTACATTACAAGATAATTATAGCTTAATCATAAGACTGCTAAGAGTTTTTTTGAAGACTTTTTAAAAATATATATATTTATTAACACTAAACTACCCTACAGATTACAACAAGTGAACAAAAACAACCATTACATTAACCGACATTACGCCTTGTCTTTTTCCACTACGTCATTATCTCCCTCGGTTATCATGACAACCAGGACCCTAAACACCTGTTCACACAGTTTACTTCACAGAAATGCAATACCAGTGTATGCATTTATACAATTGTTTTTATTTATTTTTTATTTTTTTTATTGTACAACAGTACCACATTTAAGATGTTGGTGTTGTCAAAATTAACGTAAGTTGACCGTTGTTTTTAGTTGACATGTTATTGCATGTTTATTCTTATGATGCATGTATTTACGAATTCGTTTATGTTTCAGTCTTTCAGTAGGCTAGTTCATTAGGGTGTTATACGAAAGAGCTTTTCCTTATATATAGACGTGAACTGACAACTTGAGAGCTAACTTGTGAGACACAAAATTATCTTTACTGAAATCTCTTTTGTTGTTGCTGCTGTGTTTCAGGCTGTGACTGAAGCAGTCCGGGATGAATAGCACTGAAGTCTGTGCATCAGAAGATGCTGATGCTGAGAAACAGCATACGAATATTTACAGCACACAAAGGACCACAAAGTCTTCGGGCAGACAGTATGTGAATGTGTTGTTGGATCTCAGTGAAGAGGATTGTAGCAGGGAATACAACATACATCTGCTTCAGAGCCGCACTGTCTTGGAAGACGCTGTGAGTCAAATGAACAGGACCGAACCAGATTGTAGATGGCAAGAGTAATGTCCTTTATCATGTTCTTTATCTAAAAACACAATCAATAATAATAATAAAAAAGTTATTCTGACAGTGTTTTCTGCTGATCTATATTTTGACATTGCTGTATGTATATCAGTCTTTGTCCATCTTTGTACATTATTTTGGGAATTAAATAAATGTACTATTGTTATTATTATTAACCACTGATCTAAATAATAAATCATTATTTAGATAATTATTATTTATATAGATCAGTGTTACAATGTCGTGATAACGTTTTTACATTTCTCATCTAAATAAGTTAGGCAATTCTCAACTTTTTCAGATGTTTTTAGGTTTTTAAGTAATTTTTTTTTTTAAGGCAGCAACTTTATTTATTTTTTTAGCCCTATACTAAATGATGAATGAGGAATACACAAATAATTACAAATGGGTTTTAATTTGAGCCCAAACAAAAGATAACCCATTTGTAATTATTTGATTGTGTTCCTCATTCATGTTCCAAGGTCCTTCATAACTCTCACTGTATTGGTAGTACAACTCTGTTTTGGCAGCATCAGTGTATCAGTGGATTTTTTAATATTGTTCCAGATTATACATTTTATAATTGAATCATTTTTTTATGATTATAATTATTTTCATTTATTATTTCTTGCTTGTATATCCATAATGTCATATAAATTATTATAACTTCATAAAGTCAATAAATGCAACTGTGCTGTAACTGTGCAGCACTGAACAGTCTGTAAATACATTGTGCCTGTAAAGGCAGTGTAAACTTTGTGTTATGCATATACATTCCAGATGAAGCTTCTGTAGTGTTCTCACAGTGTAAAGATTACATTTGTTAATAACTTAAATGTAAAACTCAAAGGATGCATTTTTTAACAGGTTGTAGGTTGGGGGAGATTTCCTCCTCTTGGTGCATTTCTTCAGCCGCCAAGAAAGGGGAAAAAACTCAAACAAGACACAATAGACTCTCACTGTCTCCTCTGTGCGGACCTTAATCTTTCTGATCTGCCCATCTACTGCTCAGCTCATCTCTGCAAAATATGTCAGAGCCATTAATCAACAAATTGCTGTCTGGAGATGAACAGTGTAAACAAAACAAATCACCATCAGTCTGCCATTACCATATAAAACCCTGTCTGATTCAGAAGGAAAATAGACTTGATCTTAGCATCAGAAGCCTGTCAAAGAGTCCAGAAACCAGAGGAACTACAGTCTTTTTAAAAAGGTGGAGCCAACAGATTGCCACCCAGCAGAAGTTTTGACCAAGGCCATGATGCCCGATGCTGCCGGTGCTGTGACTGATGGTAAAATATTGTGTGTCAATGATGACACAGGAAATGTCTTCAAGGCCCTCGTAGACTTTATCCCAGAGGAGAATGGCTACAGGTTAAAAGGACCTCCCAGTACAAAGCATTGGCTGTCCCAGGTCAAGAATCACACTGTTTGAGACTCACACTCCTGTGTACTTGAAAATGTGTGCTACGTGAAAATGACTATGCAATATAAAGGGATGAAGATAATTTTTTTTTTCTTTTTTCTGAAATTAGGATTCAATTACTCAGAAGCCATGTTATTTCACTATGCATGTTCAGCGATCAAAGAAGCTACAATCACTGTCCAACAATGAACCTGATTAGCTGAATTCAGGTGTAGTTGATCCTTTACAAATATACAACTGAATAGTACTTTATATCACGTGCCATTTGTATGTATATGGCTTTGAATAATAATCAGAGACAAAAATGCAGCCTTCCGTGGTTGACAACAGTATTATTTTGGTTCCATCAAATTTTTCACAACTTGAGAATGTTCTACAAAGCTCCGTACAGCTAGATTTGACAAAATTAACCCAATTAATATTAACACTAATATTAATATTAATATTGACACTAATATTTGCTCAGGAGAATAGCAGAGAATAGAAGAAAATAAAACCCATTTTTTTTCTTCTGTGGTTTATTTTCCAGTTTCATGTGCATCAGCATAGCCAAAACAGAACATAGCCCAATTATACACATGGCAGCCTCTAAAGAACAAAAATAATAATCATTTTATCATTATTATACTCAGTTATAAATTATGTCCTACACTAAGTTAAATAAGACACATGTTGAAAAACAAAAAGTAACAAAAGTTATTCTTGCCACAAAAATATGCATGCACTCTTTACAGCGAAAAACTTGAGCTTAGCTGGACACTTTCAAGTTTACGATCACAACAGTTTAAACTATGACATCATCGCCTACAGAATATTAACTTGTACATTTGCAGTATTTATTCCAAGATCCTAATATCATGAATGCTAGAATTCCTAGTGTTTGGCATAAAAATACTAAAGCTCTTTTGCGGTAATGTTAAGAAGCAGCCATTGTGACGTCAATAAAGGGAACAGACACTGCGTCGCTTACATTCTACTTGTGGAAATTCCACTATATACATTAAGTACAGGAGTACAAATAAATTGGACATTTCACAAAAAAAGAAAATGAAAAAAATTAGAAGCATATCCCACTTACACACACACACGCACACACACAATGCTGAATAAAAAAAAAAGCTATGGTTGCCTTTTATATTTAGTGTACTAAGGCCAAAGAGTAGTGAATTTTGACACACAAAGTTGAAACGTTCATAAGAACCAAAAACAAATATGTATGAATAAAGAAAACGGGAATAAAGAAAATGAAAACACAAAGATCAGCATTTCTGCATCTCCATTAAGCAGCACTGTTTCATTATCTCAATCGAAAGCATATTAACACTTGAATTAAGGCATCAACAAAAAGGTTTATACACTATGTGTAAACTTTTAACTGAAATCATAAGGAGGGAGGAACATATTCCACGAAAACAGATACTTGCTTTCAAAGAAATATTAAAGGTTTTGTTTAACAGTAAACATTTGTGGTTTGCGTATCTGAATCTACTCACAGTACAGAACGCAAACCACAGTAAACAAGAGCAAATCCGCATCTCAGTTTTGAAGGAAATGCGATGTCTGAAACATGCATAAGATGCAAATTCAACTGATTTAGGATGTAACGATTATATTATCATGCCATAACAGTCAGCAAGAAACATTTGCATGAATTCTGTAATGAATCAAGACCTAAATATTCTCACAGTGGCTATTTAGATGCGTCTAGGTCATTGCACTATTAAATGTAACATGCATTTGTTTATACCACAAAGCAAACAAAAAGCTCAAGGTTAAAAAAACAGCATGTACAAAAACAAAATACTTTTAGGACTAACAATATATGTTGAACATTAATAGTGAGGTGATAAAGTGCTGCAAAAGTATATTAATACATCCTTAGACTTGGGCATATATGCAATGCCTTATTGTGGACGACTTGTGTCTAAAAACTAAATTCTTGAGCTCTAAATGGTTGGTAGGGACTGTTTTGTTCTGCCACCCTTGCAGGAGAGATACTAGGTATGACTCCTTCATTATCTGAGCTAAATCAGCCAAATCACCTTTGATGGAGCCTTTAGCTCTTGGCTTTCCCATAGTGTCAAAATAGTGAGACGAGTTCCTAACACGTTTGGGTTTCCACCGAGCTAAAGTGAGACTCCATGTTCCAGGCCAAGTCAGCTGAAAGGAAGTCATCCACTGCTGTTTGGGTCTCATTGGTAGTGTGGAAGAGGTGGCCAAGGCTCTGAAAGGAACTAGATACAGTCTGGGTTTCAGCACTGCTGAGCCTCACCTGCCCATCATGGGAGCATGGCAGAGAAAGTGGAGCAGGCCTGACATCAGTCTGTGTTTCTGTGTCTGAGGACTCGGTGCTCATGCTGAAACTAGACTGTCTGAGGATACTGCCAAGGGGCATGTGCCCACCTGTGTCTAGCAGGAAGTTGAGGTCTGTCTGGGTCTGAGTGTCAAACATCTCAAGCTCCAGATCACTTGGTGGCACCCTTGTTCCAACGTCACCGTTGTGCCCATTACCAAGGTTGTCGAAGAGCAGGAAGTCAGTCTGTGTCTCAATATCTAGGAGTTCCAATGTTGCTGTGTTCAGACTGTTCAAAGCACTTTCTTCCGTCTGAGTCTGAATGTGTGTCGCATTAAGGAACTCTTCAAAGTCAAAGTCAATGCCAGTGTGATGCGGTTCATGCGTAGCAGGTAAACCGGAGGGACAGCCTGAAGCTGCCCCGGTCATGCTGTCAGAAAGTATATTTTCAAGGTCACGGAAGAGTATCATGGTTTGTGTCTGGTTGTCTGCTACTGTGTTTTGATGCAAAATGTCAGTCTGGGCCCCAAAACACATGGATGCAGAAGTCTTGTCCTCAAAAAACCCAGCTCCAGTGCTGGTCAGATGATCTTCTAGACCACTAGCTCTGAAATGTGCATCAGCCACTGCAGTCTGAGTGGAGACACTCAGAGTATCAGAATCGAAAAGATTTGTGCACATTGCTTGGTCCATTTGGCTTTCATCCACTGGGGCTGTAGAACAGCTTGTTTGTGTTTCTCGGGTCACATTAAAGGAAGTGAAGCTGAAAACATCTGTCTGTGCTCCAATGGAAAACGTGGCTTTGAATCGCGAGGGTTGCGTCTGGGATTGCACATTGACGGGCAGCTGAATCTGAGCGTTTACACTGATGTCTGTCTGAGAACAAGAGGACACTGAGGCCTCACAGCAGTGGGAAGCAGTCAATGGTCCAGCATCCATCCCTTTGTTGAGGTATCTTAAGTCAGTTTGAATGTTTGTTGAAGTGCTTTTGTTTCTGGATCCAAGATCCACTGGATCTCCCACAGAGTCTTGATTCTCAAGATTGACCTGTACCCCTGTGCTATTTGTTTCTGGGCCTGATGTATGCACAGGAAAGGACTCTTTGAAAGTCTTATTGTTCACATCAGGCACCACTGTGCTGACTGATGGTGCCAAAATATGCACAGTGCTTATAGACCCTTGCGCATCCACAGACAAGACCAACGACCTCAAGGCACTACTTTCCGCAGAGGGGAGGAGAACAGGCAGGTGGGTGAACTGCATAATAGGAAAGTTGACTAGGGCCACTTTGGGCTTCAGGAGAAGGAGTTTCTGGGTGTTTCTAGGGTGGTTTATGTTGTGTTGTGCTGTGTCTGAGGCCCCCGAGAATAGTATGTTGGGGACTACTCCTTCACTGAGCTTTTTCATACAGTCTGGAATTTCATTTATTAGTTCATCCGACATCAAATTTGTTGCACTGCTTGACAATCTTTCCATTTTCCTCTTCTTCACTGGTGGATACCTAGAAGACAAATAAGTATGATCAACAACCTTACACTGGGATATACGTTAAAAATGAAGGACGGAATGGTTGTCCTGAGCCACATATTATCCTAGGTCAGATAAGCTATCTATTTGAATAAAGATATATTAGTATTATGATTTATGCAAGCCAAGGTTGAAATCACACCACGCTCTTTTTTTATGATTTCCTATTCTAAAATTCTTAGGTCTTAGGTCTGGCCTTAGCCAGATAAAATGAGTACCTGTGCTCTTTGGGAAGCTCGTGGCCTGTTCTGTAGATATGAGAGAGCAGTGCTGCTCTACTGGCATAAGGACACCCACATGTACAGCTGTATGTCCTCCCACAATCCTCAGCATGTCTCCGCAGGTCCCACTCGGTGCTGTAGCCATTACTGCACTTCAAACACTTGTGCTTCTTTTCTGCATGCATCTTCATAAAGTGCTACACCATTAGTAAGATTAGGAAACATGTTAGTCAGCAGCTCTTTTTCCGAGCAGGACATAAATTATATATCAATTTCCAAAAGAGAATACAATATTTAGTGCCAGTTTACCAAAGGTAAAGTAAAATAACATCACAGAAAACCCCAGACAATGACAGGTACCTGTTTAACAAGCGAAAACTGAGAAAAGGGTCTGTTTGATCCTCTTGGGCAGCCTTCTATTGGGCAACAGTAGAGCTTTTGTGATTCCTTGATGTCCTTTCTAATTGTGGGGTTGACCAGACCCTCCTGAAATCAAAAGAAATATAGAAAGAAACAACTTTAAAAGTTGACAATGAAGCAACAATAATATTGCTTCTTGTTCAAGTAGCTAGAGAACATGGAGAAGAATAGCAAGCCAAGCAGTATCTTATTTACTATTCATGGAACCAAGGTTACATAATCCGAGACGTTCCCCTTCATAGGGAACAGACTTTCGAAATAGGAGATACATGCTTCTGAAAAGCCATCGGATTGACCCTGAGGAGAATAATCCACTCAGTGTGGGTCACCAGACACAATGAAATTGAAATAAACATAAATTGTGTGCCTGAGGAAGAAAAATCGAAGTTGTGATGGCATGAGCATATCATTTTGAGGCATTAGTGACGTGATGCTTCGGTGGTTAGTATTAGCACCATGCCACCATCATTTCATTTTCATCACATTTTGGTCTGTGATTCATAAAAAGTGATCATATTCTATTTTATTTTTCCTGCAGAAGACATGAAAACATATGTAAGTAAATACAGCATGAAAGTGAGTAATAATGAAAGAATTATCATTATCGGATGAACAATTCCTTTAATGCTTTTCAGTCTGAATGGTCAGGTTGGATTTTATGTGTTTTTTCATCAACAAGTTGCAATAAGAACAACAACAGTACAATGCTTTCCCACACTGAACAGCAAATAGACACTAGGTTTCTCTATTGCTTGTGTTTATTTACAGAGGAATGCAATAAAATAATGATTTAATATTTACGTGTGAAAAAGAATGCATGAAATTAGCAAAGCCTCCCAACCCCGAGGTTTAAGAACATTCTGGTCCTTCCTCCTCGGTGCCACAAAGACTGCAGGAATCAGAATTCATGCCTGGCAAACAGCCCTGGCTCGTTCTGTGCTGCAAACTGGGTTACATCACTCAGGCTTTCAGCCTGTGAAGCAGGTCTCATTCAATATAATGTCAATCCTGCTATGAGCTGGCAAAAAAAGGTTGATAATGAGATGCTTAACATCCCCAGAATAGCTCTAACTGTGTGGTTTCTCTTTATATTATAACACATGCAGTCAAATACAATAATTTCAGATATATTTCTCATTTGGGTTTGTAAAGATTAATTTTCTTTAACTAACTAAAAGTTCAAAGTCATTATTGTATTGCATGTTATATACAGTGGTCGAATTGTATAAAAAAATAATAAATATAAAAAAAATAAGTATAAAATACAAATATATAATATAAATATATAAAAAAAAACATTCAGGGTGGATGGTGTGGTCATTTTAAATGATTAAAAAAAATTGTCTAAAAAGGTTTTTATTTTATGAAAATGTATTATTAGGGGTTTTTTTTTTCAGGGCCTGAAATGGAATAATTTGGGTCAATACTATTAATTAAACAAGATTTTGCTGAATGTGTTTTAGTGCTGGCACCAAGGCTTGTTTAGGGCTGTCACGGATAAATAAAGATGGCAATAAAACCGCACATAGGTGGCATCAAATCCCTGTTTTAATAAATGATTTACTGAATCATACAAATCAAATGATTCATTCAAAACGGCTGATTCAATTAGAAATTAAACAAGTGAATAGACTGTTGAATCACTGGCACACGTGATTCGTTCAAAAACAGATTCATTAAAGGAATGAAACACACCTGTGGTTCCCAAAGTGGGTGCCGTGACAACTGGCTGGTGGTGCCGCAGAATCTGAGATTTTTCCCAATTAAAACAAACTAAAATACTATAATACCATATAATAATAATCAAAACACCAACAAATGATCATGTCCAAATGGAAATATGCAAAAAAACATTGATATATTCATACTTATTTGAAGTTTAATGTAGGCTAGCCTATTTAACGTCAATTGGACTGTTCTCAGGAGATAATCGCCCGCTCTGCCCTTTGTACAGGTCATTTTTATATCTCACGCAGTGATTGACAAGACACAAAATTAATTTTAGAGAAGGTGTTGATGGTTTTACCCGTGTGAAGCAACAACACTAGTTAAGTCACGCCCCCACCGTATAGTTTTGATTTTATAGTAGGTTCCTAATAAACATCATTTTGTTCACTAAAATGAAAACTGAATGTGGCTGCTCAATGCAGCATGCCAACCGACAGTCGCATCACATACCAGATTCCATTTAACATG
Organism: Carassius auratus; assembly: GCF_003368295.1. Classification (NCBI taxonomy): domain Eukaryota; kingdom Metazoa; phylum Chordata; class Actinopteri; order Cypriniformes; family Cyprinidae; genus Carassius; species Carassius auratus. Next base: position 16,421,156 of record NC_039285.1, read on the forward strand.
TGAGGAGAAGCGACAAGATGATGACAGAAGAGTTTCAAAATGATATGCACATTTTTTTTTTTTAAACCCTGTTGACATCTGCCATTTATCTAAGGTGATATTGCAAGTTTTTTTAAACATTTGTTTCTTATTTATTTGGTTCCACAGTGTTTGCTGATTTAAATTGATTTAAACTGTGTATTTTTAGTTTATTTTACATCGAATATGCCATGTCTCCATTCTTTCTTATTCGTCTTGCTAATAAACATAGCGTTTCTTATTTATTTGGTTCCACAGTGTTTACTGATCTTCAGTTTTGTATAGGCTTCCTAAACTTTGTGTAATTTGTTGTTATAAAGTCAGGTTTGTACAAATCAAATGAGGAACACAATTTTACAACATTTATTTGAAATGATAAGAACTTTTTATAATTTGAAGAGTTAAATGTTGATCTTTAAATGTGTTTTACAGTAAATGGTTCAAATCAGTCTGTTGATGTCTCATCCAGTTGTAAAAGACAGATGGTCTTTGGACAGATTTTTTAATAGGTTGCTTCTCATATATTGTCTGTTGTGATACATTCATAATAAATTAATGCTGCTGTTTATGCTTCATATGTTTGTTGATCTGGATTTCATTTCATATATGCATGTACACATGCATTTTTATGAGATGGGGTGCCATGAAAAAATAAAATAAAATAAAACCCTACTAAGGGGTGCCGTGCTTTCAAAAAGTTTAGGAACCACTGCTTTGATTCCCTTTTTAAATAATCTTTGAATTTCTATTGTCTTCTTTAAAGAACTTCAAAAGTTACAGAACAGAACCTGATTGGCCAATCGCCGTTGATTAGTTAATGAATTACAAATTATCAAGTAGTGAAATGTAACATTTAATTTGAATAATAAATTTGACATAATACACAACATTTTTAATCTAAAGGGGGTGCTTCGGGGGATGCTATTTGTCTTTTTTTTCACCAGGAGGATTCCACCCCCCTGGTTAATCTAGTGCATGTTATATACCTATATGTTTAGAGTAACATATGTCATTGTGTTAGCAAGTGCAAGGTTGGGGGTTCGAATCCCAGGGAACACATGTTAGGAGAAAATTGTTAGCCTGAATGCAATGTAAGTCGCTTTGGATAAACGCGTCTGCTAAATGCATAAATGTAATGTAATTTAATTTATTTTAATATCAAACACACACACAAAGTAATTCTCATCAGTCAGAATCAGAAAACAAGATTATAAAGGCAAAATAGACTGGAAAAGAGTCAAGAAAATAGTGAAATAAGACTAAAAATTAAGCAGATCAAAAGTGAAAAACATAAAAAACGTAAAATAGCATGTATCTTGGTTTTAATATAATGTTGTACCTTGATTCTGTGGGACTTGACCAGATGCATGTTGAGTGCTGGAGTGTTAGGCAGAATCTTCCCGCATCCTTCCACCGTACAGAGGATGTTGGTCCGCACTTCTTTGGTGAGCTCTGTTATGGAGGGTTTAACAATCTCTCTGCCTTGTAAAGGCAGCTTCTCGTTACATTTTTGCCCTTTGTGATGGCTATTACTGTTGATTGTTGACGCAGCCATGATTCAACACGCCACAACGTACACATTCACTTCCGGGACACGTCGCATAGCAACCAACTCACAACGGACACTCCGCACATTTACTTCCGGAAGACGCATACGCCAAGCATACGCCCACAAGCTGGATGTACGCTATTTGTAAGCGAACGTTCCAAATGTATTTATGTCAAAAATAGTATAGTACAGCAACCAGTGTAGACAGAACAACAAGATATACTTTTATCATCAGGGTTTTTGATGAACAGAAGGATTGAAATATAAATATAAATTAGACCATAAACATGTTCATTATTAGAAATTTTAAATATAATTTTTTGAATATAAATATTTATTAACATCATAAAGTAGTAAAAATACTAAATACAAAAATAGTAAATATTTTGACAGAGTAGCACTGGCATAGATCAAGCTGGGGCAAAATCAGCTATATTAGAATGATTTCTGAAGGATCACGTGACACTCTAGACTGGGGTAAAGATGCTAAAGATTTAGTTTTGATCACAGGAATAAATATTTTAAATATATTCCAATAGAAAGCAATTATTTTAAATAGTAAACCTATTTCACAATATTACTGCTTTTGTTGTATTTTGGATATTCATAAAAAAAAAAAGCTATATATCTTCTAAAACTAAGGGATATAAGTTATTTTTATTTTTTTTTGTTAAGCTATAAATGGAGGTCAATGACACTGGAAGCCTCAAACATTCAGGTTACAGTTGGTAACTTTTGTTTGCTCCTTATGGATCCTTAAAAAAGAAAAAAATAAATCATACTGACCCCAAACTTTTGAACGGATTTTACATTCATTATCATTTCCTTTTCTTTATAATTTTCTGATTTTATTATATTTTTGATATATTTGGTAAAAAGACTGGGTCCAATATTTATGGTTGGAGATTAAATCTATCAAAACTAAAAAAAAAAAATAATCAAACTTGACACACATCTTTTCTCTCTTGTACTTGCCATAGAAACAGAAAATGTCTGCATTTAATACTGATATCTCACAATTTTTGTTTGAATAAAGTTGGTAATTTATTCCTTAATTTAATTTTAAAGTGGCATTTCCCCATAGAGTAGATCATGCCATTAATTTGTGCTGGCTCATAAAAAGCCCAAAAATTCTTCTGATATACAGGTTTACAGTGTATTTTCAACATTATCTTGAAAAGAGCAAAGCAACACTTCAGACAGTGTAAGAGGTTTTCAGATTTAATTTAATTGATACCAAGTTACTAATTGTATTTTAGCCAAAATTATGGTACTGCAAAAGAGTAAGGATTCATGATAAAATCAAAAAATTCAAGTGTAAATCAACTTTGAATTTCCTTTGTCAACATTTATTATAATCCGGTCATGCAATATTACAGGGTTGAACGACGCATGACAGTTGGGTAAAGTTGTTTAAAAGTTAAATGTGATTTCAGACATACAAAACTTAGTAGGAAAAATTATTTTTTTCAATCAAAACCTTTATTTAAAACCAAGCTAAAATGACACTAAAATCATACAGGCTGTATTACCAAGCTTAAATGTAAAAACATTCTCTCCTTGCTGGATCAGTGATCATTACAGAGGTCTCAGACATGTCCTCTTATGATGCTGATAGACTATACACATGGCTACTCTAAAGTGTTTTAGCTGTGGAGGATGCTAAATATATATTCCCATGTATGCATATCCTGGTTGAACTGATATTTCTCTGCAATGTCAGATGTGGTCAGGCTCTCTGTGCTGATGCTTGGCTGGAAACACTAGGGCCTTTGTCTGTGATAACAAAATAATTCCTTCCTCTCTGAGTGATGGCTGACAATAGCGGAGTGACTGGACCTTCAGCCATGCCTGCCAATAGAAAAATAAATACTTTATTAACTGCAGTGAAGCAGAAAACAGTGCTGAGGTTCTGACTGAGAAGCATAGGCAATTTCTGTCATCTCTCACCTGAAGCAACACAGTGACGCAAGGAGTCTAGCAGACTGCTGCTTGAGAACCTGACCACCCCTCTGAAGAACTCCTCTCTGTCACTGAGGGTTTGGTTGTCATTTCCCCTGTACCTTGTCTCAAGCTAAGAGAAAAAAAAGAGGATCCATGTAGTAAAGCCCATTTATAAATGTCAAAAAGTTTGTTTAGGCTATTTGTTGTGGTTAATTGAGATGCAATATGTAATTTTATGTAACAGACTAATGAAATCCAATCTAAAGATGGTTACGTGAGATCAGAGGTTCACACACTCACTCTGTACACTGCTGTTTCTAGCTTTGGTGTAGGACCATGTCCAAACGCCTCACAGGACATCTGATGCCTCATGTCTTCATGGCCACTGTGTTCTTTTCCAATACAAGGATCTGTAAAAAAGACCAACAAAACTACATATACCGTATTTTCCGGACTATAAGTCGCACTTTTTTTTCATAGTTTGGTTGGTCCTGCGCCTTATTGTCAGGTGCGACTTATTTATCAAAATTAATTTGACATGAAACGAGAGAAATGAACCAAGAGAAAACATTACCGTCTCCAGCAGCGAAAGGGCGCTCTACGCTGCTCAGTGCTCCTGTAGTCTACACTGAAAACATAGCACGCCCTCTCGTGGCTGTAGATGGTAATGTTTTCTCTGGGTGATTGGTTCTAAATAAATGCGACTTATACTCCAATGCGACATATATATGTTTTTTTCCTCATCATGACGTATTTTTGGACTGATTCCACTTATAGTCCGAAAAATACGGTAGATTATTTAAAGTGAAGTTAAAGGATACATCACATCTATTTGCTAACTGCTTTTACAATAGCAAAGCATTTAAATAAGAATGTTTGCTAATTCAACACAAAGAACAGCGTTCTTCTGAAGATTTATGAAGTTTAATGTGGACAATCTTTTATGAATAATTTTTATTACAGATTTGAAATAGTATTTAAATCTGATTTCTGACTGGAATACTCGATTTTGGTTATAAACTTAAATCAGTGTTTCTGATTTATGCCTGGGCTCATGATCCTGTTAGAAAGTGATTCCTAAAGCTCTCATTGAGAATCAAAACATGCTTTCTGTAGAATCGTATTTCTTTGCGGAAAGAGATTGTTCATATTTATTTATTTTTGATTCTTAGGCATGTAAGAAACACAAAAATAAAAACAGGTACATACGAGATGGAAGGGTGTTTCTTTCCTGTAGGATGCTTGAGTGTGCATTTGGAAAAACCTATCAGTAAAATATAAGCGTTAAAAACATTATAAAACAAAATAATAAATAGAATAAGTTTAGTGTTTGTTATGTAAGAAATGTCATTTACTACAATAATAATAATAAAAAATATTTAGAAAAAAACAAAAAAACAATGTAACTCATTCTAATATTCACATTGCAACAATATTTTATCACTCCAATATCTGTCCTCGGTGCATTCTTGACATCGACACCTTCTGTGACTACACAACTGAAATCACATTAGGAAGTGGTCAGGGTATGTACAGTACAGATTGCAGATGGTAGGGTACAAAACAACATCTTTGGTGGATTAAAAAGTGGATTAAAAGTGTGGCAGTGAATAAGCTGTGTTTTGTAATAGTGAAAATGTCTACTACTACAGACGTCGTGGCAGGACAACAAGTGGAAAAAAGGTTTAATTTAAATTTATGTGAGTGCAAAAAAAAATGTATACAAAAATTAAAAACACATACAAATTCCTAAAGCTATTTAAAAACAATGTATAAAATTAAGCAACACATTTGGATTTTCCTGCGAGCTGCCACCTGGAAAGCCCGGTAGGTTACCTGCTGGTAGCGTCTCAGAAGTAACTCCCTCATTCCAGTGAGACTCCTGGTGCTCAGGTGTCCATCCTTTATAGAGCCATGTTTAGTTGCCATTACTAATGCCTATGAATGGAAGTGAACACAGACACAAAAATGTTATGTGGTGGGGGTATCAAGTTGCATCAACATCTGACTAGATGCTAATAAACTTAGTTGAAACAAACTTATATCACACTAAAAGAGATGGCGAAGGAAGCCAATAGGAGATGTGTGTGTATTTTATATATATATATATATATATATATATATATATATATATATATCTCAATCAAAGGTCACCTGACACAGAAATATCTTGTGTTTGGCCATGAGGTTGGATATAAACACATAGGAAGTGTGAAGGTGGTGCACAACATAGGTTGGCTTGAGGTGGTTGGGTTTGCTGAAGTTGTCACCCCAGGCAATCCGAATCCATATAGCCTCATCCTCATGTTTCTTCATCTTAATGGAAATCTTGAAAAGCAGAAGCAAAAGATTTTAGTTAATAGACTGAGTAATGTTATTTTGGAGTTGGATTTGAAAAAGCTAAAAAAGTTGAGTTGGATTTGAAAGCTTAAATGCCGAATGAAGTTGTGCCATTACATGCCGAACGACCCCATGCAAGTGTGCTTTAAACTGCTCTTTGAACTGTGTCAGATCTACACACACTGCATCATCTGTGGAGGAAAAGAAAAGGAACTGCTTCAGACAAGTAGGCCTATTTATTTATATTTAAAAAAGTCAAAACAACCAAACACTCATAGTGTAATAAACTTTGCTCATTGTACATTGCTTCAAATCAATTTAACAATAAAATGCATAAATAAAACACCCATACCCTGTGCTTCAGTAAGCTGACATGCATGCCACACGCCTTGATCAGGGTTTTCTATATGATCTATGAGAGAGAAGAAAAAAGACAAACTTGGTGAATTAATTCAGGTATGGGGCCTGGTATTATTTATTTTTAAGTTACAATAAACACTTGTAAAAAAAAAAGGCCATTTCACTCACACATCATTTCCAAATTAGTGATCTGCTTCAGGTTAAGACTGTTATCCTGCAATAGAGTGAATGAGAGAGTGACAGAGAGAGAGAGAGAGAGAGAGAGAGAGAGAGAGAGAGAGAGAGAGATTTGACAATCATTTTATGTCTGTTCTGAAAGGAGTCCTAACTTAAACCCAATTTTATAAAAAAGAAAAATCCACCGTGTTGTGTTACTTGATTACCTATTTTTCATCAGAAATGAATGACAAAATATTGCTCCGCAAATATAGAAGTGTGCTGGTTGGCAATTTACGGTAATATTACCGTTTGATGGACAGCAATTAATCACGTTTCTGATTCTTTAAAACAAAAAGCTTAAGCTTTCATGAAACCTGTCTACTTCTACTGGGTTTGGATTAAGTCACAGGAAACCGACAAACACTGAAATGAAAATAGATTAATTAGAATTTTTTGGGATTCAAACAGAATGGAAATCGGCATAGACATAAATGCTTAACACTATACATACATACATACATACATACATACATGTATAGTGATAATCATTTATGTCGATGCCGATTTATATATATATATATATAGAATAATCATTTAATGGATGTATCTTACCTCACAGAAGCTGGCGACAAGTTCCACTATCATCCATTTGGGTCTTGTGTAATCAAGGGCACAGAGCTGATCTGTAGATAAACAATTCCATTTCTTCAAAAGATTTTCTATATTTTTGTTCGGTATTCTCCGGATTACCCGACGTAGAACAGATCTGACTTGTGCGTCCATCGTGCGAGCGATGTTAGTCGTTCAATTTTAATATGGGTTATCGTCACATCTTTCGCATTTTACCATTGACGGTATTCACCTTATTCCGCCCCGCCCACTTTTAATACTTCGCATTTCCGCATTTTGTCACCCGACTTCCGCTAAACCGATAACGGCACGTCCGGTTACTAGTTTAGTAGTTGTAAGATTGTTTATAGCCAGCTATGACTGTGGCGAAATGACAAAGAACGTTATGTTATAAATTGGGAGCACGATGAAAACGTCTTACGACGATCAAATGGTCTCAAATTGTCCCATCCATCGACGCTGTTAACGTGTTAACGAGTTTTGTGCGTGTGTGTGTGTGTGATGTTAATATACACGAAGTTATAAATGTTTAAAAGTATAATAACGTGTTTGATGACCATCATCAGACTAAGTATTTTGTCTAATAACTTAATTGTACAGTGGAGTAAGGTAAGTGAACGTTTATCAATTATGCATTAGAAAAGGAGGAGGCTGGAACTTGGAAGTGAAAAACGCCTTAAATCCAGGTTTGCATAATTATTAGGCAGATTTTATTTTACAGATAAAACAAGCCAAAAAAAGATTATATATCACTTATAAAAGATTAAAGGCAAAATTAATAGTTAAGATTGGTTTGGTTTGGAATTGGTAAATTTTACCAAAAAATATGATCAGAAAATCAGCTTAATTGCTTCTTAATTCTGCACAGTGTATATGCAAAAGGTGAGGAAAGGTAAGATTTGGTAGGTGTACATTGTCTAATCAATGAATATTGTAGATAAACGTCAAGTGTAATAATAATGAATAATTCTGAAATAAGACAACTGTGAAAGCTTTGAAATGTATTTTAGGTTTGCCATGTTCTGTACAGGGCTGAGGACCTGTAAGCTGCTCATCTGGGTTCCCTCACAGCATGTGCCACACAATGAGCAATTCTGTGCCAAGACTGGAGCTAGACTACAAACCTTTTATTTTAAGTGTATGCTTCCTTGTGTCAGATGAGTTTCAGGCAGCCGACCTGCTGCTTTCCACAAGATGCTTGCAGCTTTGTAAATAAGCAGGAATGAGACTAATTAGGTTAAGGATAGGATATTAGGTAATTGAGATGGGATGTAGAGGATATGGGTGAAGACTAACTATATGAAATAAGTTGTTTTAAATCAGTTTTGTTAAACAAGAGACAGACTGTGATTTGTTTTTTAGAACATGGATTATTTAATATAAGTTGTATAAAATCATTTGTGATGTGTTGATCAGTGTTTGTTGTTTCCAGGAAGCAAGAGACACCTCCTACTGACCATCCTATAACATTTTATTTCCATATGTAATAAACCAAGATGGAATTAACTTGCAAACTTGACATGACTTATTCCTTCAAATCAGAGATTAAAGATGAAAAAAAAGATCAAATTAAGATAAATAAAAACTATTTACAGCAGGTAATGTCAGGTGACACTGTAAAGGTTCATAAAAATATCTATTACAGCAGGTAACTTCTGGTGACTTTGTAAAGGTTCATAAAAAATAACTATCACAGCAGGTAACTTCTGGTGACTTTCAGCAAGATCAGGGGCATGTGGATCTGATCACCCTCACAGTTGTCCACTGCATCACTGGCGGTCATCGATACATCTGTGGAAATAATTAAACACTTTTACATTAGTACTTACAATATATCATGAGAATTAATATATTATGTGACCCGAACTTAGAACTGTGTGTGTGTGTGTGTGAGAGAGAGAGAGATGCATTAGAGACAAAACAGTATACACACGGTTAACTGTCAGTATCTGAATGAGAAATGTAGCTAGCTGGCCTGCTATCACCTGCAATCTCTGTAGCAGGAATAATGTGAGCTATTGTAATGTACTATAATATCTTGTACTACCGTAAATATTAAATAAATAGGTGGACAATGGTAATCATGGAAAATTCGTGGTCTTTGTTAACTGCCTGTTACTGATCATAAATGTATTCATAGAACGGACTTCATAAATCTAACGTTAGGCGAGCAAACACATAGCTAGTTAAGGTTAGCTTACCCGAATCTGACAACCTTTTCATCCCCGGCGTGACCTCTTTAACGGCACATCGTAGTCGAGCCATTTCTCGGGGTAAGGGTGTTCGTCAGTCGCCTTCCCGTCCATGAAATGGTACAAACACACATAACAGCGCTTGGGTGGGCGCTTCAAATTTAGCGCCGTCATCCATTTCCTCAGGTGTTTCTCTTCTTTAGGTGGTGGGTGTAAATTGTAAAGTGCACCACAACACTCCGACCGCGTCACAATGTGTTCGCTACATCGTTGGTGCAATTGTTTTTTTTTTTATACAATTGTTATGCAGCCCCTAACTGAGCATATATCATACTTCTCTTCGTTCTGCGATCTGTTATCTAGCCAGCTACTAGCTTAGGTACGTTACATCCGGTCCCTCAGCCGGAAGTAAGATGACAAAACGAGCGCAATGGCGGCACCGTTGTTGCCATGGAAAATAAGGTGAATAAAAACACACGTTCAAAATAAACCGCCAGAAATCTGAACCGGAAGTAAAGCAGATGGGCAATGACATAAAAGTCTTTTATGCAACAGAACAAGTGCATTCAAGTCCTACCTAAACGATAGTATTCAAGGTTGAAAGCGAGTTTATTAAGTTTATTTAGTCTGTTCACAGCAGGCGAAGTGAAGCGTTTTGAACCAAAGGTTCATTACTTTACAACACGGTTTTATGTTGTGGCCATCTAGTGGTCATAAAAATAAAACTGATTCTACAACGGATTCTTTGTTTTATTTTATTATATAGAAATAATGGTCATTGTCAAAGTCATTAATTTTTGTCGGTGTGCTGGCACTAAAATAAGTAAAATAAATTAAATAAATGCATGAATTAAATCCTCTACATATTTTAACTCCACATCAGTCATGTTCTTTCATAGGCAAAGTTCATTTCAGCTTAATATATAAATTACAATATTGAAAAAAAAATGCTAACCCATTATAAAGTAATATAAAGGAAACGGTTCGCGTGGTTTGAACATAGTATAAAAAGGGTTTGAACCAGATCAGTGGTTTGAACAGAGAATGTCTAATATGGCGAGAAGTTTCACTCTCACTACACTTCCGGCTTCTGAAATGGTTGCAGTTCCACTCTGATTCCATATGAGGGCGCTCACAGGAAGAGTGCAGAATGAATGGAGGCCAATCGCGGTATACCCCTCAAAATCCACTTTTCTCGGTATATAATTTTTTGTCTAGTAATTTGAATGTTGTATTCGAAAGGAGATGCAAAGAAATTACACATTGCTGGGTGTTCGATTTTTTAGAGTCTCCTATTTGCTTTAAAAAGTCTTTTAAAATGTCAAGATGTCATACACATCCAACGACCAGAGTTGCTGCTTTACGGGAATCCTTCAGTCACTTTGGTGCTTTCAGAGAATGTCTATGGTGCTTTCCAGAGCCGTTGAAAAATGAATTATTAAACGGCTCTGGTGCTTTCGTGCTCTGCTCTGTAATTTTCTCTAGAGGCATTGACAACACAGCTGACATAGGTAAATACACGTGCTAGAAGAGTTTTTGTTTTGTTGTTTTGAAAGACCACGCCGAAAATACACACACAACGGTCGTTGGATGTTTGGCGGTATAGCTGGCTATCAGTTATCCATCAGCTGGCTGACAGGCCTCATTAGCTATCAGCAATTAATGGTCGTAGGCTGTCAGCTAGACATCAGCTGGCTAACAGCCCTTATTAGACATTCTGCTATCAGCTATGTATCTAACGTTAGTCGATACACGATGGCGAATTCAGCCACTGAAGATTAGTAAAAGTGTGGAAAAAGAAGAGACCGCATGGATGGATGACATTAAACATGTATAATACGTGTAAAGCTTGTGGAACAAACCTCAGAATGTGATGCCAATACTATACCATATGTATCCGGTATTTCTTAACAGAAGAATAACACAACAAGTACTCAAATTCAATTTATTTTCCGTGTAAATTTTACAGTACATACATAACAATAGGCAGATAAAAGTGCCAGCAACAAAAAAAAAAAAAAAAAAAAAAATTGCTGCGTTGAAAAGAAAAACTTGGGCGAAAAAGTCAGCCTTAACATTCTGATCCCGCTGATTCTGATTCGGATGCCATCAAGCGGTATCTCTGGTCATAATCAATCCTTCACTGACCAATCAGCGTTCATTAGCAGAATGCTAGCGTGTTATGGGCAACAACAACTCAACCTGTAAGAAATCGAAAGGACATAAGTACTCCTTCATTCATTCGACCTATAACCCATGTTGAACTTGCAAAACCTACAATCAGATCTGAGATTTCTCAACAGCAATCGGGTGAAAGGGACAAATTTAGCCTTCTAGCCCCATAGACTCCCATTCATTTTGCATTCATGGCGATCACCCCCAGTGGTACTCTGGTGAAACTGCTACCAAAATTCTGTACAATAGGGCTTAATAGGGAGTGGGAAGGCTCTCCGTAGACGGGCTCTGGTTTGAATCAGATACTGAAGCAGTCACATGGTTTTCAGACAAACGAAGCTTCAAACGTCATAGAACACATGTGTCACGATAGGTATTGGGGAAAAACACAAAGAGAGGGTAGATCCAAATGCAGGTAAGGGTTTTATTTAAACAGAGGGGTAAATACAAAATAAACAGTCATGAGAGACAAATCAAACAAAAAGGGAACCGGATGAAACGGGGAACTCGGAAGAACGGAAAGGTAGAGGAAGTCTGGTGGAACGAGAGAATGAGACACATAGGGTAAGACAAAGCAAGACTGATGGACCTGAAACACAATGACATCAGACAAGGACTCCGTGACATAGACTAAGACAGACTGGGTATTTATACACAGAAGGATAATTGGGAAACAGGAGACAGGTGGGGTGAACAATCAATCAGGTAACAAGGAGGAAGGTGACCATATAAGGGAACAGGAAGTGATCTGGGACAGGCACCGTGAGAAGGAGGACATCTAGTGGAACCCCGGGGAACAACAACCCAGACACTGTGACAGTACCCCCCCTCTACGGAGCGGCTACCAGACGCTTAAAGACAAAACATGACACAGAGACCAGGAGGGAGGCGGACAGGTGGAGGCTCAGGGGGAGGGACGGAGGGCCAGAAAAGGAACACATGGGGGACAAACACCAGAAATGATACATAAAACCGGGAGATGAGGAGGGAGGAGGACCGGAGGAGGTACAGGGGGAGGGACGGAGGGCCAGACTAAACTAAAGAGAACAGACAGAAACAGAACTCAAAAAACACAAAACATAAGTCCATGAAGGACATGTTGAGGCGTCCACTAGGACGGAGCAGATGACCACCACAGCCGTGTGGTCAAGGCCAGAGCCCTCCAGGGCGGAGCGGAAGACCACCACGTCTCTGTGGTCGAGGCCGGAGTCCACCAGGTCGGAGCAGAAGACCACCACATCCTCATGGTCATCACCAGAGTCCCCCAGGGTGGAGCGGACGACCACCACGTCCTCGTGGTCACCGCCAGAGTCCCCCAGGGCGGAGCGGATGACCACCACGTCCTCGTGGTCACCGCCAGAGTCTCCCAGGGCGGAGCCGAAGACCACCACGGCCTTGTGGTCACCGCCTCGGGAACTGTAACGGACACCGCCTCGGGAACAACATCGGGCACCGCCTCGGGAACAGCATCGGGCACCGCCTCGGGAACTGCATCGGGCTCCGCCTCGGGAACTGCATCGGGCTCCGCCTCGGGAACTGCATCGGGCTCCGCCTCGGGAACGACCTCGGCCTCGGGAACAGCATCGGGCACCGCCTCGGGAACTGCATCGGGCTCCGCCTCGGGAACTGCATCGGGCTCCGCCTCGGGAACTGCATCGGGCTCCGCCTCGGGAACTGCATCGGGCTCCGCCTCGGGAACTGCATCGGGCTCCGCCTCGGGAACAGCATCGGGCTCCGCCTCGGGAACAGCATCGGGCTCCGCCTCGGGAACAGCATCGGGCTCCGCCTCGGGAACTGCATCGGGCTCCGCCTCGGGAACTGCATCGGGCACCGCCTCGGGAACTGCATCGGGCACCGCCTCGGGAACTGCATCGGGCACCGCCTCGGGGACAGCATCGGGCACCGCCTCGGGGACAGCATCGGGCTCCGCCTCGGGGACAGCATCGGGCTCCGCCTCGGGGACAGCATCGGGCTCCGCCTCGGGCACCGCCTCGGGAACTGCATCGGGCACCGCCTCGGGAACTGCATCGGGAACTGCATCAGGCTTCGCCTCAGGAACTGCATCGGGCACCGCCTCGGGAACTGCATCGGGCACCGCCTCGGAAACAGTATCGGGCACCGCCTCGGGAACTGCATCGGGCACCGCCTCGGGAACTGCATCGGGCTCCGCCTCGGGAACTGCATCGGGCACCGCCTCGGGAACTGCATCGGGCTTCGCCTCGGGAACTGCATCGGGCTCCGCCTCGGGAACTGCCTCGGCCTCGGCCTCGGGAACTGCATCGGGCACCGCCTCGGGAACTGCATCGGGCTCCGCCTCGGGAACTGCATCGGGCTCCGCCTCGGGAACTGCATCGGGCTCCGCCTCGGGAACTGCATCGGGCACCGCCTCGGGAACTGCATCGAGCACCGCCTCGGGAACTGCATCGGGCTCCGCCTCGGGAACTGCATCGGGAACTGCATCGGGCTTCGCCTCGGGAACTGCATCGGGCACCGCCTCGGGAACTGCATCGGGCACCGCCTCGGAAAAAGCATCGGGCACCGCCTCGGGAACTGCATCGGGCTCCGCCTCGGGAACTGCATCGGGCACCGCCTCGGAAACAGCATCGGGCACCGCCTCGGAAACAGCATCGGGCACCGCCTCGGGAACTGCATCGGGCTTCGCCTCGGGAACAGCATCGGGCACCACCTCGGGAACGACCTCGGCCTCGGGAACTGCATCGGGCTCCGCCTCGGGAACAGCATCGGGCTCCGCCTCGGGAACAGCATCGGGCTCCGCCTCGGGAACTGCATCGGGCACCGCCTCGGGAACTGCATCGGGCACCGCCTCGGGAACTGCATCGAGCACCGCCTCGGAAACTGCATCGGGCACCGCCTCGGAAACTGCATCGAGCACCGCCTCGGAAACTGCATCGGGCTCCGCCTCGGGAACTGCATCGGGCTCCGCCTCGGGAACTGCATCGGGCTCCGCCTCGGAAACAGCATCGGGCACCGCCTCGGGAACTGCATCGGGAACTGCATCGGGCTTCGCCTCGGGAACTGCATCGGGCACCGCCTCGGGAACTGCATCGGGCACCGCCTCGGAAACAGCATCGGGCACCGCCTCGGGAACTGCATCGGGCACCGCCTCGGGAACTGCATCGGGCTCCGCCTCGGGAACTGCATCGGGCACCGCCTCGGAAACAGCATCGGGCACCGCCTCGGGCACCGCCTCGGGAACTGCATCGGGCTCCGCCTCGGGAACTGCATCGGGCACCGCCTCGGGAACAGCCTCGGGCACCGCCTCGGGAACTGCCTCGGGCTCCGCCTCGGGAACAGCAGCTGCCTGTCTCCTCCTCCGCCCTCTACGATGGGGAGTCGGTGGCGTTGAGTCGGCCATCTTGTGCTGTGGTGCTGGGCTGGCGGCCATCTTGGGCTGTGACGCTAGGTTGGCGGCCATCTTGGGCTGTGGGGCTGGGCTGGTGGCCATCTTGGGTTGTGGGGCTGGGTTGGCGGCCATCCTGTGCTGTGGGGTTGGGCTGGCGCCCATCTTGTGCTGTGGGGCTGAGCTGGCAGCCTTGTCTGGACACTCTGGTGTGGTTGTTGCATCCCACTGGGCACGATGGTGCAGGTAATTGGTAAACCCCCAAAAGTCCAGTATCTCTAACCCCTTCATCTCCCATGAAGGTAAAGGATCATCCAGGCAATTATTAAATAAATCCTTTAGTGCTGCATCATTGTAACCTAGCCCGACTGCCATAGTCCAAAACAATTGCGCCAGGCCACCCACCTCACTTCCCTCTTGATGAAGGGTGATTAAGTTCTGGTATCTCCCCCTCCGTTCCTCCATGGTGGCTGGGGAACCGATTCGAAATCCCACACCGCTGGATCTAGGCATGACGGAGTCCTTCTGTCACGATAGGTATTGGGGAAAAACACAAAGAGAGGGTAGATCCAAATGCAGGTAAGGGTTTTATTTAAACAGAGGGGTAAATACAAAATAAACAGTCATGAGAGACAAATCAAACAAAAAGGGAACCGGATGAAACGGGGAACTCGGAAGAACGGAAAGGTAGAGGAAGTCTGGTGGAACGAGAGAATGAGACACATAGGGTAAGACAAAGCAAGACTGATGGACCTGAAACACAATGACATCAGACAAGGACTCCGTGACATAGACTAAGACAGACTGGGTATTTATACACAGAAGGATAATTGGGAAACAGGAGACAGGTGGGGTGAACAATCAATCAGGTAACAAGGAGGAAGGTGACCATATAAGGGAACAGGAAGTGATCTGGGACAGGCACCGTGAGAAGGAGGACATCTAGTGGAACCCCGGGGAACAACAACCCAGACACTGTGACAACATGCTCCTGCAAAACGACTCAAGCTCCGATACAGTGGGTGAACTTACAAACGGAAGTGCGCATCCCTCCCTATACCCAGTGCACTATTAACCCTAGTAGTTAATGAAAGTACTTTAGTAAAGTAACTCAATATTTCTTCCACCAATTAATTTGTTATAGCTCTACAGATTTGTTATAGCTGCTATATTGGTTAGACAGTTTGACTTCTAACCCTAGGGTTGTGGGTTCGAGTGTCGGGCTGGCTGAGACCATGATTGAGGCCATGACTGAGGTGCCCTTGAGCAAGGCACTGAACCCCCAACTGCTCCCCGGGCGCCGCAGCATAAATGGCTGCCCACTGAGCCGGGTGTTTGTTCATGGTGTGTGCGTGTTCACTGCTGTGTGTGTGCACTTTGGATGGGTTAAATGCAGAACACGAATTCTGAGTATGGGTCACCATTTTCCTAAATCAAAAGCACCACCAGTCTCTGCTCTTTTTTTTTCTTTATATTAATTTTTTTAGGTTATTTTTCTGATGTTGAATTTAAGTTGTTTTGAAATTAGTTGTAAAAACTACTTTTAGTATAGAAAAAAACAGAAAAGCACAAATGTTATTTAGAGGCAAAGAAAAAAAATGATAGAAGAATGTGTCATTTTCAAATTATAACTTGCTTAGCAAAAATAAATAGCACTCTAGTCTTCAGTGTCACATCCTTCAGAAATCATTCTAATATGCTGATTTGCTGATTATTAATATTTAAAACATGAGTAATTTTCTTTTTCAGTAGGCTATTCTTTGTTGAACAGAAGGATCCAAAGATCAGCATTTATGTGAAATAAAAAGCTTTTGCAACATTATACACTATTCAAAAGCTTAGAATCAGTATAATGTTTTTATTTTTTGGAAAATAAATTATAGAAATGAATACTTTTATTTAGCAAGGATTCATTTAAATAGATCAAAAAGACATGATGATAAAGACATGATCATTTTACAAAAGAATTATATTTTTTTATAAATGCTGTTCTTCTGAACGCCCCACGTGGCCCCCGCATAATCTATGCCCCTGGCTGTGTGTCATGTAACTTTCACTTAAGAACAAAAGTAAAAAGGTCATCAACATTGTTTATGAGGACAGGAATGAAGAGCAAGTAAAGCATCTCTGCAAAATATACAGGTGTATTTCAATAAATTAGAATGTTGTGGAAAAATTCATCCAGAATGCAATAGTAATCATGTGCACGTTTTAGTAAAATTGAGGGAACTAATTAGTAAATCAAGCGCAAAATGTATTCATTTTTTCTTGCATGTCATGTGCGGGGCTCCGTAAATTGTGATGATTTTGGGTCACATTTAACAAAAATCTCAAATTAGAATATGGTGACATGCCAATCAGCTAATCAACTAAAAACAGCTGCAATATTTTTTTTCATTTGTAAATGTTATATTCTTCTTGATTGTATATTATTATTGTTATTTTTTTCTGTTTTATTTTCTAGCTTGTCTATTTATTTTGCTTAGTTCTTATGTTTTATTTTCATCATAGGCTTGCAAGCAAAATCCTAATCCATATTCCAGCCCAGTCGGTGGCGGTAATGCACCTCTAAGTTAGGTTGCCAACCGCCAATAAACACAAAAGAAGAAGAAAAAGAAGCCAACGCAAGACGCAGCGCCACACACATGATGTAATGATTAGTTGGATATAGTGTGTGCTTTTTTTTTTAAACGGATCATTGCATTACAAAGTAAATAACGGACATGTCTGAGAGACCATCAAATATTAATGAGCAAAATACATTTCTGATATACTAAAAACGTGAATGTCACTCTGTAAACACGTGAACAGTGCTGCCCTTCACGAGCGACAACAGAGGTGTCAATTCAACCTCTGTTCTCGGATGAACCGTCTTTAAGAGCATTGGTGAGCTGATATTCTTTCATAACTGTAATGTGTTATTGACTGCTTCTGCTTATGTAGGAGTGATTGAGAACAGTTCTACGAAGCAACCATTTTTCTTTACAAACAATCGTATACAAAAGATTTGTACAGTTTACATAATCGAAAACGCATTCTTGATAGTATAAAGTGTGATATCAACACGAAACCAATTAATTAAAAAAGGTAATGAGAGTGTACTTGAATCACTTTTCTTACTTCCTTAGTTATCATGCATTTAAAATAAAATGGCCACACTTTTTCCCCAGTTATTAACAAAGTTCTCTCAATACAGCACCATATATGGGACTGTTACTATCTCTTTTTTGAAAAAAAGAGTCCTCAAGGGAATTCAGAAGGTGTTCAGATACATTTTCAAGGTATGTTTCATCCTTATGCTGTAATACTCAATAATAAAAAAAAAAAGTATAATAAATCATTTTAGCTTAACTGGGAGATTTAGTTTTTCGATGATAACTCTGTGTAGTTTTAAATACACCTTGTAGAATGAAGTAGTTGTATAATGACTTATTTTTATTAAAACCATTTTGATTGTACTAATGAACCAATGAGAGAAAACTGTTTGAAATTTGGAATCAATACAAAAGATATCTGTGGCCATCTGCTGGTCAAATTATTAATGACAAACTGTTGTGTCCTACTACAAGAAGCATAGATAGATAGATATATAAACAAACGTTATACTGTAACTGATTAACTTATTTGAAAATTTAATTAAATGGCTTAATACTAATACATTTTTTTTGCTGTTGCAGGTAAGTGTTCCAAATTTCAGAGGATTATAGAATGAGTGATGGGATGGGATGGGGAGGCTGTAGTATCCTTAATGTCATGTCAAATTTCCTAATCAGATTTAAGATGTTGTAGACTGGAATGATAATCAAGATCAACCTATATTTGACAGTTTCTCTTTTTTTTTTTTTTTTTTAATCAACATTGGCAGATAAATGAGCTTAATTTACAGAAGTATTTCTGCTTCGTTAATGAATAATGCACAATGCACATTTTCTGATTTCAAATATGTTAAAGCGAAATTAAATCAAATGGATAGTTCACCCAAATCTAAAAATTCTGCCATTATATACGCTCATTCATGTTGTTCCAAACCCATAAGACTTCCGTTCATTTTCAGAACACAAATGAGGATATTTGTAATTTTCTCTTATTATTTAAATTGCATAACAGATTTATTAGACCATCACCACTCAATGTAATGTATGCACCATAGCTGCCCTAAAGTAACAGTTGATAACAATCAAATAAATCTCACTCCCTGATATTTTGTGATGTAATAATCTATTAAAACATTTATTTTGTATTATTATACACAATCATTTACGAAAATTAGACATGGTATTACTATAGTAAATGTTTAGTAGGCTATCCAGTTTTTTTTTGTGTTTTTATTACCAGTTATAGCCAATAACCACAGTTTTACTACAAATACCATGGTTAAGCTATGGTTAGTGTTGCAAAACATTGTTTTTACGATGGTTTAACTAATAACCAATAACAATTTCCCGTATTTTATATACAAATTTTCATGTTATATGTTTATTTTATGGCATGTATTTGTGCAAATGATTAGGCAGCCGAAGCACACACCACATAGAATAAATCTGCACATTTCAAGGCACTTCAGTGGACCTTAATGTTACCTGTGTTGTCAATGTTTCAAATATTTTTAATATATCAATAATAAAGTATGACAGGCTTTTAGTCAAGTCTTTATCACTTTATTACAATTAAGCAAAACAAAATGTCAAACATTTACTTTTCACAAGCCGTATCGTTCTCATATAGGAACAGAAAATGTTGGGAAACATCACCTTTTTCCATTCTTTTGGGTCGTTTGTCCAGTCACAGATACCCTACAGATATTCCGACCCAATACGGCTTAGTTAGCTCAGCTCATGTATGTTGCTAGGCCTGTCACGATAACAAATTTTGCTGAATGATAAATTGTCCAAGAAATTATTGCAATAAACGATAAAATCGTCATTCTAAGACTAGTTTCAACTAATGATAATGGCATAAAAATGCAGGTACACCTTTTCAAAGATCAAAAAACTTGTATTTTATGGCAGTTTCAGAGCAAGACAAACCAAAATGTTGACTTTGTGTGGCTTAAAAGGAAATAATATTGTATGTTATATTATGTATATGCCAGTTAGGGATGCTCATATTGACCGTTTAAACGTTAACCGAAAGTAAACATTTTGACCGTTGAAGGAGCTCGATAAAGGGGCCGTTCACATATCACTTCTTTTTTTTGTGCTCAAGTTCGTTATTTCAAATGCGGTACGCATGCTCATAATGAAAGAGATGTGCTTGTTTTTTTCCAGGCACGACTGCACAGCATCTAGTTTAAAACATCTCAGTTGTTCAGAATGACGCAAGCGCACCAGGTCATGTGTAAAGAACCGACTCAAACAGCTTCCTTCAGGGTGAAAATACCCGTTGTTTTTGAAAAACGGGGTGCACCAAAACACTGCAGAGTTTTATTTTACTTTTCTTCATAAATCTTGTAGCAGAGTTACAGCAAGGGTTTTTAGGTGGTGGGAATCCATTACTGAAATTTCCTCGTTGTAACGGATATCGGAGCTGATCGATGTGCTTTGGAATGGAGAAAACGAAGCGCACGCGTGTGCATGTGTGTGTTAACTGGCTGTGTTGACACACGCAACCACACGCCTACAGACATATTTAGCTGAGCAAGCCAAATGAGGCCAATTTCGACAGAAAGGGCAACGAAGTTACAAAATATGTTACAAGGTATTAAAATGAAGTACAAAAGTTGTGCGAGTACAATGCTGTATCGCTTGCGACGCAGACATCCACAAGCAAATGAAAGGCGCTTCCCAAAGCTGGTCACTCTAGCAAGACGTTAAAGGGATAGTTCACCCAAAAATCATAATTATGTCATAAATAACTCACCCTCATGTTGTTCCAAACCAGTAAGACCTTCATTTATCTTCAGAACACAGTTTAAGATATTTTAGATTTAGTCTGAGAGCTCGCAGTCCCTCCATTTAAACTGTGTGTACGGTATACTGTCCATGTCCAGAGAGGTAAGAAAAACATCATCAAAGTAGTCCATTTGACATCAGAGGGTCAGTTAAAATATTTTGAAGCATCGAAAATACATTTTGGTTCAAAAATAGCAAAAACTATGACTTTATTCAGCATTCTTATTCAGTCTTATTTATTCAGTCTTCTCTTCTGTGTCTGTTGTGAGAGAGAGTTCAAATCAAAACAGTTTGTCATATCCGGTTCGTGAACGAATCATTCGCTGTAACCGGATCTGTTTGAACCATTTCACCAAATCGAACTGAATTGTTTGAAATGGTTCGCGTCTCCAATACGCATTAATCCACAAATGACTTGCTGTTAACTTTTTCAATTTGGCTGACACTCCCTCTGAGTTAAAACAAACCAATATCCCGGAGTAATTCATTTACTCAAACAGTACACTGACTGAACTGCTGTGAAGAGAAAACTGAAGATGAACACCGAGCCAGATAATGAGTCGTTCACGAGTCAAGAACCAGTTGCATAAGTTTTCGGATCACCAGTAGTTCTTTCGGACAGTTCCGACAGAAGAAAGCGGTTCACCGGTTCTTTTGCGCTCGACGCAATGGCGTCATTTGCGATGTTTGCCCTTAATTCAGGCCTTCGGTTTACCTGGGCTCATAACATTAGCACAGAATCAGTACAGAATTATTCACCAAAAGAATCAGTTTGGTTCAGACGCTCTGTGTGTCAGTCTGTGTCACGCTGAATCACAAATGCGCAGTATCATCAGCTCCTCGGTTCTCGAATCGGACGCGTCTGATAGAAACAGTTCTTGACTCGTGAACGTCTGTTGTTCGTTATCTGGCTCGGCTCGGTGTTCATCTTCAGTTCTCTCTTCAAAGCAGTTCAGTCAGTGTACTGTTTGAGTAAATGAATTACTCCGGGATTTTGGTTTGTTTTAACTCAGAGGGAGTGTCAGCCACATAAAAAAAGTTAACAGCTTAAGTCATTTGTGGATTAATGCGCGAACCATTTAAAACGATTCAGTTCGATTTGGTGAACTGGTTCTGAAATGGACATGGACAGTATACCATACATACAGCTTCAATGGAGGGACTGAGAGCTCGGACTAAATCTAAAATATCTTAAACTGTGCTCCGAAGATAAATGGAGGTCTTACTGGTTTGGAACGACATGAGGGTGAGTTATTAATAACATAATTATGATTTTTGGGTGAACTATTCCTTTAACTCTTTATTCCCAGGACATCTGTGCTTTCGGAGCGGGTGTTTTTTGCCGCAGACTGTTCACAGGCTGCGCTCCAGTCTAACCCCTCATCACATCATGATATGCTAAATTATTTAAATAAAAATAGAAAAAAATTATCTCGACCGAAAATATTATTATATTTTTTTTTTATTGTGCGATTAATTGATTTATCGACTATCGCGACAGCCCTATATGTTGCTCTGTTGAGTGGCAGAAATGACTTTATGTAGGCCATTCTGAGCCTACACTATGCTTTTCCAGTGAGGGGAAAGGACTGTTATCATCCACGGCGACTGTGCCCACACAGCTATGCACGATACCGAACAAACCAATGCCTGATTATCATTTTACAAAAAATGTATAAGAAATAAAATAATGCTGCAAAGTTCTCCACTAAATAAAATACTCCGTCTCAAACCAATATCACATGATAAAATATATTGAAAAATATAAATAAATAACTATGATTACAGTGCAGCATTACCAATCCCAGTTTGTAGGCCTGCTCATATTAAAAAAAAAAAAAAAAAAAATGAACGTAACAGGAGATGAGCCCCTTTACTTCTGCACCACCTAGCTTGATAAACCCCTTCTCAAAGACTTACTGTTTGACAATTTTATTTGGGTAACACATATTCTGAATGCCTTCGGCAGAATTCGAATGAGCCATTTTAATCTAGATTAATCTAGATTAATTTCAAGATCACAATGAGATTAATCTCGATTAAAAAAATGTATCTATGCCCACCTCTAATATATATATATATATATATATATATATATATATATATATATATATATATATATATATATAGTCATGGTACCAAAATTTCAGTATTCGGTACCGATACCAGTGAAAATCCACGGTTCCCGGTATCAATTTCGGTACCAAAGCAAAACACAAAAATATGCTAAATAAAAAAAAAGGCCATTCTTTATACTTATTTACAATTGTGTTTAAAGTTTTTCTACAAGTTATATAATAATAAAAAACAGTAAACAAGTTTCACCCAAATTTAATATGACTTTTAATTTATTAAATTTAAACACATTTTATTTTTGGTAAATAAAGGGGATTTGCTATTAAAATAAAAACATGGAAGAAATATTGTGATTTTATTTCTTTAAAAAGTAAAGTTTTATACATTTTTTTTCAACAGTAGTAGCAGTATCACATACATTTTAATAAATAATAGTAATATTTCTAGCGCAATGCCTTTATGTAAAAATGAACTTTTAGGCCTAATGAATGCATATTTGTCATTTTAACTGAACTTAAGACTGGTGGTGATGCTTGAGATATTTTTGGTCATTCAGGGTTTCTGTAAAAATAGTAATAGATCATATTAATTATTATTAAAAGATAATACTACTACTAATTCTACTATCAAACTAATGTATATACAATGCACTATGAATTGATGAGCTGCTGGGTTCATGAATATTAATCACGTTGTCTGCGTTCGGTTAAACTGATTTGCTGAAATCAAAACAGGGACGGTACTAAATCAGCGCCAGCCAATGAAATTGTCATTTGCGCATTAGCTCCGCCCACTACCAGAGAAACCGGTATGTCTTCTGCTTGTTCGAAAATGAATATGAATAATTCAAAATGAACTCCATTATTTTGACAGGAGAAGACAATAAAGAATAGATTACATTTAGTGTTTGATTCAGCGTGGTAAGACTCTCTCTCTCTCTAACTTTGACAAATTCCATGACTGTCCATATTAAAATGTAAGTTTCATTTTCATGACTGGATTTTGAGATTCCGTCCTCGTTTTCTGCTTCGCGGAAATCATAGCGCTGAACTGGGTTTGAACAGGACCTCTGTACTACCGGTACTTTAAGAAACCTGGTACCATTACATTTACATTTTTTTAGTACCAACTTGGTACCGAAGTACCGGGTCTTTTGACAACACTAATATATATATTAGCGTGTCAAAATGAATACGTTAACTCGAGCAATGATTTTTTTTTCAGTTCAACCATAGCGTTTTTGAAGCTCAAAGTGTGCAGAGCGGGCCTTCGCCATCTTGGCATTGCCTCATCGTGTGATTTTCCCGGACAATCGAAAATGGCCAAAAAGGCGGGAGCTGGTTGCTGGAGCCACGCCCACCTAGCTCGACAGCGATGACAGCAGCGGCAATCCACCTGTCACTCAAGTGACAACACCCTTAATTATGCAGAACTTTAAGGCTTAATATAAATTCAACAGATAAGTTCTAAAAAAAAATTATACCACCCCCTCGCAGTTGTCATGAAGGGCAAAATTTGCTTTATAGACCAAACAAATTTTTTTGAACCAGGCTGTAAATGTTTTTTTTCTGCTGTAAAGTTGGGCATTTTGACATGGGGAGTCTAATGCCCCTTTCATACTGCACGTTGGACCCGAAAAATTGCCAGAGGATTGCCGGGTCGCCTTCTGTGTGAATGCCAACATGTCCCGGGATTGATCCTGGGTCGGAGACCTAGTTAAATTGCCAGGTTCAGTCCCAGAATGAGCGCTGTGTGAACAAAAGCAAGAACTAATGCCGTAAAGGGTGTGACGTAGTGATGACGCACGTTATCACGCTTCTCTTGTACCAGTTGTTTTGAAGGCAGAGCAACGTTCGCGACAAAACAAATATGTGCAAACTGTAATTAACCAGAGATAAGTTTCACTTTCACTTTCCGCAGCCAGCCTGTAGTGGCCAGTTGATAAACTGCAGTTTTAGTCACTCCCTTGTTGGCTTCACGAGAGAGAACGGAAGGTTGCCGATCTAGTTTAAAATGTTAAAAATATTTAACACAATTACTGCAGGGGGCAGGGCTAAGGTTGGCTACCCCACTCACAACTGCTGCTGCAACACGACATGACAAATCCCTGACAGAAAACTGCCTTGTCCTGTTTATGAGGTACTGACACAGAGTTTAAATTCAAAATTCAATTCATGTGTAGACACTAGGCAGATGCGGCGGTGTAGACACTAGCTGGGTTTCCATCCAAAGTTGCGAATTTAACTTATGCGCAAAATTGGAATATCGAACAAAACATTTACGAACAAGCACAGTTTCCATCCAATGAGTTAAAGAGAAAAAATTGTCACTTCCTGATAAACTCGCACTATACATCACTAAGAAAAGTAGGAGAAGCTACTGAATATAATATTATATTTTTAATATACCGTAAAACTTCAAATAATAGCCCGGGCTTCTATTTACCCAAATCGCCGAACTGCACCGGCTTGTATTTGAGACAGGCGTCTATAAGAGACAGGCCTTTAATTTAGCGTTGAGATATTCAAGCATGACAGTAGGAGGTTACCACATTATATTACGTTTTATATATAATTAATTTGAATGTGTTTAACAAATCATTTAATGTAAGAAATGTCTTTGGCTATTGCCAGCTTACAAAAAAATTATAATCATAAAAAACAAAACTATGTGACCGCGATGGGAGGAACAATACAAGTTAACTTATCCCTAAACGAATGTGTTTAACAAATAATTTAGTGTAAGAAATGTCTTATATTACTGGCAGCATAATGTGACAGCACGATGTGACAGCAATGGGCAGAACAATATTACCGCTAAAATCCATCGAGCATATGAACTTGTTGCCCAAAACATATCAACAAGAAAGAATGAAAGCTACCCTGTAAAACAATTGCAATCATGTGATAGAAAATTACTCTATTCATCACTATCATCATCCCTGCGATCCTCAATTACAAGTTCATTGGCGAATTCCTCCTCCACGTCGCTCTCCTCCACTTCTCCCTCTCCAGCCTCTGCTAACTCTGCCTGCCTTGCTTGCACTAAACACAGCACTCGCCCAGATACGCACGGCTCTCCCTCTTTGAAACAATGGATAAGGTGATCCTCACTTCCATCAGAAGCTACTGTCAGGCCACATACCTAAGGTTAACACCCCGAAGTTAATGAAATATATTACCTCCTCTTTCTCCCTCGAACACACACGCGCCCGCGCAAGCATACCTTAAGGAATTTTTCAGCCGCTCCGTATCCAGCTCTCTTTGTATCAACCGAGAAATGTCGCTGCTTCTTCTGAATTTTGTTCGGCAAATTTGAAAACTGTCAGCTTAAAATGTCAAATCATACTTATTTATTTTTGTCTCCATGGAGGTATTGAGAGAATTAAGAAAAACTGAAGACTAAAAGAAAGTTCGTTAACCTCTTTATTATGTTGCCATAGTGAGTCGTTCATGAACTGTTGTGTCTGTCACGTGAAATCTAATCAAAACATAGAACCGACGATCTGACGGGTTTGAGAAGATCAAATACAACCCGATACTAAAAAAAACAGACCAGGCCTCTATTTGAGACCGGCCTTTATTTACCCAAACCTGTCGTCACACCAGGCGTTTAAAAGAGACAGGCGTCTATTTGGGACTCGGCTATTATTTGAAGTTTTACGGTAATAAATTACTTGCACCTCAGAACGAGCAGATGAAAAACAATGAATATGGTTATTGCTTTCAGAGGTGGATGCTGCTGTTTGGGAACGCAGTCGTTTATCAGTTCTGGGAGGCATACATAAATACTTTGATACTTGATTTCCAAATGACCATAACAAAATTTTAGATGCTGTGGAACAAGATCAGTCTGCTGCTTATTCAGGTTTTACCACCCCATAGCGCAAAGTCACATTACTTTTTTGATGCTCTTGGAGGAATTTATTTGCAAAATACATTTCCAACTCATTTCCAACGCATTTTTATTTGAAATTCTGCGTTTCCATCACTTGATTCCGATGCGATACTTCAGAATGCGCATAAAAGCAGGGTGATGGAAACCCAACTATTGTTCACTGTTCCGCCGCCAAGCAAGTGGTGGATTAACACCTCACCTGCACTCGCTCTCTTTGAAATGGGAATGTTTGCCACATTTCTTGTTAACATTTTATTTATCGCGGTCTCATTTGTATTTGGCCAGTTTGGAGAAAGCATCACCAAACCTGATCAGCCAGGCGTTTGCGATTTTTAGGGAACTTGTACAGACACAGATGGATAACATGAATGGAGATGGATCCAGATCGGCAATGTAGTATTTGGTTTCCCAATAAGCTCCATCGCCCAACAGAAATATTTTATTTTGCTGAATGCATAAACTGTGTATTTTCCTGCAATCAAACCTGCCAATCTAAAGGAAACATTGTGTATGGCGTTTGATGAAATATGCTCAATATGCAAAAATGAATTTAATTTGGTATTTGAGTGCTGTCTGAGAAATGGCTTGCTTGTGTGCATGCTTCAGGTGTGCGTGCACACAGAGATGATCTGTAAGAGCCTTTTTTTTTTTTTTGGCAAGTGAAAGTATAATTTGCATTGTCTTTAAATGGATGGATAGTAATTTTGAGAGAATATTAAACATATCTTAAATTGTGTTCTGAAGATGAAGTGAAGTCTTATGGATTTAGAGTGACATGGGAGTAAACATGAGAGTTAATTTTGGTGAAGTTTATTTTAAGACTGTTTGAATTAGGGATGTCCCATGCATTTTTAACTGATTGGTATTGTCTCTCCTAAGCCTGGTCATTATTTTTACATCGGGTGCCATGACAGTGTCACACAGTAGGAGGCGATATGTGCCTTTTAAGTGGTTTTTCCAACCACCATTTAAAAAAAGAAGCAGATCAAATGTACATGCCTATGCTTGAGAACCAGTGAGGTCTGATCTTGTATTTGTTTTTGATGCACACAAATCTCTACTTTTTTCCCTTTCAGTTGCAATTATTCTGTTTATTATACATAATATAGAATACAATTAATTTATATCAGTAGTCCCATATTCATAATTGTGACCACAAAGTCTGTTTAATATTGTTTACATCTACCAATGTCTTATACACAAACACACACATCTCGTTAGATACTCAATATTCAGTGACTCAGATTGGATCAGAGGTACAAAAACCTGATCAGCACATCCCTAAGTACTTGTGAAAACGTCTTAAGGAAATTAGATGTTTTACAAAAACATTTTTGTTTAAAGATAGTTATTTATGCCTTTGTCCCACACACCATCATACAATCTGGGATTATAGGAATGGGCAAAGACAATTGAGATAAAGCATAAATCCATAGAAGAAATAAGACTTATAAGATTGAAATAAGAAATAAGATTGCTTTTGAATGCCTTACCTGCAAAGTACAGTACACTGAACATTTTTAGGTACATCCTTTCCCCACCCTCCCTCCCTGACTTTAATTATTATAGTTACCAGCAGGGCAAGTGTTGTCACAGTTTGCAAGACATACAGCCTTAACTCAAGATGCACTCGGATCTGTCACCCCATCTACATACTGATGAGTGCAATCAGCTAATAACGCTTCTCAAACAGTGCCACAAGGAGGTATGGAACACACTCATGCAATTATGCTTTTCAGAGTTACATTTTCTTCTCCTCAGTTGTACAATCCACAAACCATGCAGAAAAAAAAAATATTTGTGAATGAAACAAACCAAGAAATAAAATCTGTTATCGTTTATCTCATACCTTTAGCCTAATGTAATTTCAAACCTGTATGATTTTGTTCTGTGGGCCAAAAATGTAGTCAACAGAAAAATGTATATGATTTAATAACTCATATAAACTTAATAATTTTTTTTTCCTGGGAAGAAAGTCATACAGGTAAGACATGATGCTAAGTAAAAAGATGACAGGATTTTATTTTTGAGTAAACTACTGTATTTCTTTAAATATCTATTAGATGCAAGTACATGCTACTTTTTGGATTGTACCATTTCTTCTGATGTATAATTTTTTTCTGATAATTTTTTCATAAAACTTGTGCACTAATTACAGAGAGTGCAAAATGTTTATCTTGGTGTGAAAACAGGCTTGTAAGAAAAATAATGTCTGGCTCTGTCATTAGCATAATGTCCTCAGGTTCTTTGGCACATGCAATGATTTGGATCGTGCAATGCGGGTCTGTCTCAAGAAAGAGGTGAGTATGTGATTGTGTGGTGCTCGTTGTGATTTCCTGTAGCTTGAGAATGCAAATACTGAATTCTTTGTACCACTAAAAGTCACTTTGGATAAAAGTGACCATTTTCACCTGGTATTAATATTGCATTAGTAAAAATTGATTACAAAAATTATGTGTTGCTGTGTTTAGATGAGTGAATGTGTTTGTCCCTGCAGTTTGTGTGTGTTCATCCTACCTCTTGCAAATTAAAGGCATAGTTCACCTAAAAATTATATTTGTCATCATATACCGGCGACTGTGATTTCACCAAGTAAAGCATGTTCCTGGATCAACATCCTTGTTGATCTTGGAACAACATTCCAACTGACCAATCAGAACTGAGGGATAACTTTACAGGGAATATCTATTTTAAGCCTGTTTTATACTTCTGCGTTGAACCTACACCGTAGGGTATGCGTCAGTTTTCATTTATACTTCTGTGTCATTGTCTGCGTCGACGTGCAGTACACATGCAGAACGCTAGTCTGCAGTGTCCATGGGCATGTTGCTGGTGTAACCTGCAGTACCACGACAAAAGCTGAAGAAGCGGCTTGTCAGAGAAGCATTATATCCGTGATGGCAACAAATAAATATCAAATAATTAAATCATTACTTAAAGCTACAAAAGGAGACAACAACGGAACAGGAGAAGATGGCATTCTTTTCATCTCCACAAGGACTTGTACTACGGCAGATCAACATTGGTTTTCGTGGACGCTACTGTTGTATAATGCTATTTAGTATAATACGTGATAAGACACTTGTTCTTTGCTTTGTTTTATTTTATATACGAAGGTGTAACATTAAATTATATTAAAGTGCATATAAACGCACACAAAACTCAAGTACATACAGAGGGGGACGGATTCAAGCAGATCAATCACGATGTTTGCAGTCCGCGTAGAATTGACACGCTGTTGAGATTTCTGAAGAGGTGCACGTCAGGCTACGGCATACGCTACGGTTTAGGGTGTGCGTCTACGCGTAGGCTATGGCGTAGAAGTATAAATCAGCCTTTAGGCTTATGATCAGGGTTAGGTGCTTCTACAATCTTGCTTCTAAAATCATTTCACACTAATTTTAGGATTAAATTATGGGTACGGTTAGGTTTGAGGGTTGGGATTGTGTTTAGTCTTTATTTTTGGACAGTAATGTTGATCCTGGATCAATTTGATAGTCATGTCATTGTGGAACACATTCAACTCATCATTATAGGAAGCCCACTCCTCCCCTGTCGTGTATCTGTAGTATTAATACCAGATGGAAACAAGGCCAAAGCATCTTCCATACAAATGAGTCTAGAATGTTTTTTGTTGTTGTTGTTTTCCCTGAGGCATTAAATCAAAAGATTTCTGAAATCAGTCTCTAAGTAAAGCTTGAAATATGAATGCTCTGATTTGTCTAGCTGTCTTCATTTAAAATCATTTGCCTCTCTGTTTGTCCACACAGTACAAGGCAAAGAGGGAGCGCAGCAATGCCCATGCAGAAGAAATGAGACAGCGTTTAAAGGAACAACCAAAAGAGCATCCCTAGTATCAAACAACACCCCCAAAACTACTTCAGACATGCTCTAGCTTCTGGTGTTCTAAGGGTGCCTGGACACTTTAAATCTGGAATACTTTTCTATGAGGATTAATGAATCATGAACCTTGCAGTAAATAAGGTTGTCTGAAGATTTACAATGATAGAGCTTGTATGTTTATTTAAGAATGTTTAATTGCTGACCCTGAACTGTATCCCAGATATGACCTACTGATCTGGAGAGAGGGTATGAAAAAAATTCCAAAATTGTGATTGATTAAATTCCGATGTAAAAAATAAAGTTAAAAATGAACATTGTCTTAGCACATTTATTGTCAACTTGTCTACATGAATATATTGTTGTTTAGAGAAAAAATGGGCCTGCATATCTAATCGGTTGAATTATTGTCAGTGCCATGACTGAGATGAGACCTTTGAACAAGGTACTTAAACCCCCAACTACTCCCTGGGCGTCACAGCAAAAACTACTCACTGCTGTGTGTGTGTGTGTGTGTGTGTGTGTGTGTGTGTGTGTGTGTGTGTGTGTGTGTGTGTGTGTGCGCGTGTGTGCGCGCGCGCACTTGGATGGGTTAAACGCAGAGCACAAATTCCAAGTATGGGACACCATACTTGGCTACACGTCACTCACTCATATCCATATTCACTCTTTACCAGAAGGTGGAACTTTTGGAGCAGCAGTATTATAGCCATTACATAAAGTAAACACTTTGTTATTAGGCATTATACTGAGGTAATATGAAAACCCTTTAATAGGTAATATCAAAACTTATTAAAGTTAATAAACTTATATATCAAAATATTAAGAAGTAATAGGAAAAGGTTCCTGGCCAAAATGTGAATTTACAGGTGTGATTTAAATGTAAAATTACACAAAATTTTCATTTTTCATCATTAGTAGATCAAAACAATCAGTTTTCATAAATGTTGGCTATTTGGTGGTTGTTAGAATTTAAAAAAAGAGTACAGCAAAACTAAGTAGCAATCCTTGGTCTTATTCACATGTAATATCTAAATTATTGGAACAGTATTAATTAATAAAGGTGCAGGATTTAATAAAAATAAATATACACAACAATATATATCTAAATTACGGCCTATGCTCTCAATGTCAAATGCAGAAATGTTAATCCATGCATTTATGACCTCAAGGTTAGATTATTGTAATGCTTTATTGGGTGGTTGTTCTGCACGCTTGGTAAACAAACTACAGCTAGTCCAAAATGCAGCAGCAAGAGTTCTTACTAGAACCAGGAAGTATGACCATATTAGCCCGGTCCTGTCAACACTCCACTGGCTCCTTATCAAACATTGTATAGATTTCAAAATATTGCTTATTACTTATAAAGCCCTGAATGGTTTAGCACCTAAGTATTTGAATGAGCTCCTTTTTCATTATAATCCTTTATGTCTGCTACGTTCTAAAAACTCAGATCCTTTTCCTATTTGGCACCTAAACTCTGGAATAACCTACCTTACATTGTTCGGGAGGCAGACACACTCTTGCAGTTTAAATCTAGATTAAAGACCCATCGCTTTAACCTGGCTTACACATAACATAATATCCTTTTAATATTTTAATATTTTTTTAATTTAGGCTGCATTAATTACGTAAACCTTGTCTCAGACGACCACCAGGACAAGACCACAAGAAACAGATGATTCTTCTGCACAATCTGACTTTGCTGCAGCCTGTAATTGAACTGCTGGTTTCGTCTGGTCAGAGGAGAACTGGCCCCCCAACTGAGCCTGGTTTCTGCCAAGGTTTATTTTCTCCATTCTGTCACCGATGGAGACATGGCTTGCTTAGTTGGGGTCACTTCATCTACAGCGATATCATTGACTTGATTGCAAATAAATGCACAGACACTATTTAAACTGAACAGAGATGACATAACTGAATTCAATAATGAACTGCCTTTAACTATCATTTTGCATTATTGACACACTGTTTTCCTAATGAATGTTGTTCAGTTGCTTTGATGCAATGTATTTTTTTTAAATCGCTATATAAATAAAGGTGACTTGACTTGACAATATGACAATGTCTTAAAAAGATAAAGTATGATGCAATGGTATAGCAGCTGAGGTATGGGTACAAGTAGTGCAGAGGAAATGTAAAAGAATAGTGCATGAATCTAGTTAAAAATGTAACAAGTAGTGTAAAATGTAAAAACAGTAGTGCAGAAATACAGTTTAAAATACTAATTGCATCTATGCAATGTTCAGTGTTATTGTGATCAAGAAAGACAGAGAGTCTATGTAGATTCACGAATGGCTCTGTGGTAGAACCTGTTTTTGAGTCTGTTTGTCTGTGATGTGATAGACCTGAAATGTCTACCAGAGAGCAGCTGGTCAAACAGCTGATGTCCAGGTTGGGATTGGTCTTTAAGTATATTGGCTGCTTTACTGAGGCAGTGAGAGCTGAATAAGATCTTCAGAGAGGGCAACGTTAAAACTGTTGTTAACTGCATTTTTATTTTGAAATGTGCTTCCGTTTAATTAATTAAAAAAATAGCATAAAGACATATACACAGACAGAGTAGCTCTCATACAAGACTTCTGCTCACATTCCGCTCAACAGCTCATGCTGTTGTCACTGCTGCAAACTCCCACATATACAAATAATTATTCTAAAAATATATTTCCCCCAAGTGTAGTCTACTCTGCTTCAGCCCGGAAATTAAAAAAAAAAAAAAACATACATGCAGGTCCTTGAAAGTGCTTAAATTTATTTAGGTTAAGTGTTACACGTGTGAGGTACTTTGTGTTGTACATTTGCCATGGCGTTAGAGTTACCATATTTCCTCTTTTTTTCCCGGGCATGTCCTCTTTTTGGACCAAAAAAAAAAAAAAAAGCGTATGGCGGGGATTTCTGAATCACCCAAAATGTCGGGAATTCTGCTTTTACTTTTTACAGTCACCAGCATTTTTATATTAGAGCACTGTGATGGACGGTTTTCTTAAACCCCCTCCCACTGAATTTCTGACCATTATTGCCCGGTCCCATGATTTGATACGGTGATAGAGTTCAAGTGACAAAGTCTTTGTGCCAGACAGGTGGGCGTCTGGCTCTGGGTTGTCTTTGGGTTTCTGGTGCAACAACCAGATTTGGAACCCCAGTAGGTTCATTATCCAAATGGCTTGTCCAGGACAAGGTGGCAGGTGTACTGTGTTCCACACTTTCCCATCATCCAGGATATATATGTCCTGGCCTTTTTGTCCCAACACTGTAGATGGCGAACTGAATTTTGACCTGCTTTTTTTCACATGAGCAGGTATCTTCACATGCACTTTGTCTCCTGGTCGTAAAGTAGATGTTTTTGCAGCACGTTTGATGTCAGTGTAGGTTTTGATTTGAGACTGTCGGGCATGAACACAAGTTTGGTTTCCAGAGCTCCTCTTCCAAACTTGCTGTTTGAACACAATCCTTCAGGACACTGTTCAGCACCATTAGCTTGTCGAAAGTACAGGGAGGTACGTACATGTTTAATATTTCTGCTTGTGAGGAATCCAGCAAAAGCAAGAGATGTGAATTGCACACCATTATCAGTCACAATTTCCACTGGGTTGCCAAACTGGCTGAACGTTGTGGCAAGAAAGTCTGTAACGGTATCAGTAGAGACGTTACTGGTGAAGGCTATTTCTGGCCACTTACTTTAATAGTCAACTAACGTTAGTGCATACCTGCAATCCCAGGTCCCTAACTCAAATGGTCCAACAATGTCCAGTCCCACCTTTTGCCAGGGGGCAGCCGGAAGTGGTACAGGCTGAAGGGGAGGTGTATGTGTTTTGGCACTTTTGTCTTGGGCTTGGCAAAGCTGACACGAAGTGATGGCGGACTGGGCTGAGTGATCCATACCAGGCCACCAATGCAAGTTTCGAAGACGCTGTTTGGTCCTGACGATACTCTGGTGACCCTGATGAGCTAAGTTAATTAGAGCTCCACGCAAAGATACTGGCACCACCAAGCAGTATGAACCTCTAAAGACCAAGCTGTCTTGTGCTGGCCAGTTCATCCCTGATATGAAAATATCGTGTTAGCTCAAGGGTTTTCTTGCTTTTAGGCCAGCCTGTAAGTAGTTGCTGTCGCAGTGTTGACAGTTCAGGGCAAGCAGTGCATTCTTTGGAGAACTCCTCCAATGAAAGAGTATGGGGTTCAGCTGAGAGAAATGCCATCATGTCGGGTTCAATGGCTGAGTCAGTAACATGACAGGTGTGCAAGGGCAGGCATGAGAGGCAGTCCGCTGTGACATTTTTGAATCCTGGCTTGTAGGATACTTCATAGTTACAGCAGAGCAGACGGGACGGACCATCTTGCAATGCGCATCCAAGCACGGCCCATACCTTTAGTTGCCAGCAAGGTAGTTAGAGCCTGGTGATCCGTCCAAAGTGTTAAGCGTCAGCCCCACAAAAATGTTCACCACCGTTCAACAGCCCAAATGCAGGCTAGGGCCTCTTTCTCCACAATGGAATACTTTTGCTCTGCAGTTGAGCGTGAGCGAGAGGCAAATGCAACAGTATGCTCGGAACCATTTGTGTGAATCTGAGTTAAAACAGCCCCTAATCCATAATCAGAGGCATCACAGGTTAACAATGTTTGCAGTGCTGGGTCAAAGATTGCTAGAGCCGGCCTGTTCACAATAAGCTCCTTCAATTTCTCAAAGCTTTTCTGTGCACTCTCAGTCCATCTAAAAACACCCACATTCCTTAAGCATGCCCTCATAGGCAGTTTATGCAGTTATATTGTAAAACTAAAATACCTTTTTTAGTTTGCGGTGTTAGGTTTTTGGCTGCATTTGAAGCTCTTCAAATCATCATGTTTGGTTGCAGTGCGTCCATACACAATCATGTCATCTAGATAGGTCTAAACTCCATGAAGTCCTTTCAGTATTGTAACCATCATTTTTAAAAAAGCCGCAGGTGCCGAGGCCAAGCCATAAGGTACCTGACGAAATCGAAACAACCCATCATGGGTGATGTCCTCGTGAAGCATCACATGGAGGTATGCATTGTTCAGATCGATGCTAGAGAACATTGTTTCGTATTTTAACTCCGTGAATAAGTCCTCCTTGTGTGGAAGTGGATGGCTATCGATTATTACCACTCTGTTTGGCTCCCGCAAATCCACAAATAACCATATTTCCCCATTGTTATTTGTCATCACCACAATAGGTGACACCCACGGCGAAGCATCCACCCACTCAATGATGCCTTCAGCTTGTAAGTGGCAAAGCTCTTTTGAAACTGTGCCTATCTCCACAACTTAGATACTAGTACTGGCCACTGCATCCCCATAGTATACTTGTGCAGATAAGCATCCAAGTACAGGCAGTGCCGCTTTCGAGTAATTCACCAGTTGTATTTGTGGAGGTCGTAAAGGCAGTGAACTGAAGTGCTGCTCATAAAGGTGACAAGGAAGGATAGAAACAGCAGAACCCATGTCCACAGTGAGCTCAATCATAACAGGGCTCACTTTCTCAGTTCCAATGGTTACAGTGCATTTTATTTTGTTACACAGCGATTTCCCTATCACTTCAAGTACATGCACAGTTTCAGAAACCTCACTCTCAGGAGCATCAAGTAATTGCACCTTTTTTACAGACCTACAAACCCTTGTGAAATGTCCAACTTTTGCACAATTATTACATTTGACTTTAATAGCAGAGCAGTTTGGGGCATTGGCCAAGTGAGAGCTAGACCCACAACAAAAGCAAATACGACTGAACTGTGCAGTAGACTGTGATAGTGTTCGTTTACTCACAGAATTTCTGCCAAATTTCCGATGACGCTGTGACATGCCATGCTGGGCAGGTTTAATCTCGTGTACGGACAACCGCGTTAAGCGTTTGTGCGTGCTCCACAGCTGTCTCCATTTGGCCAGCCAACAGCATTGCATCCGTCAGTGTTAGCTGTGTCTGTAGCAAGAGATGCTCCCAAATACATGCAGAGGATGCTTTCTCCACTAATTGATCCCGGATCATCTCGTCCGTGCGATCGCCGTAATGAAACAACATAATCCTTTAGCGATTCATCCGGCCGTTGAGTGCATTGTCTGAATCTTTGTCATTCAACGACGACATTCATAGCCGGTGTGAAATGTTCTTCTAAAGCTTTAAAGGCACCGTTAACAGTCTGACCAGTATGAGGCAGCATGTAGAAAACTTTCAACCCCTCGGCTCCCAGGGCACTGTAATAAAACAGCACACTTCCTCTCCTCTGGCCACCAGTCTCCCGTAGCATCAATGGTGACAAGATACAGTATTGTTCAAAATAATAGCAGTACAATGTGACTAACCAGAATAATCAAGGTTTTTCGTATATTTTTTTATTGCTACGTGGCAAACAAGTTACCAGTAGGTTCAGTAGATTCTCAGAAAACAAATGAGACCCAGCATTCATGATATGCACGCTCTTAAGGCTGTGCAATTGGGCAATTAGTTGAATTAGTTGAAAGGGGTGTGTTCAAAAAAATAGCAGTGTGGCATTCAATCACTGAGGTCATCAATTTTGTGAAGAAACAGGTGTGAATCAGGTGGCCCCTATTTAAGGATGAAGCCAACACTTGTTGAACATGCATTTGAAAGCTGAGGAAAATGGGTGGTTCAAGACATTGTTCAGAAGAACAGCGTACTTTGATTAAAAAGTTGATTAGAGAGGGGAAAACCTATAAAGAGGTGCAAAAAATGATAGGCTGTTCAGCTAAAATGATCTCCAATGCCTTAAAATGGAGAGCAAAACCAGAGAGACGTGGAAGAAAACGGAAGACAACCATCAAAATGGATAGAAGAATAACCAGAATGGCAAAGGCTCAGCCAATGATCACCTCCAGGATGATCAAAGACAGTCTGGAGTTACCTGTAAGTACTGTGACAGTTAGAAGACGTCTGTGTGAAGCTAATCTATTTTCAAGAATCCCCCGCAAAGTCCCTCTGTTAAAAAAAAGGCATGTGCAGAAGAGGTTACAATTTGCCAAAGAACACATCAACTGGCCTAAAGAGAAATGGAGGAACATTTTGTGGACTGATGAGAGTAAAATTGTTCTTTTTGGGTCCAAGGGCCACAGGCAGTTTGTGAGACGACCCCCAAACTCTGAATTCAAGCCACAGTACACAGTGAAGACAGTGAAGCATGGAGGTGCAAGCATCATGATATGGGCATGTTTCTCCTACTATGGTGTTGGGCCTATTTATCGCATACCAGGGATCATGGATCAGTTTGCATATGTTAAAATACTTGAAGAGGTCATGTTGCCCTATGCTGAAGAGGACATGCCCTTGAAATGGTTGTTTCAACAAGACAATGACCCAAAACACACTAGTAAACGGGCAAAGTCTTGGTTCCAAACCAACAAAATTAATGTTATGGAGTGGCCAGCCCAATCTCCAGACCTTAATCCAATTGAGAACTTGTGGGGTGATATCAAAAATGCTGTTTCTGAAGCAAAACCAAGAAATGTGAATGAATTGTGGAATGTTGTTAAAGAATCATGGAGTGGAATAACAGCTGAGAGGTGCCACAAGTTGGTTGACTCCATGCCACACAGATGTCAAGCAGTTTTAAAAAACTGTGGTCATACAACTAAATATTAGTTTAGTGATTCACAGGATTGCTAAATCCCAGAAAAAAAAAAATGTTTGTACAAAATAGTTTTGAGTTTGTACAGTCAAAGGTAGACACTGCTATTTATTTGAACACACCCCTTTCAACTAATTGCCCAATTGCACAGCCTTAAGAGCGTGCATATCATGAATGCTGGGTCTTGTTTGTTTTCTGACAATCTACTGAACCTACTGGTAACTTGTTTGCCACGTAGCAATAAAAAATATACTAAAAACCTTGATTATTCTGGTTAGTCACATTGTACTGCTATTATTTTGAACAATACTGTAGTTGTCAAACCTCTTCTTCCAGGTATGAATCGGTACCGAAGGCTGACCCGGGCATTGCAAAAACATAGGAGGCGAGGTAAACTGAGAGCTGCCATCCTCGTCGCCAAATTGTTGTATTTACATTAGTGAAAACGCAGCAGTGACAACCGAGCAGCCACCTGAACACTTCTTTCTCTTTTATTTCTCACTTCTTTCACCTCCAGGTTATTAGTGACACCTAGTGGCAGTATGTTAACATAACATAACATTTCAGGATACAACAACCTGGAAATTGGAAATGAAAATGAATTGCTTTGCTTGTTAAGATAATATAAACCCATGAGGCAAGAAAAAATTCTGGTTACATGAGCCTGAGCTCTTTTCAGAAAAATATTTGCAAAAGTTAATATCAGATCATTTTACAATACAGTATGTACCGAATATTCTTCATGCAAAATAGAAATACAAAAAAATAGAATATCAGATCTCTGTCATATGGCCAAAAAAAATAAATAAATATATATATATATATATATATATATATATATATATATATATTTTTTTTTTTCTTTTTTCAGAAGTGCCAGATTGGTTATTTTTTATATATAATATATATATTATGTTATTAATATATATATATATATATATATATATACATATATATATATATATATATATATATATATATATACATATATATATATATATATATATATACATATATATATATATATATATATATATATATATATATATATATATATATATATATATATATACATATATATATATATTACAAATCATTTGCTGTGAGTTTAACAAAACACAGCTGCAGGTCAAACAGCATTCAGCTGTGAGTTTGATAATGTTCATTTGCAGGTCAAACAGCAAACAGTGGTGAGTTTAACAACACTCACCTGCAGGTCAAACAGAATTCAGCGGTAAGTTTAACCATGTTCAGCTGCAGGTCAAGCAGAATTCAGAGGTTAAATGGCTCGTCCAACATCACTAAGCAGTTTAAGTGTTTTCTTGTCATATCAAATAAAGTCACCTTTGATTATATAGTGCTTTTAAGAATGCAGATTGTTTCAAAGCACTTAACAGTTAAATAGTAAAATAGTGTGTCAATAATGCATTATGCATTATGTGTCACATTGTGAGGAGGACTCTTCTGGTTTCTGTGGTCTTGTCCAGGTGGCTGTCTTTGAGACAATGTCTTCACTGGGCATCTGTCTCTGGGGCTCATCTAGTTGTCCTGGTCTCTCGAATATTCAGGGCTGTAGAGGTCATCTCTAGGTGCTGATACACCATCTGGGCTGGATGCATACTGGATTCGGGTGACTGCAGTGACCATCTGATCTGGATACAGACTGGATCTGGCGGCTACGGTGACCTCAGACTATTCAAAACTCAAAACAGACTAATATAAGCGTAGAGGCCATTCTTCTAACAATGTGTAATCTAATACCGTGTTTCTTGATGATATCGCCCGGGGACCACATTTAAAGAGCGAAAGTAATGGCCCTTGTACTGAGCCTTGAGGTACTCCATACTGCACTCCATACTGATCGATATTATACCTCTTCTTACACTGCAACAAACTATTATTTGAACCATGCTAATACATTTCCACTAATGCCAACAAATTTTCTAGTCTATTCAAAAGAATTGACTAAGGTCAAGTTGCACTAATAGAGATATAACCATGGGTGCACATGGGTTACATTTTTGCAGACTTTACTAATAAAGCATAATAAGTGCAGCAAAACAGATGAGCCCAAAATAAGAACTTTAAAGGGGTCATATGACGTTGCTAAAAAGTTACTAAATTATTTGGTGTAATGCTTTGTCTTTATGCGGTTTCAAGTTCAAAAAACACATTATTTTCCGTATCATGTACATTATTGTTTCTCCTCTATGCCCTGCCTTTCTGAATTCGTATTGAAATGTTACGACCCTTAACAGCGAGAATCAACATTATGCCTTCTTTTCTTTCTTTGCGTGAACTTTTGGACAGCGTTATTCAAATCTTTCCACATCATGATATAGACATGGCATGTTTAACCATGTTTTAGGAGGGTGTGGTTGACTTTTACTTTTATAAAGAATATCTATTTCTAATTTATATATATTGGATTTGAGACTTTAGTCTTTGCAACTTTACAGACATTCTTTATGCACCAAGAGCTTGCAACACTCCAAAGAGAAAGGAAAAATTTAGATTGCATCATATGACCCCTTTTAATGTAACAGTTTTTTTAATATCACTAAGTACATCAAGCCAGCATTTTAAAATGCTGCGAAATTGTTGTGATTGTCCTTCATGGCCATGGAAAAATTATTATTTACAAGGACAATACTTCTTCGCTGAAACATTTCCAAAAAAAGAAGTGGATGGACTTCTGTCAGCTTGTTGAACACATACTTCTATTTGGATGTTCTAAGTTACTATATGATGGCCGGAGCATTTGTAGCAGAAGGGGATCCTCTTGGAATGGCGGCATCGCCCCAGCAAGCAATGCAGCATGACATATATTAACATTCTCTATGCTGCATAATGTATTTTTATCAGAGGTTGGATGATATTGTTTTATTATTATTTCTTTATTTCAGACCCTTAGGTCCATATCATAAAAATAAAATAAAGAAAATAATAGAAAAAATATACAAACATACATTTATATATAACAAGCACTATTCAAAAACATGATATATCAGTGATGCTGACATCATTGTATGGTGCAATCCCAAGGTCCATTGCGATTATCCACTCAGACAATCCTGAAATTGACTGTTGAATCAGATCATGAATTTGTGTTTAGACTTAACGGTAACACTTTACAATAACAGTACATGAATCATCAAATACTAATACCTGAATTAATAATTACTTGACTATGAACTAATGATGAGTTAAGACATGTATTAATCAAGAGCTAATGAAGAACTAACTTAACTATGACATGAGTCATATGAAATACTGCATGAATAACACTACCTTAATTACATGTTAGTTCCTGCATAATAGTTAATGTATTAATTAACACTTTGAGATAAACTACAGTAAACCACACGTTCTAGAAGCAAGATGTATGAAAATGACACAATTTATAAATTTGCTACCAGCTCTGTCACAAACATCAGTGAAAGACAGTGGATTTATTGCAATATTTGCGTTTAACCTAACTCATCCAACGCACAATGATGCATTCATAATTAAAAACGACTTTATCATTCGGTTTTGAGTGATTCCACTGCTGTCCTACAATAACATTAAGCAGACGCAATTTTCCAAATTGAAATCAGTTAGCATAGAGATGCTGATTATCACTTTTGTTACGTTATGGTTTGGCTTACTGTCTTTATATCAGACGTTTGTCTGGCTCTTCTTTTGGGCCACTATCGCTACTTCAAATGATCAACTTTGCTCTTCCCGTTCAGTTCCTTCTCCATCCAAATGCAGCCACAGGTCCTCTTCTCTTCAACTTATTTACAAACCACAGAAAAGGACCAAATACCTGACTTAGATAAGTTGAATATGTATAGAACATGTGTAATTGATAACTTTTTAAAGATGTGCCCCACAAAGACAAATCATGACATAATGATACATCAACAAGTCATGAATTAATGTTACTTTACGAGTAATAAATGATGAGTTAGTAATAATGTGCCCCCCCAAGTAAAGTCATGACATAATGATACATCAACAAGTCATGAATTAATGTTACTTTATAAGTAATTAATCATGAGTTAGTAATAATGTGCCCCCCCAAGTAAAGTCATGACATAATGATACATCAACAAGTCATGAATTCATGTTAGTTTATGAGTTGTTAATGATTACGTAATGTGAAGTCATTATCTAAATAATCTCAATTAACATCTACAAAGGTGACTCTTATTTTGCAACAGTATATTCAAGATGATTATTTCAAGATAAATATTACCCAGCACTTAAAGCACAGAAATTAAAAAGGTAAAATACACATTTTATTAAACAAAGCTTTTAAATATCAGTGCACCTTAAATCAAGAGGACAAGTTAACTTGTATTTTACTTAAATATTACATAAAACACAATCAAAAGTTCAGTGTGTTGTCCTCTAAACAGGAAATTGATGGTGAATATCTTTTATTAGGCGCCCAAGTGGCCCCCGTTTATTTTTTTCACCAAGCCAATGAGTCCACTCTATGAGAGAGAGGTGCTCTTTTAGCATTTTCTCTGTCCTGTTCCCCCTTAGTCTCCATACACTTGTTTTGTATGTCAACCAAGCTCTTTCAAGGTGTTGTGAATGAGCTCCACTGTGTGGGTCTACAAACCACTGGGAATGGTTCACTGTAAAATGTTTGTAGCCCATATTGGCCAAAGCCCCCCGGTAGGCTCTCCACTCATCTGAAATAATGGTAGTGCCTGGACGCACATGTTTTACAACTATGGGGATTAGGTGAGGTCTTGATCTTCTTTTCACAAGCCGCAAGATTGGGTGTCTGCATTTATCCCTCACACCTAGCATGCCAAAGACCCATTTTTTTCGCCTCCATGTTGTTGATGCTCTCCCTCGTCCATACTGTAAAAAGTTAAATATTTAATTAAAAAGAGAAATACTACAATATTATGTAATTATGTTCATTTAACATGTTTAAACATACAAAAAGGTGAGAAATTAAAGGAAAATCTGCAGGAGCTTTATAAATGGCAGACCAAGAAGTATGAAGATGAAGAAAGTACATCTATCCCCATCCATCCATCATAAACATTGGGGGCTTTTCATTTGAACAACTCTCTACATTGTGAGTAAATCACCCACTGATCTTCACTCTGGGCGACTAAATGATATATAATATTAGCCAATAGGCTAATAAACTCTCAGATTTTACTCGCCAGTGAGTAAGTTGAAGGCCAAGTATAGGTTTATCACAAATATATTTTCACTTGCCGAACACTCAGATGGAGCACTTCAGAGTTTCAGGATCGGTTCTATTTTCAAGTCATCTCAATGGATGCACAGCACACCTGTATTTGATGTACCGTAAACTTTAGTGTAAAGGCGCACGAGTCATCATCACAAAGCAGAGAGCACGAAAGTCATATGTACACATGAAGAATTGACACATTACATGTAAATGATATTTTGTGTTTATTTTACTGTTAAAATAACGGAGTTCCTTTGGATTTTTCCTGCTTTAAAGAACTGACAGGTTTTCCATTATTGAGCGGAACTAAATGTGCAAACGACAATCTCATTGGCTGGCGCTCACCTATTATGGTCACTGATTTGATTTCAGCTAATCAGTTTGAAAGAATGCACACAACCTGATTAATATTCATGAATCCAGCAGCTCATTAATCATCAGTGTGTTTTACACTGTTCTTATTAGCAGAATTCATATATATTATATAGAAGCGTTCAAACGACAACAGTGGTGGGCAACTGCAGTGTGAATTTGCATAACAGGTTCTAAATTTACCTTTCGTTTATGACGGAAGTTACTTTCATCAAGAACAGCAAATTCTCGAGCACTTCCAATCATTTGTCCATGTCTTCGTCTGTATCGTTTTATAGCACAGTGGCAAACTTTCCTCATGATACGAGCCATCTTAGAGAGGGTTCTGGAACTTTTTGCAATGCCATCTTGCATCATATCAATTTGTCTAATCCGCAATCCCTGAGCAAACCTGTGAAGTACACAATGCTGACTCAGAATGGGAAAAGCAGAGTTGTTGAAATTAAAACAATCAAACTTGGAACATTGCAACATTTTACTATTCCATCTCTGCTGTCCGACAACAGACTCACCTGTAAATGAATATTAGCCAAGATGACAAGCTGAGTTTTGATCTCTCGAAGAGAGACCCGACTCGCACTGATCGGCTGGTTTTCTTGCCTCGATGACTTTTATGTCTGCACATCCTGTGATGGTGATAAATGTCAAAACATGGTTATGCAGACAACAGTATTTTACCTGGACCAAGAATTAATAAATAGTGGTAAAAAGAAAAAAAATTCCCCAAAAATGAAAAGCCAATGCGTTTACTACTTCTGCAGAAGTAAAGCCCATTGCCAAAGCAGG
Organism: Carassius auratus; assembly: GCF_003368295.1. Taxonomy (NCBI): domain Eukaryota; kingdom Metazoa; phylum Chordata; class Actinopteri; order Cypriniformes; family Cyprinidae; genus Carassius; species Carassius auratus. The sequence continues at coordinate 16,465,553 of NC_039285.1, forward strand.
AAGAAGCTTTTGTGCAGTCTTTTCTTTAATGCGGTCTTTGTTTCAAGTGCAAAGCTTACTACTTTCACTTTTACTTTTTAACAATTATTAATTTAATATTAAGCCTGAATGGTGTAAATGGAGCATAAAAATTATTTAGTCTTAATTTACTTTAGTATTTTTATTTTATCTGGCCACTTATATTCATCTTCCAAACAACGTTTTGTCTCATCCCAAATCACTACGGTACACTTAATGTTTGGACTATTGTAGCCTGTTCGGTCGTCACCGCTGCGGAGTAACATTAACACATACCTGCGTGGACCACCATAGACAAACTTAGAGAAGTTGCTCCGGTTAGAATGTTCTTCCGCGGGACACGTGGAGTTCTGTTTGTTAACCGTTAGAGCGCATAAAAGTTAAATAGTGTTGCTTTAAATCACTTAAAGATGGCGATTGGCGATCTAGATTCAAACACCCACGCAATCGTATTCCTGTATAACAACGATTCAGCAAGGTCTATTTCGACAGTTTCACATTGGCTGTCTCGTCGTCACACCCCTAATTAAACCAATATGCTTTCGTTACCATGCAGCACAACAACCTCATGTCAATAAGTAACTTAATGCGCGAGTCTGTTGATAGGCTTGTTCGAGATATATATATATATATATATATATATATATATATATATATCTCCCCAGATCAATCTCAAGCCTTTACACCATTCTAACTACGTAGCTTGATAGAATAACGTTAATGTTAAGTTGTTTATTTAGAGAAAATATTGTTTCCTCTTTGCTATAACATCCCTAGAAATTATTTCAGCAATATGTGAACAACAAATCGGTTAAACTCACCAATGAAAACCGTCGAGATTTCGAGATGTAGCTCTCTTCATTCTCATATTATGGCCACATCTTGAGCACTTTACTCTCCTTGCTAGTAACTTTTTGCTTTGTAGCCATTTAATGAGTTTGAGTTTCCTGTTAGTTGTGGGCTTCTGAATCGAAAAAAGTAAAAATTTTGAATGCAACATTGCTGTTATTCTTTACCAAAACACACTTGACTTCATTCACGTCCATGAGCGTGCTCCTAACCAGGAAGAACCACACTTGGCGCTAATAATAAATTAATCTCGGGTCAGGTGGCACGAAAAACACCAGAGATTGCCCCGCCCATTTCCGGTGCAATATCAGAACCTGCTTCAATCATGCAGGGGGGCTTAAACATAATAAAAATTTTAACCCAGGTAAAACTTGATGGTATTGCACCGTCTTTGGAAGTATATACAAACTGGGATAACTGTAAAGATATCCAAGACGCACCAGAACTTCACGTAGGGTTTAGAGGGGGAATTACAGTAATTACAATCCAAACCATGTCCCTAATCGACGAGGACGATGGGGTGGCGCTAATCGAGCCATTAACCACCGCTTCGCGCCAACCAGCAGATCATGTGAGCAAGATGGATGAGAAAAGAAAAGCAACGCGCTGTGGGAGGAAAGTTACCAACAAATACAGCTCAGATGAATATGGTAAGTAACGTTACTTGTAACAGAGTCTTTTGTTTGGTGTAACGTTATTTTTGTAAGGCTTGCAAACTTGGGCTGCCTGGGTGGAGTGAGATTTTGGTAACTTAACTCATTGTCCCGGTTTCACAGACAAGGTTTTGAGCCTAAACCCAGTCTAAAATGCATGTGTGACCTGTTTTAAATGAAAACATCTTGCACTGACATATCTTAAATATTTCAGGGCAATTGTTTCTCTTACCAGTAATGTTTTTATTTCTAAGGCACGTTTATAAAAGGTAGTTAAAAATCCTGATTTAAATGAGGCCTAATGGCTTAATCTAAGCCATGTTTGTGAAACAATGCCTTTCTTTTTTATGTATTTAAACCTAATGCTGTTAATTTCAAATATACTTTGTTGTAACTTACTAGATGCACTTTTAAAGAAACTTTATTAATGTTTCCTGCTATTTAGATAACTACCTGATATTACATCTGATGTTATTTACTAATTGAATAACGTATTTTACTGGTTGAATTATGCAAGGTGCGGCAAAATTCTGCACAGTGTGGCAAATAGAATTTACGCTATAAACGGCATAAACCTCGTCTGTCTACAGTTTCTATTTCTAATTCGTAGTGGCCTTCACACATTTCAAAAAGCTTCAAATAGGAGCTTAATAAAATCTTTGCCCATAACAGGGATTGAAAAGTCAGCACAGATAGGCCTACTACTGAATGGTGCATTCTCTATCAACACTGAATGCAAGTTTCATTAAAAAATAACAATTTTGAACAAAAATTGAGAAAATGGCACTGTTGTCAGAGTACATCCAGACCGGATTAAGAATGATGATCAAAAAATAAGATCTTGCAGATTTATGAATGAACCACTTGTTTAAAAATGTCACATGCCGGTGGAAAAAATCCTACCAGTAGATTTTTTTTTTGTTGTCTTCGGTTTTGAGATTTAGTTGGCTAGCCTAATAATGTGAGATAAAGCCAAATGTTTGAGTTGGCAACCCTGTTTTCAGGTGTTTTTTTTTTTTTTTTAATGCTGAACTATGCTTGCTTCTCCCATAGTTGTATCTGCACGCAAGAATGTTCAGACTGAAAATACATCAAACTCATCAGAAGGCAAGTAATTCAATACAATTGCTGATACTGTACATGTGTGAAGTGGGAAGTTAATTCAAACAGATATATCAAACAGTATTTTGGTATAAAAAGTATACTCCACGTATGCATAAAGTGTTTGCACATTTTCTAAATGTTTCTGTTTTTTTGTAAAACTAAAATAACAAGTAGATTTACCCTAATAACTGTGGTATGTGTAGCTATTTTCCATTACAAATATTAGCATGAAAAAATATACGTGAATGTGTAAATACCCATGTCAATTTCATAAAGACAAAGTAAAATTTAAGGGCTTTTAAAAATACATTTATGTTTATGCAAAATACAAAATAATAATGTGGCTTTCATAAAAATGTAATGGGCTTGCTCACTGAAGTTTACCCATCCAACTACCTATAATGTTATACACTACATAACACCCATCTATTTATTTTTTATTTTTTTATCTCATAGCGTCCATTCAAGTATTCCTGAGAATGATCGAAATGTTTGTTTTATGCCACAGTTAAAACCGTTTAAAGGGGTCATATGATGTTGCTAAAAAGAACATCATTTTGTGTATTTGGTGTAATGCAATGCGTTTATGCAGTTTAAGGTTAAAAACATTATTTTCCACAATGTACATTATTGTTGCTCCTATATGCCCCGCCTTTCTGAAACAAGTCTTTTTTTTTTTTTTTCTTTTTTTTTTAAAAGCTCATTGGCCTGAAAAGTGAGGTGTGCTCTGATTGGCCAGCTATTCAGTGTGATGTGATTGGCTGAATACCTCAAGCGTGTGATGGAATTGTTATGCCCCTCACCATACAGTGATACCATGTCCCTGCACGACAACACAAAAACAATAAACCCCTTGCAAGGGCGGGCATGCATGCAGTGGGGACATAATTACTGATTATAATGACTTTTACTGTATTTTTGCATGTTGCGTATCGCGCTGCGTAAAAACAAAACCTTGTCTGCCTTAGTGATCAGAGAAACAACAAACCAGCTCTACTCTTCACTGCTCAAAAGTCACGTTTGAATCATCAGTGGCACAGTCTTTCAATATGTAAACGTACATGCAGACTGTCCTTGCAAAGTTGTAATTGCCACACTTTATAGAACCAGACAACAGCATAGTAGGCTAATCTCACAGGAAACGTTCTTTGTCCTCCACAATATGCACAGCACACATCTGAATATTTAGGTTGGACTGTTTTGGAACAGAGTTGAAATACAACTTAACCAATGATTTCTAGTTGTGTCCATTTTTTGAAGACCAAACGAAGTAGTTTCGCTTTCACAACAAAACGCACATCTCCAAGACATGACAGCAGCTGCAACAGAGAATAAAGTTCTGCCTTTTTTTGCATGAACGTTTTGGTGGCAGTATGCAAATCTTCCCATTGTGACACAAACATGTGGGGGCATGTAAGAACGAGCCGTTTTAGGTAGGAGTAATTGACCTAACTTTTATAAAGAATATAATTTCATATTTGAGACTTTAGTCTTTGAAACTAACCAAGAGCTTGTAACACTCCAAAAAGAAAGGAACATTTTAATCGCATCATATGACCCCTTTAAACTGTCTGTTTGGTCAAATGCTGCATTTTAAGTTGGTGTTTATTTTTTATTTTATTTTTTTTTCATTTTAGGACTTCAGCCTGCAGTACAGCAAACCAGTGAAACTGGAGGTTTGTTTTTAGCCTTTTCTACATTGACATGCGATTTTAAAAATGTGAACATTACAGGGGAAAAAATTATAATTGATGAATTTAAATTTCTCATTTAGATATATACTTTTTCACTTGGTTCACATAAATGTGTCTGTTAATGTGTAATGTAAATTATGTATCTTGAATTTGGCCTAATTTTTTATTTCTCTTTTATTAGGTGCACCCACTTTACAGATTTCTCTTGACAAAGCAAAACAGACAATCGAGATACAAAAGCAGAAGATTCTTCATCTTCAGGAAAAAGTTGACTCTCTGACCGATGACAAAAACTTTCTCAGATCAAGATTGGAGGATGGTACGTAATAGGGTCATGAACTTGCTTTAAAAACAATTCTGCCAGTCAGTATGTTGCAGTGTTTAATTAGAAATGCTTTCAGACAGGAAAATCTGTGGACCCTTAGGGTGATATTAGCCCCTTTTGCACTTGGTAGTTATAGGAATTTGGTTTTAGGAGCTAGCCACCAGGGAGGACTAGAATTCATCAGACTATGTTCACTATTTAGAACTAAATGTTCCTCTAGTCTAGGGCAGTGGTTCTCGAACCTCTCCATGGAGTACCCCTAGCACCGCACATTTTGTATCTCTCCCTATATGTGACACATCCACTTCAAGTCTTGCAGACTCCACTTTGAGCTGATGAGTTGAATCAGGTATGATAGACGAGAGAGACATATAAATTGTACAGGGCTGGAGGTAATCCAGGACAGGTTTGAGAACCACTGCCCAAGGGCCATTTTGCTTAGTTGTATTCTTAGTTGCGCTCCAAAGTGACCCAAGCCGTAATTGTTGTGACACTTGACAGCACTATGAAAGCCAGAGCCTGAGCACATGGCACTCCCATTCTCTTCATTAGTTTACTATCAGTTTAACAGTCCTGTCTAATATGTTATTAGATAGAACTCATATACAAATAAAGTAGTCAGTATATGAAAAAGTATGTGTTTACCGTGTGTTTGATGTCCAGTGTTGCTAGCTGAGCAGAAATAGATAATCATGTTTCACTCGGTCACCTCAAACTTGCGTTGGATTTTATCCTGAAGCCAAGGTTGAGAAGTCCATCTATCACTGTTTTTCATGTTTGTAGTAAGTTCAGCCAATCAGCTTACACTTATGTCACTGGTAGTTCCTGTTGTGCTGGGTTAGACCCTACACTTAAGTAGGGTCATTCCACGTTCCTGCAGTGCGAACACGCCAAAAAGTGGGTACTCCTGCCAATAGTCATAGGAACTATAAAAGGTTCTTCTAGTGCGAAAGCCCCTATTCCCCAATGCCAAACTGTAATCAGTGTAATATTAGAGTAACAAATGCCCTATCAAAGACTGGTTGCTAAAGGTTATTGATAAGGTCATCCCTCTTTTTTTGCATTTGAGACATTAAAAATCTCTTTCTAAATTAACTGTGGTTTAAAAAAAAATGTATTCTTTACCTGTGGTTTTGTTCTACACCTTTTTTATTTGTTCTTTGTCATAGCCCTTCTGAGGCATGAAGCAGTTATCTCGCCTAGACGGGCACTGACTGCATCTTCATCCACTACTGCTGCATCACAGGAGAATGAGTCCAGTGATGAATCTTCAGACTCCTCAGAATCTTCAGATTCATCAGAATCTGAACCAAGAGCAAAGAGGAAGAAAAAGGATAAAAAGCGAAAAAACAAGAAGAAATCCAAGAAACTGAAGTTTGATTTTAGGAGAGGTATGTTTATTCTATCAAAAGTATTAAAAGGTAAAGTTCATCCAGAAGTGAAAATTGTCAAGGCTTTAAGTGAATAACCAGAGAATATCTCATCGCATCTGCTTTTTGGAGAAAGTGTTAAACTTTATATTGCACCTTTTAAAGGTTGCATCTAAAGACAAACAAATAATATCTTTTTTATCTTTTAATATCTTTTAACAAAATAGAAACAGCAAAACAAATTTAAGAGAAAGTATTTAATAACAAACAAACGGAATATTCACTTGTATGCTAGCCTGAAAAAATAAGTTTTAAGTGAAGATTTAAAAACACCAAGAGTCCACATGACTGATCTCAGTGGGAAGAGAATTAGTTTTTGAGCCACAGAAGAAACAGCCTGATCACTCACAGAACGTAAAGAGTAAAAAAAAAAACCTGAATCAGAAGAGTGGAGATTTCGTCTAGGGGTGTAGACCGTTAAAAGTTCAGACAGGTATTTTGGTGCTGAACCATGTAAGGCCTTGTAGGCAAGCATGATGGCAATATGGACTGAACGTGATCTCTATGGGTATTTAAAGGTACACCATGTCACTTTTGGTGCTCTAGCAGTTCATAAAACTGCATGCATCTCGTAGAATAACATTGTAACCAGAGATAGTTCTGTGTTTGTCAGTGACGAGTCATGCAGGTACTGGGCTCCTCCACAGAGGTTGGCATCCTGCTCTGTCTATAGTAGTCAGAACACAAGTACTCAACTTTAGTGATAAATGTACCGTAGTGATAAGACAAAAAACATAGTTTGGAAGATGGATTCATGATGTAGTTGCTGATTTAATACAGTAGGTACATGTTTTTTTTATTTTTACAAAAAAAGTGCCACATTGTGTACCTTAAAGGTAATCTGCTATAAGGTGATCATTGTTTATCCTCATTTTAATAACTCTGTTTAATAAAGCACACACAAATGATCTTAACAGAAAGCGATCCAACCTGTTTTACAAGAGAGTTAAGTTTATCATAACCACATTTTGTTCTTTTTTGTCTTTTCTTAAAGCAATAGCACAAACCAAAATAATTATCATTATTAATATAATTTACTCACCTTCATGTTGTATCAAACTCTTAAAACATTCTTCTTTCTTCTTCCTAGTAAGAACCCCTGAAGACTCCATCAAACGCTACCACAAAGTGTTACAACTGGTAAATGGTGGTTTAAGTAAAGCTGAAGCCTACAACAAAATGAATGTTGACAGAAATACGATTGTGATGCAAGCACCCATTGCTGAGTTGGCAATTGCAAATCCTGAGGAGTACAAAGCTATGAGAGCAACCTTTAAAAAGGGAGAAAGCATCCAAAAATTTGCTGGTAGCTGTCTTGCACGGTGCCTTGCTCAGCCTAATGTAGACATGATAAAAAAATTGAAAGAGAGCAGTGCCATTCTTGACATCTCAAAGAAGTGAGGTATATATTGTTGCCTAAAGGGATGGTTCACCCAAAAATGAAAAATGTCATTTACTCGCACTCAAGTAGTTCCAAACCTGTAGGAGTTTCTTTCCCCTTCTGTACACAAAGGAAACTATTTGGAAGAATGTTTGCAACCAAGCAGATCTTGGGCAACACTTACTGCCGTAGTAGGAAAATAAAACTATGATCGTAAATGGGGGACGAGATCTGCTTGGTTGCAAACATTCTTCCAAATAGTTTCCTTTGTGTACAGAAGGGGAAAGAAACTCCTACAGGTTTGGAACTACTTGAGTGCGAGTAAATGACAATTTTTATTTTTGGGTGTGGCATCCCTTTAATATTGTTAAAAAAATGTATGTTAATGCAAAACATCAAAAAAAAAAAAAGTTTATAATGTTACTGTTGGTTAGTGAACATTTCTTCAAACACAATTTTAAATCCTGATTTTATTTTAACATTGGTATGTAACCTCTTCAAATTTTATGTTGAGTTTTTTGTAAAGTAACATACATGTAATACACAACTTATGCCTCTTGATTTAAGGTGCACTATTTAAAAGCTTTGTTAAATAAAAGGTGTGTTTTACCCTTTTCATTTCTGTGCTTTTATTTTTTATTTTTTTATTTTTTTAAGTGCTGGTCATTATGCATCATTATCATCTTGGATATTTTGGTGCAACATAAGATTATTTCACGTTATTACTAACTCCTCATTAATTACTTATAAAGTAACATTAATTCATGACTTGTTGATGTATCATTATGTCATGACTTTACTTGGGGGGGCACATTATTACTAACTCATGATTAATTACTTATAAAGTAACATTAATTCATGACTTGTTGATGTATCATTATGTCATGACTTTACTTGGGGGGGCACATTATTACTAACTCATCATTTATTACTCATAAAGTAACATTAATTCATGACTTGTTGATGTATCATTATGTCACGATTTGTCTTTGTGGGGCACATCTTTAAAAAGTTATCAATTACACATGTTCTATACATATTCAACTTATCTAAGTCAGGTATTTGGTCCTTTTCTGTGGTTTGTAAATAAGTTGAAGAGAAGAGGACCTGTGGCTGCATTTGGATGGAGAAGGAACTGAACGGTAAGAGCAAAGTTGATCATTTGAAGTAGCGATAGTGGCCCAAAAGAAGAGCCAGACAAACGTCTGATATAAAGACAGTAAGCCAAACCATAACGTAACAAAAGTGATAATCAGCATCTCTATGCTAACTGATTTCAATTTGGAAAATTGCGTCTGCTTAATGTTATTGTAGGACAGCAGTGGAATCACTCAAAACCGAATGATAAAGTCGTTTTTAATTATGAATGCATCATTGTGCGTTGGATGAGTTAGGTTAAACGCAAATATTGCAATAAATCCACTGTCTTTCACTGATGTTTGTGACAGAGCTGGTGGCAAATTTATAAATTGTGTCATTTTCATACATCTTGCTTCTAGAACGTGTGGTTTACTGTAGTTTATCTCAAAGTGTTAATTAATACATTAACTATTATGCAGGAACTAACATGTAATTAAGGTAGTGTTATTCATGCAGTATTTCATATGACTCGTCATAGTTAAGTTAGTTCTTCATTAGCTCTTGATTAATACATGTCTTAACTCATCATTAGTTCATAGTCAAGTAATTATTAATTCAGGTATTAGTATTTGATGATTCATGTACTGTTATTGTAAAGTGTTACCGACTTAACTGATTTGATTCACTTAACCTTAACCCTCTTTTCTCAGTGTGGATTAATAAAGGTCCTTGGCATTATTCTGTTTTGCATGCATTACTATATGTGTTACTCTGTACCCCAAGGTTGCTTTTAAAAAGCTCTGTGTATACTGGGATTCAGTTGGGTTCTTGCCCCATTTTTCAAATTCATAATTTAGGAGAGGACCTCAGACATGAGCCAAATTCTAAATGGTATTTTAAATGAGATATATGTTTTAATGGCATAGAAAGCCCTTCTTGCTTTCTCTTTAATTTCATTCACAGCCAAGTTGCCTCTCTTCCTTCTGTATCCCTGTTCAGCAGGGCCTATATGCAGATTGCATAAAATCAATATGGATTAACCTGTAACCCCCTGCACATACTTATACTCTAGCCCTCAGCAGCCTGCCTGATTTTTAATCAGTTTTTGTCCTAAACCTGAGACTTACTCAATAGTACACAGATCTCTAATTAATTTCAAACACAGCAGAAAGGGGAGAGGTATAAAAAAAGGGGAAACAATGACATTGTATGGAAGGGTGCCATTCTGGGTAGAGACAAAGATATGTTTAGGGTGCATGGTTTATTAGTTGAGTATGAGATTAGTGTGCACACACCCTCATCAGTGGACACTACAACGTCTTGTGTAATATTTTCTCTCCTCTTGTAGTGAGTAATCTGTTAACATTTCAGTAATGCTTATTCAGCATTTACTGTCCTTTGCAATGACACAGAACAATTCTTACTTTGGTAGCCCTCAACATATTCCTTGTCCAGTATATGAAATTACAATGGAATTAATAAGAAATTATCATATAATAATTACCAAGTAATAATATTTAGCATTCATGTGTCTGTGTTTTACTGAAATTGTCATGTGTGAATGTTCAGGTCAGGGGTGACAAATGCAGGTTTTTCCAACAATGCCTTGCAACAATGAGTGCAGTTAAAATAAATGTTATTCCAGCTAGAATATATTGATTTACATAATGCCATTTGTAATTGTGCTTAGCCAATCATGACAAGAGTGCATTTTATGAGGCTGTACATTTTACATACCCGGCTGCAAATGGCTCTGTATATTTTGGCCCCAGTGCTCCTGTGCTGCTTAGGTAATAAAACACAAAAGCTCCCATGATGCCTAGAGGGAACATTCATGTTCTGCCAACATTAGCATAAGGGAATTGTCTTTTCTGCAGTGCAAACAAGCTATGAAACATGGCCAACATCCTGTAATTTCAGCAGCTAGCACATTTGATCTGTTCCTGTGTTACTCACTGTACATTAAATGATTAAGGTGCCATCTAGTCCGTGGCCCTTTTTTTAGATCAGCATGCAACTGGCAATAGAGTGGGAATTAATAAATGAAGATTCCTACAAGAAGGGATCTGTGGTGGTTTCTGAAGTGGCCTTTTGTTCTTCGTGCACTGAGCCACTAAACTGTTAGCTATGCTGTGGTGACCAGAGGTTAGTAAGATAAAAGTGCCATCCACAAAAATATGTCTTCCTTCTAGAATTGGGTGAAACAGGGAGGAAATGATTACTTACGAAATAGTTTACAATAATCAATATAACATTTCTTTGAAGCATTGATAGCTAGTGATACTAAGTATTAAATAGAATAGCAACAGTGCGAAACAGATACACACACAGAAAGGGAAGGACATATAATACTTTTAATGATCTGTATATTTTAAATGATTTTACTAATAATGAAGCATTTGTAAAATAATTATATACAGTACAGCTGTAACACATACATGTCTCTAGATGATGGGTGCCAGACGAAAATCCAAAAAGGTAGGTTTTAATGATAAGGGTGTAGAACAAACACATACATTTTCTTAACTAAACACTCAGATACTTCACGCTAAATTACTTTAGGGACTGACAAAACTAGAACTAAACAGACCGGGTTTATAAACACAAGTAATCAGGAGAACAGAAACAGGTAATTTGCCATCCTAACTGTTAGAAACAAACAGAAAATGTATTAGGCTTAAAAGTGTTTTTATTTTTTAATATATGATAGGCTATATGACAACTGTTTACTTTTTTTGCTATTACTTTAAAGATGTAATATTGGTCTTAAGCCCTATTTGGACGGGAGTATTTTTACAGGGGATTGTTAGAGAAATCTGTGTTTCACAGACGTACTTTGTGATTTTAATCATAATTTTAATTAATGTGTTTTTCTCACACAACCTCTGTGATAATTCCAGAGCAAATTACCTACTGTTTTTCAGCAAACTCAGTGATCCTCTGAGAAAACTAGTCCCGTCCGAATGCGAATGTCTGTGACTGCCGGTGATATTTTATTTCACAACGCGTTTCCTTGTGTGTTTTGGCCAACGTGAATTACCATAGATGATATTATGTTACGATGATACATGTTTGATATATTTGCTTTCCGGCAAATAAATAATAATAATTAATACAAATAAAATCAAATCAAAAATAAAATCAAGAGCAAGATCACGTAAAACTGTTAATACTGGCTATAGTAATATCAGCATCAGGTAAGATTACTGGCTAGCGCTTCTCAGTCCGTCTCATTGGCTCCGTCAAGTCAAGTTTATTTATACAGCACTTTAAACAAAATACATTGCTTCAAAGCAACTGAACAACATTCATTAGGAAAAAAGTGTGTCAAAAATGCAAAATGACAGTTAAAAGGCAGTTTATCATTGAATTAAGTGATGTCATCTCTGTTCAGTTTAAATAGTGTCTGTGCATTTATTTGCAATCATGTCAATGATATCGCTGTAGATGAAGTGACCCCAACTAAGCAAGCCAGAGGCAAGGAAACAAAACTCCATCGGTGACAGAATGGAGAAAAAAACCTTGGGAGAAACCAGGCTCAGTTGGGGGGCCAGTTCTCCTCTGACCAGACGAAACCAGCAGTTCAATTCCAGGCTGCAGCAAAGTCAGATTGTGCAGAAGAATCATCTGTTTCCTGCTCCGTCAGACCATTAGTCTCAGCTATGCAATTCAGTTCGCCTGGCGCCAGTGAAGTGAAGGCAGCAGATGCCCCTGTCTTGTGGGCAGAGATCACAGTCCTACTGGTGAAGGATGCGTTAGAGCTGGTCCCTACAGCCGATATGAGAACAGGTTTTTAGAGTCCTTACCTCATTGTGCCCAAGAAAGGCGGTGAGTTAAGATCTGTATGTCTTGAACCGGGCCATTCACAAGCTTCTATTTCATTTGCATCCGTCCCCAAGATTGTTTTGCAGCTATCAACCTGTAGGACACGCACTTCCATATGTCAATCCTTCTGCACCACAGGCCATTTCTGCGGTTTGTGTTTGAAGGATGGGTATATCAGTAGCCTTCAGGCTGTCCCTGTTGCCCGTGTCTTCACGAAAGTTGCGCCATTGTTCCCCTGAGAGAAATGGGCATTCACATTCTTAACTACCTCAATGACTGACTCATACTTGGTCAGTCTCAGGATCAGTTGTGCAAACACAGGGACTTGGTGCTCTTACACCTCAGCCAGATAATCTATTTTCTCTGTATGTAGTTGTATTGAGTTGAATGGAAACTATGCCTAAAGCAATCAAGAACAGGATGGCTGAGAAACAGTTTCAGAGGCTCTTGGGGGATATGGCAGCTTTAGAAACAGCTATACCACTGGGGTTGCTTCACAAGAGTCCTGAGGTGGGCATGGCAAAGCAAGTTGAACAAGTTTTGTTCAAATCTGAACAAAAACAACAGACAGGCTTTTTATTCCTTGCCAGTAGGAGCCAGTGGTTTCTCCGGTAAGAGCAGTACAAGGCTGCATAGCAGCTGTTTTTGAAATGTGCAGTGCTCATTTTTATTAAATTAAATTATAGTCTTCAGAAGTTTAATCGACACACTAAACCGTATCAGAATTCTAGTCTTATTGGCATCCCCAAATTAGGACAATAAGGACCCATTAACTTTCCTAATTTTTGAGAATGCCATTGTTTTTCACTCACTGAAAGTTTGTCTGTCAGCACGCTGCTTTCTGCTCTCTTCATTGCATTCACAACCACACATCTGACCATAGCAACAGTGAACTAGTAGCAACCCATGGTGCCGTAGGACGTAAATGGGTCTACTGAGCTGGCCTTGATGTGCTTGATATAAATTTGATTCTGTTAGCATTTGACATTTATTTATTTCATTATGTCAAAGGGCTTTGCAGTCCGGATGGACGCATCTCGTAATCCGGGTTTAGACAGGGGTCCACCAGCTGGCACTAAAACGTATAATAGTACCAACTAATGTCAGTGTACCAGGACCAATTTTTTACCTTTGTACACACACACAGAACACTTAGAGCTGAAGTCTCAAGCATCATTCAGAGTGTACCTTCAACTTGGCCTAACGATGCTCTGTAAAAATAAACTCCGTCCACTGGTCCCTTAATGTTTTTTTTTTTTGGTAATCTGTGCAGGGTTGTCTTGCCCTCACAACCAAAAACACACTTCTTTTGTGACATTTCGCGACGCTCTCGCTCTGATCAGTGAATGTCTCTGCTCTCAGTGCTCTGGTCTACGGGAGCGCGCGCTCTTCTGGCAGAAGTGCCTTTAGGACCCATATAAGGAAATTCCGCTCCATTTAACGTCACACAGAGCCATACTCGAAAAAACTTTCTGAAATTTGTGAAAAACCGGAAGGAGTATTTTTGGAACAAAAATACTCCTTCAAACGTACAACTTAATTTTTGAAACTTTGTCCATGTTTAGCATGGGAATCCAACTCTTTAACAGTGTAAAAAACTCAGTATGCATGAGATAGCATTTCACCCCCCCTTTAAGACCTTGATTAGCTGGTTTAGGCTATAGTTTGAGCTGAGTTTTGTAGGACAAAGGCCCACACATGTGGTTGTCACTCTCAAAATTTGCAATGTGTTCATACCCACATATATATATATATATATATATACAGTACAGACCAAAAGTTTGGACACACCTTCTCATTCAAAGAGTTTTCTTTATTTTCATGACTAGGAAAATTGTAACGTATGTGGTGCAGCACGGACTCGTTGCAGATGCAACGCTCTGGAACGCAACTGGAATCCATTTACATGGGTGTGTAAGAAAATATGCAACGCATACGCACTGCAGACTGAGTATGTGTGAAACAGGCGTAAGTTTGTTTGCACCTTGTGCAATATGGAATATGTTTACAGCTTTTTCAAGCACTTTGTGATGCATTTTGGAAACAGGAGATGAGCCCCTTTTCTAATGCACAACCTAGCTTGATAAACCCCTTCTCAAAGACTTACTGTTTGTCAATTTTATTTGGGTAACACACATATTCTGAATGCCTTTGGCAGAATTCAAATGAGCCATTTTAATATAGATTAATCTAGATTAATTTCAAGAGATTAATGTAGATTAAAAAAATTAATCTATACCCACCACTAATATATATATATATATATATATATATATATATATATATATATATATATATATATATATATATATATTTTTTTTTTTTTTTTTTTTTTTTTTTACAGTAATTATATATATAGCTGTTTTAATTACAGTTCCTGTAAAAAAATATAGTTTTCTCTCTCTATCATTCTGCCTTTTCTTGTCCCACCTCCTCTTTCTCTCTGCAGTTTGCCATGACGTCTTGTGCAATGAGTGAGAAAGCAGCCCAGATTTAACAGTCGGGGTCCAGTGAAACTCAAACCACTTTATTTCAGGACCTGCCGTCTTCCATCTGCCTCCCTCTTGTCCTGCAATTTGTTGTTCTGTCTCATATAACGCCACAATTTTTATGAAACACCATGCATCAAGACCAGAGCACTGTAATTCCTCAGAATTTTTATCTGACACTTCAGTGTAGCACACAGCACTGCACCTTATGTGCACAAGTGGACAAAATAGTATGATTTATCAGGAGGAAGGGATGAACTCTTACTGTCCCGGTCCTGTACACCAACAAAAAAGGGCAGGCCTTATCTCTGCACCCAAGATTTAGGGCATTGGTGTCAGAGATCTCTAGCAGGGACCTGGGCCTAAAGACTTGATAAACTTGGCAGCTTCGACTAGATACATTTTCTAACAACAATGGCTCATTAATCACTGTTAGGTCTCCCGGCTAGCTTCCGAAAGAGAGTTACTGTAAACAGTTCCATGGGAAAGAGCTTTGCTTTACACATTCACAGAATCATTCACAATTAATTTTTAAGCATCTGGCTCTAAAAGTAAGGCAATGGGAGTCTTGAATTTGCATACCAGTATGACATACCAGTATTAAAATACAGCATAGTCACAGTAGTCAAACTTACAAATAATGGGCCTGGAGACATTGTGTCATACAGTGACATGCTACAGTACATAACCAACTGTTTAAAATCTAATTTACACATTACATAAATTCATATTACACAAATTAAGTGCTGTATTTAATCACATTCTGTGAAGCATTCTGTATTTGTCACCAGTCTTTGGCATAGAATAAGCCCTAGAGGGCGATTTTTTTTTATTATGCATCATTATCCTGATAACCCTATCAGAGTTAATTATGTGATAATGACAGACTGACAATATACTATCCCTTACATAAATGAATGTACACATTTTATTGGTGATACTGATTTATTCAACAGCACATTAAATAATGCAGAAATCACAATTGGCCAATTTCATAATAATCAGAAATGACATCACTGCTGGGTAAAGTTAGATTTGCTACGGGTCTGCTGCTATTATAGTAGTATTTCTCAAATATTGCTTCTTACCTTTTCTGTTTTGTCTGTTTTCCAAGTTGTAGTCATATCATCTACAAAGAAATTCATTTGTACTTGTTTGTAGCTTATAAAGACACTCCGATGTGGTCAAATTTACCTAAAAATATATTCAGATTCTCTCTCTGTCTCTCTCTCTCTCCCTCTCTCTCTCGCACTCTCTCTCTCTCTCTCTCTCTCTCTCTCTCTCTATACTCTTTGGACCACCTTTAGCTTTGATTAAGGTGCATACACTAAATCACTCTTTCAGAGTTGTGATGTTGTCATCCTGGAATAGGCCTCTGTGTAGGACAGATGGGAACGTCTTCCAACTGGGTTGTTTAAGAAATTAAATGCTACTCACTGCATTAGTTAGGGTTAAAAGAGTGTTGCCAAACATATACCTGGAACATATTAATCAATGCGATAATGGTCTAATTCTACACTCACCTTTATATGATGTCTTTTGTTTACCGTTATATTCTGTCGGGATTATAATATTTTCGCTAATTTTTTATGCTTTAATTACAGTCCTATAGAATTAATCTCACAACATTATATCCAGTATTCAATATTATAACCAATCTTAATATCATAATGAATCTTGACGGATTAAAATTTTACTAACATAATTAACATTTATTATTATTAACATTTATTTCCATGATCACATACAACATACATCAATTGCAGTCTTTTCATGATATAAGCAGAACAACTAAATGTTTACCGCTTACCATAAAAGTATACTTCAAGTTTATTTTATTAAGTATACTTAAGTAAAGTTAAAGTATATTTTTAAGTATTCTTTATGTAGCAAGTATAAAAATATCAGTGTTCTAGTAGTATACTTGTAAGTGTACTGATTCAATACTCCTAAATTGGCCCACTTTCTAGTATATAAAAGTATACTTTAAGTATAACAGTAGCAAACTTTGAGTACACTTTTAATCTAGATTAATCTAGATTAATTCCAATATTACAGTGAGATTAATCTAGATTTTTAAAAAAAATTATCTATGCCCACCAATAATAAAAATACTAAACTAGTAGCTTACTAAGACTATACTTTAGAGTGTACAAATTATTTAATGTTAACAGTATACCTATAAGTTACATTTTTGTATAATTGCAGTACAAACTACAAAGTTTGTAAAAATAACAAATGTTACCTCTTCCCAAAAGGGAAAACCACAAACAATCAAGAATGTATGATTATATGGTGTCATGGCTATGGAATCAAAAAATGTAATTATAATGGAAGTCAATGGGGCAAAAACAGACACCAACAACAAATGAGGGAGAATTCTTTTTTAATCTAATGTTGCATAAAAACTAAAAATGCATCAAAGCCAATGTTGCTACTAATTTTGACATGCCCAAGACTGTTATATATATATATATATATATAAAACTGACACAATTACTTTTAAATTGAAAATAAGTCATTTTGTGTGTTTTTCCCGCCAAATCAGTGACATCATTTATGGACTTGGCAATTAAAGAGTTTAAAATCTTGGATAAAAAAAAAAAAAAAAAAAACCTTTGGTAGTTTTGATCAGGACTGAAGCTGATTAACAGATTTATAAAAAAAAAAAAAAGAATTGAAAAAAAAAAGAAATTAATCTGATTAATGTTTACAGCAGTTTAATTGAGTGGATGTTTTCATCCCGAACATAACGAAAGGGTAGTGAATTTTAACAATGCACAAGGGTTAACATCTTTAAGTATGATACTATGTCCCTTTTTAGGTTTAAGTTTTGTATATATTTTGTTACATGAATATCTGAAAACACAAAACATCAAAAGAAATGACAGGGTATCTGCTTGTAAACAAACAAAAAAATATTCTAGCTTCATGCATTCTTTTTTATAAAAACACTTTAATGTGGGTTTAAAGTTTCATAAAATAAATAAATAAAAGAAATAACATTTTGAAGTAAAAGTTTAAAAAAGACTATGAATTGGACTATCACTATGGATGATAATCAAAATGTAGATGGAGTTGATCAAGACCCCAAAGCTTGACTGTATTTATTACCTCTTCATCGGTTAACATTTTATTTCATAACATTACAGTTTTGATGCTGTTTCATGTCAGATGATTGTGAATGTGTTCGTATCTGTTTCTTTTTCTTCTTCACTTGTGTTTTTTTTGGAAATTCTGTACAGAAGATGTGTACTAGTGCCCTCTACCATAAAGCAATGGTTACACGAATTCTAGGAGCACAAGTATAGTTAAATATATTTGGACTTTTTGTAAGTTTAAGTCAGGCATACTTAAATGTCAATTTAAGTATATTTCTGAGAAGTACATAAAGCCCATTTCTGAGAAGTACATAAAAAGTAATCTAAAAGCATACTTTCATATTTTTAGTTTAAAAGAAGTATACAAATAGCACACTTGAATAAACTTCTTTTTCATAAGGGAACAGAAACAATATACTACTAGTACTACTACTACTACTGAAAATGTAAACACAGCACTTCATGTTTGTTGCTGCCGTGTGTTTTGGGTTTTGAGCACCATCAAGTTAAATCTTTATTGTCTATTTTTTATATTAAAATCAATTTTATACACCATTTTCTACAACATGTGACTATATCCTCTGTCGTATTCTACAACAAAAACAATTCGAGGGCGCCTTTTTTATCACTAGTTTTATTTAGATTTCCTGTGTCTGTTCGGCTACGGAGACCTGGTGCAGAAGCAGGCTCAGCTGAGAGAGCCGACAGCCGTGCTGGAAAACTTTCTCTGATCATGATTTAACAAGAAAAATGTTAAATAAATGAACAAAAAACATTTTTAAAGTTTGGGCTCATAAACATTAGATCATTCACACCCAAAGCAGTTATTGTAAATAAAACGATCACAGATAATAGTTTTGATATACTCTGCTTGACTGAAACCTGGCTTAAACCAAATTATGTTGGTCTTAACCCTTTAACTGCCCCACCAAGAAAAAAGCATTTGAAAAATTTTTTGTTTGCATTTCTTATCTCCTTATGTCATTAGTTACCACACACAATGTATTTTTTTTTCAACACGTCCCATAATTTTTTAAATATCGGCCTCTACCAAATGGTTGATATGTCACTTTATGGCAAAAGTACCGGAATTCATACACATACTATGGAAATCAGAAAATATGAACTATAATGAATGATCAGAAAGTTATATTTCTCAGCAAATAGTACATTCTGACAGCTGAAAGGATTATCTGAAAACATTAGCTTAGCTTTTCTACGTTTACCATAAAGTGACAAATCAACCATTTGGTTGAGCAGGCAGTTAAAGGGTTAATGAGCCTACTCCACCAAACTACTGTTATAAGCATGAGCCCCGCTGACTGGTCGTGGAGTAGGTGTTGCAACAATATATAGTGATATTCTCAATGTTATCCAAAAAAAAAAAGCTACAGGTTAAACTCATTCAAAATACTTCTGATTAATGTTACACTGTCAAATATGAAAAAAAAATCTATTGTATCTCTTACTCTGGCTACTGTGTATAGACCACCAGGGCCGTATACATAATTCCTAAAATAATTTACAGATTTCCCCTCAGAGCTATTGGTTACCAGTGATAAAGCGCTAATTGTCAGAGATTTTAGCATTCACATTGATAATGCAAATGATGCATTAGGACTTTTGTTTACAGAATTAATAAACTCTTTTGGAGTCGAGCAAAATATCACTGGGCCCACTCATCATTTTAATCGAACACTAAACTTAATTATATTGGATGGAATCGATCTTACTGATATAAATATTGCACCTCAAAGTGACGATGTAACTGACCATTTCCTAGTATTGTGCATGCTGCATATTGCTGATATTAACTATAAAGCTCCACTTTATCATCTGGGTAGAACTACTGACAGAGACTTGGATCAAATCTGAAGATACTGCCACCCCTGCAGCCCTGCCACCCCTGCAGGTGGAGGTACGGGTCTCCTTATATCCAAAGAATGGAAATTTGATCTTCAGCCATCACCTACAGTTACTGGTTAATTTGAATCACATGCCATTACTGTAACCCACCCTGTTATAATCCACTTTGTGGTCATTTATCGTCCTCCAGGTCAACTGAGAAACTTCTTGGAGGAGTTGGATGTGCTGCTATCAAACTTTCCTGAAGATGGTACTCCTCTGGTACTGCTTGGTGACTTCAACATCCACCTAGATAAATCCCAGGCTGCTGACTTCAAAACTCTGCTCACCTCATTTGATCTCAAGCTACTGTCCACTACAGCGACTCACAAATCGGGCAACCAACTTGACCTCATCTACACACGCTGTTGCTCTGTGGACACCTCTTCAGTTGCTCCACTGCACACCTCTGATCACTTCCTCATTACTGCTAACCTAGTACTTACTCCTGGAGTGGCACACACTCCAACGCAGGTCACCTTTTGACGGAACCTATGCTCACTCTCTCCATCTCGCCTATCTGCTGTGGTTTCACCCTCTCTTCCACCATTCTCTCAGTTTTCTGCTCTGGACACGAACAGTGCTACGGACACTCTTTGCTCCACTTTAACATCTTGCTTGGACAAATTTTGCCCACTGTTGTCTAGACCAGCACGCACTGCCCCATCTGCCCCCTGGCTGTCCGAGGTTCTCCGTGAACATTGCTCTAAACTCAGGGCTGCAGAGAGGAAATGGCAGAAATCAAAAAACTCTACGGACCTCAGTGTGTATCAATCTCTCCTCTCTTCCTTCTCTGCAAATGTCTTCACAGCTAAAACATCCTACTACCACAACAAAATTAACAGCTGCTGTGACGCTCGGACACTCTTCAAGACTTTCTCTTCTCTTCTTAATCCGCCGCCTCCACCTCCTCCATCGACTCTTACAGTGGACGACTTTGCAGCTTTCTTCACAAATAAGACAAGATCCATCAGTGACCAATTCTCCACACCGCAGACTGAGGAAAACTTCACAATGACCGATGCACACTCTTTATCCTCCTTCTTCCCACTCTCAGAGATGGACGTCTCCAAAATTCTCCTGTCCAATCGTCCTACTACTTGTCCACTTGATCCTATCCCCACTCACCTCCTTCAAGCGATCTCTTCTTCAGTCATACCTTCACTTACTCACATTATCAACTCCTCTCTTCAATCTGGAACATTTCCCTTAGCATTCAAGCAGGCTCGGGTAAGCCCACTGCTCAAGAAACCATCTCTAAATCCAGCGCGTCTTGAAAACTACAGACCGGTATCCCTTCTTCCATTCATTGCAAAGACACTTGAGCGGGCTGTGTTCAACCAGCTTTCTATGTTCCTTGGACAGAACAACCTCCTAGACTCCTAGACAGCAATCTGGCTTCAAAAGTGGCCACTCAACTGAGACTGCTCTGCTCTCGGTTACTGAAGCCCTGCGACTTGCAAGAGCAGCTTCAAAATCCTCGGTACTCATCTTACTGGACCTGTCTGCTGCTTTTGACACTGTTTATCACCAGATTCTACTGTCCACCCTCAGAAAGATGGAAATCTCTGGAACTGCTCTCCTGTGGGTTAAGTCCTACCTCTCTGGCAGATCCTTCAGTGTGTCTTGGAGGGGTGATGTTTCAAAGTCACACCACCTTGCTACTGGGGTTCCTCAAGGCTCAGTACTTGGACCACTTCTCTTCTCCATCTACATGACATCTTTAGGATCTGTCATTCAGAAGCATGGCTTTTCTTATCACTGCTATGCTGATGACACCCAACTCTACTTCTCATTCCAGCCAGATGACCCGACGGTAGCTGCTCGCATTTCAGCCTGTCTGAGTGACATTTATAGCTGGATGAATGACCATCACTTTCAGCTTAACCTTACAAAGACTGAACTACTGGTGATTCCAGCTAACCCATTGATTCATCACAACTTCTCTATACGGCTGGGCTCGTCAACCATAACTCCTTCGAGGACAGCCAGAAACCTAGGAGTTGTGATGGATCATCAAATAAGCTTCACTGACCACATTGCTACAACGACCTGGTCCTGCAGGTTTGCCTTATACAACATTAGGAAGATTAGACCCTTCCTGTCAGAGCAAGCAACCCAACTTCTTGTCCAAGCTCTTGTTCTCTCCAGACTGGACTATTGCAATGCTCTCCTGGCGGGCCTTCCTGCATGTACTGTCAAGCCTCTGCAAATGATCCAGAATGCAGCATCGAGGGTTGTCTTCAATGAGTCAAAAAAAGCTCATGTTACTCCTCTCCTCATCAGGTTACACTGGCTACCAGTAGCCGCTCGCATCAAATTCAAGGTACTGATGCTTGCCTACAAGACGACCACTGGCACGGCACCAACTTACCTAAACTCACTGGTTAAATTCTATGTGCCCTCCAGAAGTTTGCGCTCTGCAAGTGAAAAACGCCTTGTGGTGCCATCCCAAAGAAATTCAAAATCACTCTCACGGACCTTTTCCTGGACTATGCCCAGCTGGTGGAATGACCTCCCAATCTCAATTCGTACAGCTGAGTCTTTACTCATTTTCAAGAAACATCTAAAGACTCATCTTTTTCGCCTGCACTTAACCTACTAACACCAGTACTTTTCCTTTTCTTGTCTTTTTCAATAAAAAAAAAAAAAAAAAATACCTGGCTATGCGTTCTATACTAGACTAACTGAGACTTGTCATGGCACTTGTATACTGTTGTTGTTCTCTTGTTGACCTGACTGCTTCTATTGTTCTCATTTGTAAGTCGCTTTGGATAAAAGCGTCTGCTAAATGATTAAATGTAAATGTAAATGTACTGTTCCAGTCACCAAAGACATTTTCACAAAAAATAGTCTGATTTATCTCAACTGCTCTGTGTAACCATAAACACATATGAACTAGACGAAATGACTAGCAACATGGGCACTATCTTCTCTAATACATTAGAAGCTGTTGCCCCCATCGAATTGACAAAAAAGAAATCAAATTTCGATTTGAGAAAAACATACTGTGCCATGGTATAACAGTAATTTCCACTCTCTCAAGAAAGAAACTTGTAGTCTTGAGCACAAATGGAGAAAACTAACTTGGACGTTTTTTAAATTGTGTGGAAAAACAGTATATCACGCTACAGACAGGCTCTTAAAACTGCCAAGCCTGAGCATATCCACACACTCATAAAAAAAAAAAAAAAAACTCTCAACAAGTTTTTTATTTAGCACATTGGGCTAAATTTACAAATAACCAGATGCCACCTGATCTAAATATTCCCTTACAGTTTAATAGTAATGCCTTCACTTCAGTTTCATCCATCGCACCCAAAGATAAACTGCAGTGCTCTGCAACTATAGGACAGGAAGAGCTAAATATAAACGTATTACTGCATCTAGACCAGCAAAATGTTTATCCTGTACCCACTAAATTACCGAAAGAGTTGTTACTTGTAGCAGAAGAACCACTTCTAAATATTATTAACTCATTGTTATCTTTAGGTCGCATCCCAAAACCATTCAAACTGGTGTTTATTAAGCATCGTATTAAGAAACCACAACTACATCCTAGTGAACTGGCAAATTAAAGGAGCATTGCATAGGTTCTGAAATATCTAACCGTTACTGACACCAGTGGCCGTTAGAGGAACTGCAGCCAGTCTCATTGCTCGTTCTGAGTGCGCACGCTCGTACGAGCATGACCACATCAACCAGGGTTGCAGCAGCAACCACTGACGGCTCATCGAGATTCATCAGCATGTTTGAGGTAAGAAAAGTTATAGTACTTAGTATAGTATAGTACCTAGTATAGTATAGTAAGGTAATTGTTTGACAGACCATATTTTAGTAGAATGTTGCAGTGCTACTTTATATTATCAACTAAAGTCTACTTCTAAAAGTATTTTAACACTGTAACACACACACTCCCAACACTCACAGACCCCAGAGGTAGAGCAAGAGGGAGAGGAAGGGGGTGAGGCAGAGGTGCAAGTAGAAAAAGATGCAGGGGAAGAGGATGGAGGAGAGGCAGAAGAAGAGCAGGAGCTGTCAGTGAGGAAAACAGACTGAGAGTGGAGGAGCTGACTTCATAGGTGTTGACGTAGATGGACCCTTTCCTCCTGACAGTGTTGTTTTTTCATAGCTGTAAACAAATAGCCATTGTTAGAAAGCTGGGAGTACAGAGTGCATTTACAAGTGTTACTTGTGTTAGTGTTTCTGTGTATCTAGTCTCCCCTCATGTGTACACTACTCAATCCTCAATCCTACACTTAATCCTGTATGTACGCGCACCTCAGGAGAACATCAGATGGTTCAGAGGCGCTCTTTGTAAAGGGCTAACTTATAGTTACAAAGTTTGTCATGGCTTTCCCTACTAGCCAATAAATTTAGCTAAACACTTTTAGCAAAAAAGCCAACATATGTAACAACCCAACCAGTACTTCTTTGGCCAGTTTAATACTTATATGGAGTTATGTACGCTCATAATGGAAGCGACGCGGTGCGACACGCCCGTTTTTTAAAAACACAGGCATGTAAGTATCATTTGAATTTCAAAACAATCAATGCCAATAAAAAACATAAATGATTTCCATGTTGAAGTGGACTGCAAAAAAATTCCAAAGTATAGTCATTGCCAGTGCTTTAAGTGGGCCGGTATGCACTGGTACTCAGTACCGCCACTTCCAAATATAGCTCTTGAGCGTACCGCCACCTCTCCGTGCGCCCAGAACGTGCTTGTAGCGTACCGGTACGCTCATTTGGACATCTGTTTTAATAGAGGTTTTAATCTTTTACCTGCACTGCCGATATTCAGAGCGCCCTTCACAATGCAAGCTTCCTAATTCATCCCACCCAGAGCAGAAACTACATTACCCATTCACCCTTAAGTTATACAAGTGAATAGCGCATGTGTCGCTTTTCCCACTGTTAAGTGTCAACAACTCAACGTGGCCGGAGAAGGTGTGTGAAACTCGTTGTGAGTTATACTAAAGCAAAATCTTGAGTATTTATTGTCTGATAAACATTAAAAACTGTCTGCGGAGGTTCAGTCGTCCTGCAGCCAGCCCCCGCTGGCTGCTCATTGGCTGCAGCATCTTTTTTCTAAGTTCTAAAAAAATACCGTAGACGGCAAGGCACAAATTTAGATATTCATTTATCTAATTAATCTAAAGCCTATGCACAAAGACAATATGATCTTTTTGTCCCCTTTTTGTTTTAAAGCTTGATGAAGAGAGAGAGCGCAAGTTGCTGCAGCTGAGGAGGACAGTGATGCACGCGCACAGGAGTGATTGACAGTTCGCGGCACTGTGTACAAAAAATACTCCGCTACACAATTATTTCGTTATTTTCCTTTAAGCTTATTAACGTTAGCGTTACAGAAAGGTCTGATTTACGCACTGTTACAGTCATTGTTTTTTTTGTTTTTTTTAAACAATGACATTTGAGTTCATGATTTTAATGTTGCTGTTTCTTGTGGCAGACTAAATGAAGAGTAATGTTTCTTGTGGCAGACTGAAGAGTTTTATACTGAAACTTTCCGTCTAAAAGTCCTTCCTTGGTCTTATCCATATTTCTTTGCACGTTGAACACACATAGGCCACAACTGGAAATAAAAAAAACTGCAACCGCGTTAATTGCGTTATTTATTTTTAACGCGTTAAATATTTCAAATTAATCGAATGCGTTAACGCGCTGATTTTGACAGCACTATTAAAAACATTTCAACTTTTCAGAATGCCGCAAGCGCACCGCGGGTCATGTGACAAGAACTATCCAATCTATCCAAGCTTCATCCTTTGCCGTAACAACGTTGAAAGCTCAGCCAAGTTGAAGGAACAGCTGACCATAGTTGTATATGGATTGCCATTTTGAAATAAATTTAGTAGCAGAGCTACTGTAAGCGATTTTTAGTGCTGCTAATCCATTTATCCTCTGCTGAAATTTCCGCATCTTTATGGAGAGAGCTCGTCATGGTTGCTTAGCAAAGGCAGGGAGTAACCCCAGAGTGCAGTCTGGACGATGGGGCGGGGCGACACTTCGAGGCGGAGCGACACGTGTCGCCCCGCCCATATTTGTTTTCCCCGCCTTTGACATGTTCCTCCGAGCCAGCAGGGGGCAGTTTGCGTTGAAACAAACAGAACGGTGGCAACTACAGCAGCAGAGTAATAACGCTATTCCGTTGATTGCTTGAGGTGAGTAAAAGTGGTTGTGTAAACATCTTATAATATGAAACGTGATGTTCGATCATTTATTTATCCATGGTACGTTCAATTTGAATAATTATTGTTAATAATTGTTATAAATTGCTCATTTTATTGTTCTTTGTGGATAGTAACAGTACACTCTGTACATGGCTTTAGTTCATAGGTTCGATTTTACAGAGGTATGGCATCACATTTGTCAAGTTATTTGAACAGACATGCATGATTTTTGTGTGTATACTATTATTCTTATTATTTTTCAGGATGACATGATCAGGAGGTGGTGGTGTTCTGTTCTCCTGGACAGCTTTACTCTGCAAATGTATGTAGCTGTTTGAATGTTGCTACATGAAACATTACTCTGTACTATATCTAGCAATATACCTACCTCTTGACATTTGTACTTTTAGAGCTCAACCTCTGAGGGGAGGAACTTCACCATTCACCATGTCTTCAGGCAGAGTCCAGCAAAGCAGGTTATTACATTCATTAAGAACTAATAATTACATATGTGTGTACATGCAGAGGTATTTTAGTTATTACAGCTACATAGTTGTTCAGATGTGAAATTGGTATTATGTACAAGTACTATATTGGTCAGCACTGTGGATTATTTCATATATAGCTATCAGTTAACATCAGCATCAAATTCATTTAAAAACATTTCAGCTTAATTAATTTTCAGCGAGTTTTTTAAATAACTTCTGTTTGCGATCTAATGTGGATTTTGTTCACCATATAAGACAGAAATATTTATATTCAATGTAAAAGATCTTCATGTGGATCATGCATACAAATATATCTCACTGGATTATTACAATTAATGCCAAAATGAATGTGTGGAAATGTAAACTAATATATCCTACTGACACACAACAGCAAAATATATAAATAATTGTCTTAAAACAGTTTTTTTTTCAATGTGAAAATACTAACATGCCTAATAATTCTGCACAGTACTGTATATATTAACATTTTATTAGTGTTATTATAAAAGAATGAGTATGCAGTTGTGACAACAATCTATAGAGTTTTTAATGAGAGTTTTAAAGCAAGGTTGTCTGTATTCAGTGTTTATATAATGTTTAATAACTTTTATATACATGTATAAATAAACCTATGTATGTTTTTGATTCAACAGCTTCCACTGGAAATCCTCAGGGAAGTTATTTTGTCGGCGGGTGACTCTGCATATTTGACACTTACTCTGGTTTGCAGATGGTTTAGGGATGTGCTCCGAAGTTTTTCGGAAAGCGGCACAGTTTGCCTGGCTAGACAGTAAGATTTCCCCGTTTAATTTTGTAGTAGAAGGCTGTTAAACTTTTTTTGTATTATTATTATTATCTTTCATGTATTTTGTCTTTACACTATAAGTTGTGGCCAACTGGAAGAATTGTCCTCCTGTCTCCTGACGGGAACGAGTTCAGACGGATGTACAGCATCAGGGAATGCTTGCAGTGCAGAGCCCTTTTCAAGTTTAACCCACCAGGGTACAGGGAAGAGACCGGTGTGGTGATCTTCTGGGCTTTTGTTTACACAGGATTTTGTTCCAAGGACTGTTTTTTTTTTTTTTTTTTTGCGGCATGAAACACATTTGTGTGTTAAGTTAATTGAAGGGAAATAGAGAATGGACTGAGATCAACTGGTTTTGATGTATTAATTGATGTCATTTAAAGTTAAACTTTGCAATGTATAATGTTTTAATAAAAAAGCTATGGAAAACACGTGCATGACAACAGGTTTCAGTCATTTACATCAGTCTATCATTCTTTAAGGTTTCTCATATTTGATGATAACATCATTTGCTATGCATTGCTCATAATGGATTCTTAATTTAGTTGTGACAGGATTGTGACAATGAGGTTTTCAGTAGTGCAGTTCAGAAAACAAATAACAGAAAGTAACAAGTGTTTTTGGGCAAGTTCTTTAGAACCTGTATAGTTCCTATAGTTCCTAACCATGGATGTATTGTAGTAAAAATATTTGTTGGCATATTAATTACTGTGAGCTGTAATTATAGAAACACCATAGTTTTACTATAGTTACTGTAGCAGAACCATGGTAAATTTTCGTAGGGGCCAAGGGAATGTTCAGAATATTATTGGTGACGTTCAGAGACTGGTGACAATTTGTTACACACACACACACATATATATATATATATATATATATAGATATATATGTATGTATGTATATATAATTTGAATATATAAATCAAGGTACTCCATGACTATCTACATAATCATACTTCGCATAATATTGCCGTGTCATTTTCAAACCAGCGAGTAATGCCGAGGTAGCGTCTACACTACAGCCATTGAGGGAGTAGACCATTTATTTTTATTCTGTTCGTCGTAATCCAAAACTCTTTGTATTTATACGGGATGTTTTGGAAATGCAACAATAAATGCAAAAACACAACATTTATATTCACATTTTAACTTATATTAAAAGTTTATTCATCTGAGTGTCTACTTCCGCATTCCAATCCTGCTAATAGCGTCATAATTCTCTATACCAATAAGCTGTAAAATCGTCACTCATCTGTACACCAATAAGCTCATCTTAATCATAAACCAATAACCGCTGAGGTGGGCGGGGTGACACGTGTCGCTCCGCCCCAACGTGTCGCCCCGCCCCATCGTCCAGACTGCACTCTGGGATACTTGAAGGCAGGGGCGCAACTGCCTGGGCGCTTTGGAAAGAAGGAGAAAGCGGCGCGCCTAGCGTTTTCCACGCGTTTTTAGGCACGATATGTGAACGGCCACTTACTTTTTCTACAGTCAGAAATCTGGGTGTTATATTAGAAAGCAACATGTCTTTTGAAAATCATAATTCCCATGTTACAAAAACAGCATTTTTCCATCTTTGAAACGTTCCCAAGCTAGGAAACATGTTACCTGTTTCTGATGCAGAAAAGCTAGTTCATGCAATCATGACTAGACTAGACTGGACTATTGTAATGCACTGCTAGGTTGTTTGTGCTGCATCTTGTGCTGCATCTTCAATAAACAAGCTAGATGTAGTTCAAAATGCAGTGTCTAGACTCCTTACCAGATCAAGAAAATATGATCATGTTACCCAAGTTCTACAGTCTCTGTACTGGCTACCTATTAAGTTCTGTATCAGTTACAAAATATTATTACTTACCTATAAGGCCCTTAATGGGTTAGCTTCTGCTTATCTAACTAATCTTCTACCACGCTACAATCCATCATGCTTCCTAAGGTCACAAAACTCTGGACTACCTACAGTAGGATAGCTAAGTCCACGAAAGTAGGTAGAGCTTTTTTGCATTGGGGTCTCAAACTCTGAAATAGCCTTCCTGATAATGTTCTTCACATCTTTTTTGCAAAGTATTCAAAGCAAAGCATTTAAATAATGCATCTCATAATCTTGGACTGCAGTCATATCTGAACAAATGTGCATTATTATTCTTAAGCTTGGGTTAAACAAATTGATCTTACTTGGATGGAATGGCAGCTACGCTAATTATGTCTCTATTTCTCTGTTTTGCCACGGGATTGATTTTTTTACAGTGTTTTTTTTTTTTTAAATAATACTCTGCGTATTTACCAATTTTAGATGATGGCGACAGGAGCATATGTGAGAAAATGAGATTAAATTAATCAACAAACTTAATCATCATTGAGAGGTGATATAAGTGTTGCTGTTTATATGTGCGTCCAGTGCATGATCTCGTCTAGCTTCTTAATATGTACAGTATCAGCAAATCAGGTGTGTGTGAGAATGGGAGCTGCCAGCCAATTATTTACCCAACACATCGAAAAAAGCACTGAAGTTTTCACACACACACATATATATATATATATATATATATATGCATGTATTATGACTTGTAGAGAGGTTTACATTGGGGGCAAGAAAAGGGGCTAGAGCTACTGTATAGATTTATTTCCATTATGTATTATCAAAAAAAGGAGCAGAGCATTGACTACTGCACTGCAGAAATGCATGACTGGGGACAGTTTTGTTTTAACTTAATGAATATTACATGAAGTGGAAATAAATCCCAACAGGCCGGCCCATAACATCCTAATGCTGCTTAGAACACTTTGCGGTGCTTGAGGTCTATTGTCGCCTGTTTCTCTGATATGTGGTTTGGGACCAGTGGTGTACAGTATTGGTATGAAAAGAGGAGCCATAATCCTTTCTTGCTTACTTAATATGTATGTACTTTATGTATGTACAACCCTCTGCAGTGTGCTTTGTTTCACATCAATCATTCATCTTCATAAACAATATACCATTTGAAAGCTGATTCAACTTCACCCCCCCCCACCTTTAATCAATATATATTAAGTCATTTTGCAGACGCTTTTATCCACAGCGATTTACAATTGGGGGATACATAAAGCGATTCTTCTTAAAGAGGCAAACAGACACAGGAAGTGCTTGCAATACCAAGTTTTAGAAGCTGTTCAAATAAGTACACGCTAGAAAAAGAAAGAATAAATAAAGAGAAAGGTTTTTTTTTTCTTTCTCAATCAAGCCAAGTAGTTTGGAAAGAGATGAGTTTTCAGCAGTCACTTAAAATTGTCAGGGAATCAGCATTCTGGATAGGGTTGGGTGTGGGTACCACGAGTCACTCAACAACGGATCTTAGACTTCTGGAGGGGATGTAGATTCGTAATAGTGAGGGGTGCTAAATCTGTGGCTGTTCTTTATGCAAGCATCAATGTATTGAACATAATTCGAGCCGCAGCTGGTAGCCAGTGCAAGGAGATAAAGAGAGGTGTAACATGAGCTCTTTTGGGTTTGTTGAAGACTAGTCGTGCCACTGCATTCTGAATCATTTTTAGGGGTTTGATTGTGCTTGATGGAAGTCCAGCCAGAAGAGCATTGCAGTAGTCTAGCCTAGAAATTACAAGGGCCTGGACAATAAGTTGTACAGCATGCTCTGTTAGAGAGGGCATGATCTTTCTTATGTTGTGCAATGGAAACCTGCAAGATCGAGCAGTCTTTGCAATGTGGTCTTTGAAGGTCAGCTGGTCATCAAAGATTACACAAAGATTTCTGACCGAAATTGATAGGGAAATTGTAGAATAGACTAGCTGGATGGTGTTACATCCTTAGACGTAATTTTGTTTTATAAGGTGTTATTTGTGCAGTATTTAGTTATTGCTGCTATGTTGATTACAATTTTTATTGCCAGTGTTTTGTCTCTCTCTCTTCTCTCTACACCATGCAAAAGCTTAATGAAGATCAGCTGGTTCTGGTTGTCATCAATCACCTGGTTGCTCTGACTGGCTGCTGGAGGGAAATCTTGTGGATAAAAGCTGGAGACTCAATCTGAAGTGTGCCCTTCTTGGCCTTTGCTGCTTCAGGAAACTTTTCACCTGTGCCAGACCATAGCATGGGTGCGAGTTGCTTGTTTGTGTTGTTGTTGAGGTATACAGTTTGAAACTTTGGAAAGTTGCTGTTTATTTGGTTTTTACAAGTAATCTCCCAAGGTGACACTTAAGTTGAAAGTTTAATTATTTTTAGAGCAATAGGAGCACCATTTCTTTTATTGTCCATGTTTTTGGCTAGAAAGGGAGTAAGGTAAGAATCTGTTTATTTTGGATTTTATTTTGAGAGATTAGAAAGTAAAGTACCCCTTGGACAGGAGAGAAGGTCTCCAGGTGGTCAGTAGAAAAGTTGGAGTGGCAGGTAAGACAAGAAGCTCAGTCTTTGCAAGGTTTAACTGTAGGCGATATTCTTTCATCCATGCTGTGATGTCCGCCACTCAGCCTGAGATGCGTGCCGCTACCGTTGGATCATCTGGTTGAAATGAATGATAGAGCTGTGTCATCAGCATAGCAATTGTAGAAGAATCCATTATATTATACAGGCACAAGGTAAATCTATGATATTATTATATATGAAAAAAATACTTAAAGCCCTGCCATTCACTGCTTTTTCTAGTTTAGTTCTGTAAACTTTCATTTGTAGTTCTGTTTCCTCTTCCGGTGTTCCCTCATCACTCCCTTAGTGTTCCAAAAGACATGAATCATCAATTTGCCACATCTTTGATCAGATCGCTACTTGATAATTTTGTGAAAAGACCAGGGGTCTCATTTATAAAATTCTCTGTAAATTTAATCCAAAACGTGTACATAGGCACAGAAGCTAGATATTTGTGTCTACTCAAACATTTTTTATTTATAAAACCATGCATAATTTCTTCTTATTTTTTTTAGTGCACATCATATTTATAAGTTATTTTTTTAAAAAAAGGAAACGTACAAAATCTTACAATTTTCTTCAAATTATCATTAAAACATAATGCAGGAAAAGTAATCAAACACATCTGTAACCTCCTTCACTTGTTTGTTCTCCCGACCCTTCCGGAAAAGACCACATGGAAACATCAGGGCCAGAATTACAAACATCCCTTTTTTCAGGACTACCCAGAAAGACCTGTTGGTCTGGAGAATAAATTCCAGGGACCACACTCTGCAATGGAACATTAACAACCTCATTTGAGTTATGAGCATCACAACTAGGTCTTTACCATCAGGCATTGAATCATCAGAGGATACACAACAATTATCAGATGCACCATCATCTACAGAAAATACACTCTCGTCATCAGTTTTTTTTTCCAAAGGGAGGAAATTAACACACAAAAGAAGGTTTCCGTGGACCACCTTTAGCTGGCCAGACACAGGGTGCTTAACCTTGAAAATGTGAGTCGTAGGATCACAATCGACCACATTTCCCACTTGTCAGAGAGTTTGAGCTTTCCGCATTCACTCTTATTGGCTAATAAGACCCTGTCGCCTACTTCAATTCGCACACCCTTATTTGTGCGATTGCACATGTTGGCTTGATGAGACTGTTCTTTAGATGTGTTAGCCTCTGCAACTGCAAGAGCATCCTTCAAATCTCTTCTCAGAGACTCCACAGGAAGAGAGTAATTCGAATTATCCCAAAGTACACTCTTGAAAACATCAATTGGCAGTCTTGGGGTACGACCAAATATTAGATAGAAGGGAGGAAACCCCGTAGCACAGTGCAATTGTACACATATGTTAAAGTACACTCACCTAAAGGATTATTAAGAACACCATACTAATACTGTGTTTGACCCCCTTTCGCCTTCAGAACTGCTTTAATTCTATGTGCCATTGATTCAACAAGGTGCTGAAAGCATTCTTTAGAAATGTTCGCCCATATTGATTTATTTTTAAATTGATTGATTTATCTTGCAGTTGAAGGAGATTTGTGGGATGCACATCCAGGGCATGAAGCTCCCATTCCACCACATCCCAAAGATGCTCTATTGGGTTGAGATCTGGTGAATGTGGGGGCCATTTTAGTACAGTGAACTCATTGTCATGTTCAAGAAACAAGTTTGAATTGATTCAAGCTTTGTGACATGGTGCATTATCCTGCTGGAAGTAGCCATCAGAGGATGGGTACATGGTGGTCATAAAGGGATGGACATGGTCAGAAACAATGCTCAGGTAGGCCGTGGCATTTAAACGATGCCCAATTGGCACTAAGGGGCCTAAAGTGTGCCAAGAAAACATCCCCCACACCATAACACCACCACCACCAGCCTGCACAGTGGTAACAAGGCATGGTGGATCCATGTTCTCATTCGGTTTACACCAAATTCTGACTCTACCATCTGAATATCTCAACAGAAATCGAGACTCATCAGACCAGGCAACATTTTTCCAGTCTTCAACTGTCCAGTTTTGGTGAGCTTGTGCAAATTGTAGCCTCTTTTTCCTATTTGTAGTGGCGATGAGTGGTACCCGGTGGGGTCTTCTGCTGTTGTAGCCTATCTGCCTCAAGGTAGTGCGTGTTGTGGCTCACAAATGCTTTGCTGCATACCTCGGTTGTAACGAGTGGTTATTTCAGTCAAAGTTGCTCTTCTATCAGCTTGAATCAGTCGGCCCATTCGCCTCTGACCTCTAGCATCAACAAGGCATTTTTGCCCACAGGGCTGCCGCTTACTGGATGTTTTTCCCTTTTCACACCATTCTTCGTAAACCCTAGAAATGGTTGTGCGTGAAAATCCCAGTAACTGAGCAGATTGTGAAATACTCAGACCGGCCCGTCTGGCACCAACAACCATGCCACGCTCAAAATTGCTTAAATCACCTTTCTTTCCCATTCTGACATTCAGTTTGGAGTTTGTCTTGACCAGGACCACACCTCTAAAAGCATTGAAGCAACTGCCATGTGATTGGTTCAAAAGATAATTGCATTAACCCTCTGGAGTCCATTAACTTTCAGTTTTAATCGTACAGATAAGAGCAATACATCAATCAAATCTGTAAAGGGTCTACTTTTTTTTGGATACAGACATAATAACAACAAAACTTTGTGCACTTATAAAATAAAGATAATTAAGGTGTGCTGTCTGCAGCCTTTGTCTACACTGATCTTCATTTAAAAACACCTCATTAAAATGAACTGTAACTCCGTGGAAATGTAAAAATGCAGTTTTACAAATGCTAGAGCATGGCTTTCTAAGGAAAGCTTGCCATTGCCATCAAATAGCACAGGTTCCTAACTGATGACGAAGAATTGACAGAGCAGTCATCAAGTCTTAGACAGTGTTCTAGGTTATAACATGCAGAGTTTTTAGGTCCTATAATTAACACCTGTTTTTTTTCAGAATTTAGCAGTAAAGTTACGAAGTTATAGCAGTATTTGATATTCAGCAGATTTACAGCCTGAAGGAAACATTTCTTAATTCAAGAAATTCTCAAAGGAGGAACAGGGCTGGGCAGAGCCAGCAGAGAAACAGGAGATTCAGGGCTGGGCGGAAATAGGGCAGATGAACTGACTGGTCTAGGAGGAGGTGGGAGAGGGAGGCTGGGAGGGAATAAAGGAGATTCAGGGCTGGGCAGAACTAGCTGAGAAACAGAAAAATCAGGGCTGGGTGGGACCAACGGAGACCCAGAAAATTCAGGGCTGGACAGAACCAGAGGAAATGGAGCAGAGGAACTGACTGGAGGAGGTGGGAGTGGGAGGCTGGGAGGGAATATAGGAGGATCAGGGCTGGACGGAACCAGCAGAGAAACAGGAAATTCAGGGCTGGGTGGAACCAGTGTAGAAACAGGATTCAGGAATTACCTCCACAAACCAGTCTACAAGGTCCATAAATTGCTCCATATAACTTCTAGAAACCGAATACAGCTCACCCCAGTCACGGGAGTGTGGGCAGGGCTTTCCTCCATGCCCTCAATCTCCACCAGTAGTCCCACGACGCACAGTGTTGCCGGCTCACACACCTGGTCAGACGCGCTCTCAAGTCCTTGTTGTCCAACTGTGACAGGCTTGCTTCATTTTGCTAGGCATTGCAAATGTTTTTATATATGCAAGTTTTAATTATAACTGTGAACAACATTGCTATTAAATGTGCTAAATAAATAAAAGTAGAAGTTAAGTTCAAATTCCACTGTATTTTGGTGGCTTGATTGTGTAAACAACTTCAAAAACATTGCAACATGTGAAATGTTATGGTTATTGTCCCCCCAACATTTAGATGAGATTTATCCCTGATGTCATTCCTAAGTAGGATTTTAAGCACATGGGCATGACCCATACATGGTTCGGCTTTCTCTATCAAAAAGGGTTTTTCTGGGCCCCAGTGACTACACTTTCTTTTTTTTTTCTTTTTTTAAAAAGGGTTCTTCAGCTGTTCTTTGGAGTCGATGAGGTGCTATATACCACTACCATAAAACCTGTAAGCAATTATGTAGTTCTTTAAAGGTTCTTTAACTCTCTCTTAGTTCTTAGTTTAGTTGGGGAAATGGTTAAAACAACATTAAAATACAGTCTATTTATTGAATTTATATATATATATATATATATATATATATATACACACACACACACACACACACACACACACACACACACACACACACACATTAGCCCCCAAGACCCCATAAGGAAATATTCTAGGGACCTCAGAAAAAAAGTACAACATCATTTTGGTGAAAAGTGTTTGCTTTAGTTGCCTCTTGACCCTTGAATTTAATTTTAAGTTAAAATAAGTTTCTCCTTGGCTGTTACAATAGTGTTTATAAAGCAAATATGTGATGGCAAGGAACTTATGATCAAATCATTTCATGCGTCTGAGTCTCTGGTTGCATTTTATCAAAATCTTTAGTACTTTTATAAGATTTATATTATTGCAGTTCTATGATACTACATGACAATGTGAGAAAATTGTATAAACTACTTTTAGAATTATGGGTTATAAAGAGGGTTTCAATTCTGTCACTCATAAACATGAAGAATCAGCATGTGAATCTCAGCAATGTTGACAAAATATTCTTGATATGATATGATATGATATGATATGATTTTTGAGCATCACAAAACAGGGCAGTAAAAAGTAAAAAAAAAAAAAAAAAAATCCTTCATCCAAGTCCAATGTATTGTGGACAATATTAGTCATTAGACTGTGCACAGATCCACCCTTCAAAATCTACCTGAAATAGTAGTAATCTGGGGAATTATTGCATAGTTGTTTCAACAAACTATGCTTTGTGACACAATTATTCTAATCTTACATACTATATATGTTCCGGTCCATGAGTCCATTCCAGAGCCCTTTCCGACCCATGAGATAAAGTAAAAAGTGAAACTGACGTGACTTTCAGCCAAGTATGGTGACCCATACTCAGAATTCATGCTCTGCATTTAACCCATCCGAAGTGCACACACACAGAGCAGTGAACACACACACACACACACACACACACACACACACACACACTGTGAACACACACCCGGAGCAGTGGGCAGTCATTTATGCTGCGGCGCCCGGGGAGCAGTTGGGGGTTCGATGCCTTGCTCAAGGGCACCTAAGTCATGGTATTGAGGGTGGAGAGAGCACTGTACATGCACTCCCCCCATCCACAATTCCTGCCAGCCCGAGACTCGAACTCACAACCTGTCCATTGCGAGTCTGACTCTCTAACCATTAGGTCACGACTTCCCCATGAATCCACTCTAGCCCCAGCGATCAGTCTTGTGTCGGTGCCAACCTGTGAGTTCTTTGCCTATCCTGTCCTGTTTTGACCAGAGTTGTCATCTGTTAACCATCTATCTGTCCTATCACAGCCAAAGAGTCCATCTCTAAGCTCATCACCTGTCCTGTCAAGGCCAAAGAAGCTGTCTCTGAACTCTCTGCCTGCAATGTAGTGACCACTGATGTCATGCTGTAGATGCTCTTGTTTTGGTGTCGTAGTTCATTTCAGCTCTGTATTCCTATGTGTACCCATATTTGTTTTCCCCTTCTGTTAATAAATTCTGCTTGCACTTGGATCCATCTTATCTCACCTTTGCCCCAGCATTACAGGTTTTTGTTATGTTGTCTGCAAGTGTCCTCTGTCTTCAGAAGATGGCCAACTGAGGAAATGTGTTTTGTGACTCTTGAGTGGCAAGATTACTTAGTGTTACAGACATCAAAACACTTGTTCCCAAGATGTAATATGCTTAGTGCACATCTCCTGGTTTTATACACAAGGTCTTAGACGGGACATTAGTTAATGTGCCAAGTTTTGGTAAAAAAATATTATGTCCACTAACCCTACACCAAAACATAAACCTCACAGAAAACTTTATACATTTTTACATACATACATAGATATATAAAAAATATGATGTAAAAGCTGATTTCCTCATGGGGATCAATAAAATAAATAAAATAAAAAATAAAGTCCCCACAAGGTCAAAAATGTATTACTATACTTATAGGGGCATTTGGTCTCCACATATCCACATGCACACACACACACACACACAAACATGAAATGTGACTGTAACACAGAACAATGTTTACCTACTTCACAAAATGAAAAGATGGCTCAAGTGATTTTGTTTCTTTATCAAAAAAAACTAAACAAAAAATAAATAAATAAAAAAAAAAAACAAGAAAAAAAGAAAAACTCATGTGAAGAGCACTATTCTATTGGGAGAGTTCCACTGCAGATGTGGACAATGTCTAGGCTGAATACAGATTAGGCCTTGTCCTTAGCTCCCTGGGGGCTAACACAGGACTGGCTGTGAAGTATATTATAGTAACATGCCGTAGTATAGTCCCTGGACTATCAAACCATATGCTATTCTCTGGAACCCTGTGCACAGTGCATCCAGATGCATGACCATGCTCAATCTTATCTTATCTTATCTCTCAGAGGCAAGATGATAAACTTCCTCTCCATCAGGATAAAGAAGGACAGAGTGAAAGATGGAGAGGTGGTAGGACTGTGCTAGTTTTGATAATGCCTCCTTGTGGGCAAAATACTTTGTAAGGCATTGGTGCAGTTGGATTACTACACCAAATTCCCTGTTTAATTTGGGGTTTGATGCAGTCTTGAATTAAGGAGTTTGACCTGAAAATGTATGTGTGCTAATAAATGTTTGCTTTTAACAAGCCTTGGTTTATTTGCATGCATATAACTTTTCAGGTTATACTTCTTGATCTGAATAAGCTCTGTGAATAAGCAAAACCCGCCTTGAATTGTTCCTCATTCAGAAAGCAGTCTGTAGTAAAATGATTAATGCAGATATAAATGCATTTAGTAAAACTAATCCACTGCATCATCAGTGGCACATTATTATGAAAGATTTGCAGATAAAAAAAAAAAAAAAAATATATATATATATATATATATATTATGCTCACAGGGCTGGTATCCTGTTTATTTTTATTTATGCAGAACTAACTGATTGCTTAGAAGTCACTGAATTACTTTTCACAAGAGCATAGTTATTCGAAAGTGAAGTTGGAGATTTTCAGTAGTCATGGAATAGAGCTACACCACTTTGTGTTTGATTAATAATCCAGTGTAAAGAGGACCAGGTTCATAATTTGAATCAGGATGTTTTCTCTCTATGGTTTAAAGACACTAGACTATTTTAACACAAATACTGTGGGTATTAAGAAACAGTAGATCAAAAGAAATTAAAAAAGAATAGAAAAAAAGGCATATGAGTGGTTCCATGCTCTGTCACTACACTTTACAAATAATCAGCTTTCACAGGAAGGGTGTAACGTGATTCAGATGGGCACTCAGTCTCTCATGTTGCACACTGTGAGCACACAAGGGTCTCCTTTTGGCAAATGCAGCCATATTTGTGATAATTTCAGCTTAATTTGTCCACAAGCTACGAGGAGACATAGAAAAACTATGAACGTAATTCATAATATATAACATCCTCAGTGAAAGACATTGTGTAAATACTATAAATTGTGGATCAGCAGAAGAAGTTTGCCCTCTACAGTAGTTTATCTTGGGCTACTGAAATCTCTTGGTGAGCCATGCCAGGCCCCAGGGCAAGCCAGCACAGCATTTCTTCATTAGACTGTGTGCTAACCTTGCAACAATACAGTGACATCCTCATTTTTCATTAGGCCACATCTCTCTGCACATTGTTGCCAGCAGTGGGCAGAGGGCATACTGTACAACAAAAAAAGAGACAGAGAGAATTGTTTAAGTCAACATATTTAACCCGTGTCTTTGGATCTGAGACAGGTATTTATTTCTATGTGTTCAGAACCAGTAGTGAACTGTGACTCTTGAAACTAGGCCCACTCTGCCCACCCACCTCTGGGAAGAAAACAAACTACCAGCCTAACTTGTGGTGTCTTCTAAAGGTAATCTTTGACAATTCCACCTTCGAAACAAGAGTCTATTCTAGCCTTAATCCAATCACTCTCCAGACACAAGTATACACACAGTGACGGTGCCACAGAGCGCCACCCAGAAACAGCACAGTGAGAGTGACTGATATCACTAAAATAATACATAGCTTCATTTAAATCAAATGAAAATCCCTATTACAAATGCATCATCACTGTGCACAAAACCAACAAATGTTTATGTTGACATAAAGCTGTTTAAAGCTTTAAACAAGAACTGCATATTTAGAGGAATGATATGATTAGTAATTTTTATGTAATTTAAAATTACGCTCCCATTCAGAGTTCAGTATATCCAAAGCCTAATGTTTAAAAATGAGTTTAAAACAGTTAAGAATATAAATATAGTGCAATCAGTTCAAACATTGCACAGTGCTCAATAAATACACAGCTAAACAGATGAGTTTTGAGTCTCCATTTAAATGTGACTATTGTTTTAGCACATCTGATATCTCCTGGAAGCTGATTTCAACTGCAGGCAGCATAATAACTAAAAGCGAACTACCCTTGTTTTGTGTGAACCCTTAGTATTTAACTGACTTGATCCTAATGATCTGAGTGGTCTGTGGAACATATCTGCTTTGTATTTACGTCCTATGTCACTGAGTGATTTATAAACGAGATGAACCGTTTAATCTGAAAGTTTTAGTGGTCAGATTCAGACTCGACGCAGAGCAGAGAGCACAGAGATGATAGCGTCAGTGGCCATGGCACTGAACGAGTGATCGTTTGTCACGGTGTCTATTCGCTGTTTCCCTGGGTGTCCACTAGTGGTCTCACTTCCCTATAGGCACCTCACCTCAGGCACTACAATTCCCACGAGGCCTTGTCCCTTCATCACAGTAATTGCACTCCTGTTAATTGCACTCAGGTGTCTTCACTTCATAGTCAATACCCTGCCTATTTAAACTGGTCTGTTTCTGTTTGTTTCATGCAGTCCTTACTTTCCGTCACCAAGTTTCCTCGTGTTCTAGTTTCTTGTTCCCTGTTTGTTTGTTTTGGACTGATGTTTGGTTATGACCTCTGCTTGTTTTAGTTCTGATTTTGGATTACTCTATTTAAGTTCACACTGCACTTGGATCTTCCATCTCCTGTGTTCCCATACATGACAGAAGGACTCCATCAGATCAGATCCAGCGGTGTGGGATTTTATTTCTCCATTTCCCAGCCAGCATGGAGGAGCGGAGGAGAAGATTAGGTAAATTAACCACCCTCCGTCAAAGGGGGAATGAGATGGGTGGTGTAGCACTGGAGTTCTGGACGTTGGCGGTAGGATTGGGGTACAATGATGAGGCCCTGAAGGACCTATTTAACGGCTGTCTGGATGACCCTTTGCCTGGGTGGGAGATGAAGGGACTGGAGATCCTGGACTTTTGGGGGTTCACCAGTTACCTACAACATCGATCTCAGTGGGATACCTCAGCCACACCTGTCTCTCCCGGTGGGATGGCCGACTCTAGACCGGGGTCTACAGACAGTAGGACCGCCAGCCCAGCACCACTGCACAATATGGACGCCAGCCTAGTGCCACAGCACAAGGTGGTCGCCAGCCCAGCGTCACGGCGCAAGATGGCCACCAGCCCAGCACCACAGCACAAGATGACCGCCACAGTTGACCCTCCAGAGTCGAGTCAGGTTCCCGTTGACACTCATGAGTTAAGCACTACCACAGTTAGACCTCAAGAGTCAAGTCACCTGTGATCTTCAAGGACAAAGTCAAGTCACCGACTATCTTCATGGACAAAGGCAAGTCACCATTGATCTTCATGAATCCATTCTAAACTCTGCGGAACTACTGTACCAGAGTCTCTTCACATCTCTGCTGAACTACCAGAGCCTCTCCGCGTCTCTGCTGAACTACCAGAGCCTCTCCACGTCTCTGCTGAACTACCAGAGCCTCTCCACGTCTCTGCTGAACTACCAGAGCCTCTCCACTTCTCTGCTGAACTACCAGAGCCTCTCCACGTCTCTGCTGAACTACCAGAGCCTCGTCACATTTGTTTGTGTCAGCATAATTTTTTTTTCAAGATCTGAGGTAAAATATCTATTGATGCTTTTACTATGGCTATACAAATCATGCAAAATAATATTCAAACTCATATTAGACACTTTTAACACTGTACTATAGGTGTGAATAAGCAAAGTAAAGCAAGCAACTCCGTTAACTGTCGTGTGTGTGAAGAATTTTACAACTTCTGCACCTGGAGAGAAATGGATTAAATGTGTCTTGTGATGGGTGGGCACATGATTTTTGCACCAAGGGATGTGAACATTATCTTTGTTGTGTGTGATACAGTGTAAGTTATATTAGTTACAGTTTCTACACATCCTTCATGCAGTGGTATGTTAAATGTTTCCACTAACTGTGAGATGAACAACTTGTTCAATTGTTAAATTTATAATTTGTTTAATAACACTGATAACAAAAAAGAAAGAAAAAAAAGGTTTATATATGCCTACAGAAACAAAGTGAAAAGATTTTTTCTTTACCTTGAAATTTTTTATTCAAACAGCAGCAAATGTTTAGATGTAAACATAAAACATAAAAGGACATCATTCCAAATTGAATACCTATCTGTATTTAATGTTAACCAACAAAAGATGTGGCCTAATGGTTAGAGGGTTGGACTTCCAATCGAAGGGTTGTGAGCTCTAGTCT
This sequence comes from Carassius auratus, assembly GCF_003368295.1. Taxonomy (NCBI): domain Eukaryota; kingdom Metazoa; phylum Chordata; class Actinopteri; order Cypriniformes; family Cyprinidae; genus Carassius; species Carassius auratus. Next base: position 16,507,941 of record NC_039285.1, read on the forward strand.
CGGGCCGGACGGAATTGTGGGTGGGGGGAGTGCATGAACAGCTCTCTCTCCACCTTCAATACCACGACTTAGGTGCCCTTGAGCAAGGCATCGAACCCCCAACTGCTCCCCGGGCGCCGCAGGATAAATGGCTGCCCACTGCTCTGGGTGTGTGCTCACAGTGTGTGTGTGTGTTCACTGCTCTGTGTGTATGCATTTCGGATGGGTTAAATGCAGAGCACAAATTCTGAGTATGGGTCACCATACTTGGCTGAATGTCACTTCACTTCACTCACTTTTAAGTAAAACCTACAGTATCTAAAAAAAATAGTTTAATTTGTATCTATATTTAATCTGTCTAATTGTGCTATATATATTATAATATATTTTTTAAGGAAGCACAATTAGACAAATAGTCAAGTCAAGTCACCTTTATTTATATAGCACTTTAAACAAAATACATTGCATCAAAGCAACTGAACAACATTCATTAGGAAAACAGTATGTCAATGCAAAATTATAGTTAAAGGCAGTTCATCATTGAATTCAGTGATGTCATCTCTGTTCAGTTAAATAGTGTCTGTGCATTTATTTGCAATCAAGTCAACGATATCGTTATAGATGAAGTGACCCCAACTAAGCAAGCCAGGGGCGACAGCAGCAAGGAACTGAAACTCCATCGGTGACAGAATGGAGAAAAAAACCTTGGGAGAAACCAGGCTCAGTTGGGGGGCCAGTTCTCCTCTGACCAGACGAAACCAGTAGTTCAATTCCAGGCTGCAGCAAATCCAGATTGTGCAGAAGAAACATCTGTTTCCTGTGGATATTAGTAAGCTATTAAAAGCATATTAGTATGTTATGTGTAAGCCAGGTTAAAGAGATGGGTCTTTAATCTAGATTTAAACTGCAAGAGTGTGTCTGCCTCCCGAACAATTTTAGGTAGGTTATTCCAGAGTTTAGGCACAAAATAGGAAAAGGATCTGCCTGCCCGCAGTTGATTCTGATTTTCTAGGTATTATCAAATTGCCTGAGCTTTGAGAACGTAGCGGACGTAGAGGATTATAATGTAAAAGGAGCTCATTCAAATACTGAGGTGCTAAACCATTCAGGGCTTTATAAGTAATAAGCAATATTTAAAAATCTATACGATGTTTGATAGGGAGCCAGTGCAGCATTGACAGGACTGGGCTAATATGGTCATACTTCCTGGTTCTAGTAAGAACTCTTGCTGCTGCATTTTGGACTAGCTGTAGTTTGTTTACTTAGCGTGCAGAAAAACCACCCAATAAAGCATTACAATAATCTAACCTTGAGGTCATAAATGCATGGATTAACATTTCTGCATTTGACATTGAGAGCATAGACCGTAATTTAGATATATTTTTGAGATGGAAAAAAAGTTTTACAAATGCTAGAAACGTGGCTTTCTAAGGAAAGAAATTACTTAGAAATTACTTTTTTATATCGACTATGCATTCCATTAGTTTTTCAAATTGGTGTGTTTCACCGGGCCGCGAAGAAATAAAGAGCTGAGTATCATCAGCATAACAGCGAAAGCTAACACCATGTTTCCTGATGATATCTCCCAAGGGTAACATATAAAGCGTGAAGAGTAGCGGCCCTAGTACTGAGCCTCGAGGTACTCCATACTGCACTTGTAATCGAAATGAAACATCTTCATTCACTTCTACGAACTGATGGCAGTCGTATAAGTACGATTTAAACCATGCTAATGCACTTCCACTGATGCCAACAAAGTGTTCAAGTCTATGCAAAAGAATGACTTGAAATACAATAAAGATACAAATTAAACTAATTTTTTAGATACTGTAGGTTTTACTTAACATATATACATTTATTTAACATCTTTTGTTAGGCATACATGAAATACTGGCACACATTAAGTTTTTACACACCTGTTCACATTCACTTAATCCATAACCTACTGTATTTACTTGAGATACTCTACTATTTGAGCGCTGAGAACTGATCGCGCTGTATGTGAGAACTGAGGTAGTGGAGTGTGCGTGAGAGAGAACACTTCTATCAGCATGATTCCTTCTATCCCGCCTTCACTAACTTTTAATCGACAATGAATTGTGACTCCCGGGAAAAACGGGACATCTGGTCACCTTATCCCAACTCCTTCGGGTACTGAGGCCATTGTTTCAGATCGCTAGTTCGCGTTTTATTAGTCTATCCATCCACCCACCGTGGCTGCTATACTGACTAGATATGTGAACTGACCTTATTCGATCGCAATTCAATGACAGGGATGCACATTTTGAAGGACAATAGCCTATAGGATGCATTTTGAATGTCCGGTAGTCCTCCGATAACATTATAGTCCAGTCTCGTCTAGTTAACGAAAATGTGGCATAAATTTCGTCAATATTTTTGTCATCAGATTTTTTTTTAGCTCGTCTTAGTCACAGAAAAAATTTCCGTTACTGGAAATTTTTTGGCGTCATGTGTTTGTTCGTTCGTTTGTCTTGAAGCATTGTGGCACACTTTGTTTTATTTTAGGGAATTGCGTGCAGCGACGCTTCAAGTCAATCGAACGAATAAACACATGCGTATATTTGCATCCCTTTGATCGTTCCCTCTAGATCTCACCTTCTCACACGCAGCCCCATGATTGGTCAATTATGTACAATATCTGCATGTTATTGGTCAAACTGCTCTGGATGTTTTAGTCATTTTTAAAATCCTGGCTGGGATGTGTCCCGTATGAACGGTGCATATGGTCACCTTACTTTTGATCAAGTGGAGCACAAATTTTTGTGGCGTACAATGGAGGCTTTTAATTTTTCTTCAGTTTTTTAAAATATGGTTAAAGCTCTTTATGGAGGTATTGAGAGTGTTCTGAAGGTCAATGGTGGCTTAAGCGCATCTTTTAAGGTAAATCGAGGGATAAGACAAGGTTGTCCCTTATCGGGCATATTGTACACGTTAGCGATTGAAACTTTGTTGAGCAGATTTCGTAATGAATTGGTAGGTTCAACAATTGATGAAAAGTTTAAAACTGTGTGTATTTCAGCTTATGCAGATGATATTGTTGTTTTTATTAGAAATCAAGATGATGTTAATAAAATTTCTTCAATAGTAGATGAATTTGGCATAATTTTATCTGCTAAAATCAATTGGAAAAAAAGTTCAGGTTTATTAGTAGGAGACTGGAGGGAAGAAAAAACTAAATTGCCAGGTGGTTTAAACTGGATTCATGGAGGTTTTAGATACTTGGGTGTTCATTTAGGGAATGAGCTTTTAGAAAAAGATAATTTGAATGGAATTTTAGAAATGGTTGGAGGAAGATTAAAAAAATGGAAATGGCTCCCTCATGTTTGTCTTATAGAGGCAGAGTGTTAATTATTAATAATTTAATAGCTTCTGTGTTGTGGCACAACACACATTTTTAGAACCTCCAGTTGATTTGTTAATAAAAGTACAAAGAATGCTTGTTGATTTTTGGTTTTTTTTTGGGATCAAATGCATTGGATACCGCAGAGTGTCTAATTTTTATCAAGAGAATTTGGACATCAAGGTTTAATTCATTTGGTAAGTAGGAAAACTTATTTTAGAATAGAATTTGTACAAAAGCTTTTTATATGGGAACTTGGAAACTCCATGGTGAGTGTTAGCTGGGCGAATTTTAAAACAGGTAGGAAATTTAGGTTTGAGACAAAAACTTTTCTTCTGAATACCGCTTTTTTAAATGTGAGAGGATTTTTTTTATTTCCTCATTATTTTGGTTATTAGAAGATGGTTCACGAATGGTTTTTAAAAAAGATTAATTTCCGGGTGTGAACAATGCTTTTATGAAAGCTGGAGTTGTGACAATGAAACATCTGACAATGTTAGCAGGTCCAAATTTAAATAATGTAGAGGCTGTGGCATAAAGACTTGGTATTCATTCTTTTCGAAAAGTTGGACAGTTTTTAGAAATCTTTCGGGAATTTTCTGAAGAAGAAAAATTAAGACTTAAAAAATTAATGCAAGGATGTTAATTACCTGAGTCTACTGACTTTCCGAGTCTGGGAGTGAGACCGTGAATGGATGAAGAGGACTTTCAAGATTTATCAGGGTTTTTCAAAAATTATGTTCGTTTTAACCGTTTATAATTCTGTAGGAGGGAAAAGTATTTATTCCTTTTGTGTTAAGGTGCTGAATAAAGGAAAATAAAAATATAGGATTGACACACCATGGAGGAAATATCTGGAAGTACAAGATGAGTTAATGCCAGTATGGGAAGCAATTTATAAGCCACCATTGACCAAAAAGGTTGGAGATATTCAGTAGAGAATATTGCACAGAATTATTGCAGTAAATGCTTTTGTGTCTATTATAAATTCTGAAATTACTGATACCTGTCCTTTTTGTAATTGTAGATAAAATATTCTTCCCTGTTTTCTTAGGTGTAAACCATTGTTGCCTTTTACAGTTTTTCTCAGTCGCTTTGGTACATTTCTCTAATCATTCTTGAGATTTGCAAAACAGTAAGTGCATTTCTCAAAACAACTCGTACAAATATCAAAACACAATGGATGACCTGCAAAAGCCAGTCTCTTGCTCAAAATCCTTAGTTCATCTCTCAAAAATAAATATCTGTGTCAATGAACATGTCAGTGCCATCAGAATGACAAGTCCTTGTGTCATAGTTTACGGATAAGACAGTCAAATTGCTTAGTCATGTTGTCAATTTAACAGTGGAGGGATGTTCTGATGTAAACTACTGTATTGAACAGTATGCCATATGCTTATGTATGCCATATATCCATTTCAAAACTACACATTTACACATTACTGTTTGTGGGATGTTGATTGAAAGAGACTGGATAGAATTCCCAGTTACACTTTTACTAGTGGTCTGACCAAAAAAATAAAAAAATAAAAAATACTTTTACAATGCCATTGTGATATAGAAAAGGAAATATGGGAACAAAGATGAAAATAATTCCATTTTCAGAATTTGTAACTCTTGTGTTGTCCTTTGTCTATACAGTATAAGCTTTCCTACTGAAGATTCATGAGATGAACCTTTGAGCTATTTCAGAGAAATGGTTTATCATTGGTTTATCATCTACATTCTCTTCATTAGTAAAGATTCACTTGCACAATTCATGCCAAATTGACAAAACATCTAATAATAGTGTGTAAAAATACAAATAAAAAGTGTGCTTGGCAGTTTATGACAACTAGATTAACCATTTTGCATTTAATGACTTATACGATGAACTAAAGACTAGATGTTTTGAGGGGTAAGACTATTGCACAGAAAACTGTATAATACATTTTGAGCAACATGACATTAGCAACTGATAATGTAGGAAACCGCAGATAAATGTGCGTAATCAATTGCATGAATGTACAATAGCAATCGCAACTTGTTCAAAAGAATGAGAAACTGGTTTTATGATGTGTATTAATGACTAGATGATGTGGAGGTTGTACAAGAAGTTTTGAAAATTTCATTTCTGTTTTGAAAAATGCACCAAAGTGACTGAGAAAAACTGTATTTAATTTTTTAATTAAATTGTTTAATTTGTTTGGAGAAATTTTTCCTGGTGTTTATTTTATTTGTGAAAATGTTAAATTTTCTAATGGGACAAGCTAAATTAACAATTTATACAACAAGAAAAATAAAACAAAATAATAATATTTATGTTCTTGTTTTTTTTTATGTATAATAAGATCTAGGATACATTTAGAATTTAATGCAATTTATGCAACATGAAAAAGAAAAATAGAACAAAATAATAATATTGACGTTCTTGTTTTTTTTTAAATGTATAATAAGGGCTAGGATAAAATAATACTATTGATGTTCTTATTTTTTTTTTTAAATGTATAATAAGAACTAGGATACATTTAGAATAAGAGGAATTTAAAATAAGAGGAATATTTGTCAAATTTAAAGTTTTCTATTGGGACAAGCTGAATTGACAATTTATGCCACAAGAAAAAGAAAAATAGAACAAAATAATAATATTGATGTTCTTGTTTTTTTAAAATGTATAATAAGAGCTAGAATACATTTAGAATTTAATTATTATAGAATAATGGATAATGTTGAAGGTTTTAAAGAGATTTGGAGCCTAAATGAAAAAATGTATACTGTGAATTGAGAAATTGTATCTTTTTCTGAAAACTTTGTTTTATATTATGTACATGTTTTTATATCTGTATTAATTGCCATCTCTCTCTCTCTCTCTCTCTCTCTCTCTCTCTCTCTCTCTCTCTATGCTTCTACACTTTTGAAAAGCACCAGCTGAAACTGTTATAGAGCCCTCTCAAGTATAATCAGTCTAGGCTGGTACAGCAGGAAGTAGAATGTCAGAGAAAAGAGGAATGTTGACTGTATGTTTGCTAGACCCTGTACCTCCGTGCTTGCCTCACCTTATAGACTCTGGGATGATTAAATGGATGTAATGTATATTCCTTCTCATTTTGCTTCAGTGTGTTTTTAGCCTTGTGTTCCTTTTCATCGCAGATGCTAGAATGATCCATCATGGGTTCAAGTGATGGATTGCTGTGCCCTTCATGAGCCGCCTTGGACATGCTCTTATTGTATCCTCTTACCACCACCAATTGACGGCCTGGGCAGAGTGCCGGATACACAGGGAGTAAATTAAAGCTTGATGGATATCAAAAGTTGCTGCAAAGCTGCGATATCCCATGCCCCAAGCAGCAGCAGTACAGGAGAGCAAATGTTGGACATAGAACAAATAATGCCCAATAATAAGACAATTTGTGAAGAAAAAATAAATGTGCGAAGTAAATGAATGTATAATTTAAACATTAATATAAATTTTAACACAAATACAAATTAACACAAATATGACATTCAGAACACAAAATTATGTCAGATACTGGTGTCTTGTGTATGGTACATTACGTCTGAAATATAATCTGATAGTGGTAACATATAACTTGACTAAAAATCTAAATCTTATTTTAGATTTCCTATTTTAAGATGATCTTTAATAATAACAATTAATAACTTTAATTGTGTAACAATGCAAAAATAATATATATATTATACTACTGACCTAAATGTGTATCAGTCCCTCCTCTCTTTCTTCTCTGCTAATGTCTCTGCTAAAAGGACATACTACCGTGACAAAATTATTATTAAATTTGGTCTCTTATAGCTGACGACTTTGCCACGTTTTTCAATAATAAAATTAAGAAAAGATTGTTTTATCAATATATGCTAGAAACAATTATTGCAACAAATAAGAACAGAATAACTGAGCATGAAAATAAATGGAATGTAAATTTGGGTAAATTTGAGAAAGTCAAAATTGTGAGGTATAATATGTTAACTGATGGACTGGATCGGTGTGGGTTACTTGTGGATTATTATGCAAGTGATGTAAAGCTTAATTTCTTCAAATATGATCAACATATTGGATAGCGTGAAAGTGAGTAAAGTCTTTCTATCTTAAAGGGGGGGGGGGGGGGGGGTGAAATGCTCGTTTTCACTCAATATCCTGTTAATCTTGAGTACCTATAGAGTAGTACTGCATCCTTCATAACTGCAAAAAGTCTTTAGTTTTATTATATTCATAAGAGATAGTCTGTACCGATTTTTCCTGGAAAAACACGAGCCGCTGGAGGCGTGACGTGTGGGTGGAGCTAAAGAATCACGAGCGCCAGTAGGCTTTTGTGTTGAGAGCGTCTGTGACATTACCATGAGGAAAAAAACATCATCCAAAACAAGCCATGGCTTACAGTCAGATTCAGCCGTTTATTTATGATCCAGAATCAGATCCCGAGGCTGAAACTGAACGAGAGCAGCAGCAGCAACGACTCGCTCCGAGCGGGGCTCGAACACAGGTCTCCGATGGGAGGCGGACGCACTAACAAGGAGGCAGAGATATTTTAAGCAGTTTTACTCACCGCCTGCGGTTCCAACACACGATCGTGACCCTTTTTCATTGGGATTGCATCATCCTTAAGAAATAAATGATACATCCGTCGTCAAACTATGCCTTGTTTGTAAAACAAGCATCTTCGAAATTCAGGGAACAAACAAAAACACTTGCACAACTCCGTTGATGCTCTGTAAAAATAAACTCCATCCACTTGTCCCTTAATGCTGTTTTTCTTTTTGGTAATCTGTGTATGGTTGTCTTGCCCTGGCAACCAAAAACACACTTCTTTTGTGACTTTTCGCGATGCTCTCGCTCTGATCAGTGAATCGCTCTGATCAGTGAAATGTCTGTGCTGCTCAGCCTCGCTGTACGGGAGCGCGCGCTCTTCCGGCAAAAGTGCCCTCAGGACCCATATAAGGAAATTCCGCTCCATCTAACGTCACACAGAGCCATACTCGAAAAAAACTTTCCGAAACTTGTGACAAACCGGAAGGAGTATTTTGGGAGCAAAAATACTCCTTCAAACGTACAACTTAATTTTTGAAACTTTGTCCATGTTTAGCATGGGAATCCAACTCTTTAACAGTGTAAAAAACTCAGTATGAATGAAATAGCATTTCACCCCCCCTTTAAAAAAAAAGGCACCGAAATTTGGCACAGAAAGATAAATAATTTTTTGATACTCATAGTATCTAATTTTTTCGTTCGATACCATAAAGGCATCGACGTTCGGTACCCAGCCCTAGTCAAATGTCGTACCGTTGTTGCATATGTTACATGTAATTGTAATTTAGACATACAAATATTGCACATATTTTTTTATGTTACCGTATTTTCCGGACTTTTTTTCATAGTTTGGCTGGTCCTGCGACTTATAGTCAGGTGCGACTTATTTATAAAAATTAATTTTACATGAACTGAGAGAAATGAACCAATAGAAAACATTAGCATCTACAGCCGCGAGCGGGCGGTCTATGCTGCTCAGTGCTCCTGTAGCCTACACTGAGCAGCATAGAGCGCCCTCTCGCGGCTGTAGACGGTAATGTTTTCTCTCGGTGCTTGGTTCTAAATAAATGCGACTTATAGTCCAGTGCGACTTATGTATGTTTTTTTTCCTCGTCATGACGTATTTTTGGACTGATGCGACTTATAGTCCGAAAAAATGCGGTAATTATCCACGCGCATCCCTACCCGTGAATTTTAGGAATGTCACAGTCCAATCTTTTCAGCCACTTTTATGTGGGTACCCGACCCGTAGCAGGACTCCAATCCAGTGAAAGTCTGCAACTGCTCTGATAACCTCTCTTTCTCCCACAATATAACACAGAATGCAGCATTGAGCCTGCATCTCCTGTACAGTAACTGCTAAGCCACAGCTCCAACAGCACTCTATTCTAAAACATCAGTGAATATTGTCATAACCTTAAAAATGACCTCATATTTGATATAGACTATCCCACATTTTCCAGGATGCCACACATTAAAAAATTATGGAGGTAAGAAATCAGGTATGCACAGCATATATTAATCAATGGCATTATTATTACCTCTGAATGACCTGTATAAATGATTTAACAGATATAATCTCTGTGAGTTTGAGTCAATCTGACTTGTAAATTAAATTCAAAATCAATAATTAATGGCTGGGTAATGTGGGGATTAGGTCTGTTTCACTCATTCTGCACTTGCATGCATGTGAGCAGCGAGAATGACATTGCAACAGCAGACTCACATATCACTTTCACACTTACAGAGTTTCTGCAGTGCAACAGAGCAGCCTCTCTATAACAGAGCATTTATTTATTGATTTATTTAATTCATAATTATTTACTGTGTATAAAACATAATTATTAAGTATTATAAAGATTTATTTTTTTTTATTTTTTTTTTCTAAAATGTTTGTATCGCTACAGAGGCTTGCCATTGGGAAATATCCTTACCACATAAAGCATACAGATTTAGTGCAAATGAAAATCCTACACAGATGTGCAGGACAGTACTAGTTTGCAAGTTTGATGAGGGCATACGTTCCTGATTGGACTGCACTGAAAGATCTGAGTGAGAACCACACAAATTAGTCTGTACCATGTAGAGTAGCTTATACTGTATGAAGTATATAATTTATTCTAACCAGAATTGAGAACAAAATCCAAAGTTAAGAACCCTACCTTATAAATAATTTCAAGACTATTTAGGATACATAAAAAGCTTAATAATTGAATAATTAACTTATAAGAAAACACCTACTGCTGTGATTGGATAACAATTTTGCATTTTAAAATTATATAGATGAACACTGCCGAGATGTACTCTCAAAACAATATGGGTCAGTGTAGTAAAAATAGATAGAATAGTTTTTTTTTTTTTTTTTTTTTTTTACAGATAATTTTTGCAAAAAATGTGTAAATTCATGATGAACAATCACTTGAGGCAGTCAAGAGCTTCAGGCAGATGGAGTTGCAGATAGAGATTCATTTATTGTGTCTTTATTGAGTTGCCCGGCTTGCAACCATGCTAGCTGTCAGCATGGCCCACACGGCTGCTGTCTCCAACTTTGTGAGACAGTTCTGGAAGGTGATTATACAAAATCATTTTGATTACAAACTTTTTACAGTAAACTTAAAAATATTCTAATATTTACTACTACTAGACTCGCTTTATGTATTCCCAAATTGTAAGTCGCTTTGGATAAAAGCATATAAAAATAAATAAATAAAAGCATTTTCATCATTTTCAAATCTTAAAATCAGCAGGCTTTCATTTTGGCGGATTGCCAGCAGGTAAATGTACGCGCTTCCGGAATTTGAATTTATTAAAGACTCTGTTTGTTCGATATCTGCCTCCTGCATACTTCTTTGAGCTCCTTTTCCCTGGCAACCTGTGACAAAAGACTGCCCCCCCCCCCCCCCCCAAAAAAAAAGAAGGTGAAATGGTCTAAAGATTTACTTTCCTCCATCCGGCAAGATGTTGGTCCTTTGGAACGATATGTGGAAGATATTCTCTAATACCTTAGAAGCTGTTGCCCCCATCAAATTCAAATAGTTTAGAGAAAAACGTAATGTGCCATGGTATAACAGTAATACCCACTCTCATAGAAAGAAACTCATAGTCTTGAACGCAAATGGAGAACAACTTGGATTTTGTTTGAATTGCGTGGAAAAACAGTATGCCCAGCTACAGGCTCTAAAAACTGCCAGAGCAGAGCATACACAAACACACTGAAAATAACCAAAACAAGAACACTTGAGAAAACTCAGACTAGACCAAGACCAGACAAAGAAAGGCCCTCCTAGCCTTCATCCAGCTCAGGAAATCACAGTCCAAACTCCCATCCAATCCCCCCCCCCCCCCCTTTTTTTTTACAGACGACTCCAACCACCCTGTCACTTGTTTCTGGTTTCAAAAGCACCTTAAGTCAATTCTGGTCCTATCCGGTACCCCAGCTTATAATTTTTTCCAGCTATTCATTCCGAATTGTCACTGTAACCACAGTGACCCAAAAAGGCCTCTCCTAGCAGTAGATACAAGCACTCTGTCATTGGTCATCAGAACCTTTCAAGAGCTACATTCGATTGGACTGCTCCCACATCAAGAAAGCCCTCATGAGCCAACCCCTTTAACATCAGTACAGCCCCGTTCATTCAAATTTCAGACCCACCATAACTTACCACCTTTAACATCACCTAATCCATCTGTAACGGCCCATCCCCACTCCAGCCATCCCAGCAGTACACCACTCCCGCAGGAGCCTTACCTAATTCCAACACTAAAATAAAAATTGTGCATGGCGCAATACACATTTATAGTCTGTATCTCATATTTCCATAATGTCTTGTAGCTTTGACTGTGTTAAAGACAATTTCAAGTTATCGCTAATGTTAACTGGTTTTAGTCAGAGTTACCTTGCTGAAGCACAAGATGACATTAACATTCTTCTTGAGCAGATGAAAAGTGTAAATTAATGAGAGTATGACAACCAGAAAACGAATGTTTTCATCATCATTGTGAATGGGGTTGAATGCTTAGGGACATTTTGCTCTCTTTTGGTTGGATTTAGGAAATGGAATAAAATAAATTAACCTTAGGTACATACATTTTTTCCATGTTTGTGGTATAAACACCATAAAACCAATGCAAGCTTCAGATCTTCCAATGTTTCTTTACTGCGCTTAAACCTAAAGATGCCCAAGTACCACTCCCCTTGAAACTGATAATTGACTACTGTCTAATTGGCTCATCTGCATTCGAGGGGAGGGGCTTAGTGATAGGTCAATTATCAAAATTTTTACTATAACTTGTTACTTCTGCTTGCAGCCCAACTCATCACCACAGATTTTCAATTGCTTGACTTAAATGATTGAGAGAAGGAACAGTGTTTAGCTGTTGCAGCTTTGCCAGTCATAGCATTGCCAGTGTTTCCTGTACACATGGACGTTTCTGTGTCTCTCCATGATTTACAGGTACTCAGATGGTATCGGCATGGTGTCCTTCTTTATTACTAAATACCAAATACAAGGTCAGTGGACATGAAACTATGGCCACAGATTGGAAAATTGTAGTTTGTGCTCAGGTCTTTGAACTTCTGCTTCCTGAGGGAAAAAAGCATTGATAGCACAAAGATTTTCTTATTTTGCCCATAGCAAGAGTCTGAGAAAAGCCTCAAGATGTTGTGCCCTCTGAGTTCATGCTGAACGACAGTACCAAAATAATACTGCAATTGAGTATGTTGCTTTCTTTCTTGTTTTCACCCTCTAACCAGGTAAAAAGGTGAATGTCATCTTTTCTTTGATCTTGGCCTTGGCCACGGTGGTGAAAAACACTGAAAACATAGTACAGCATTCTTAGTGAATCGTAGATCTGTTTAATGGGTGACTTTGGCAGCACCAGATTCTGCATTACATCAAATGCAATCGTGAAAGATTCCTCAATGGCATTTAGCAGATCATAGAATTTACATGCTCTTCGTCTGTGTATGAGGTACATTGCCCATTCTTTGCATTGCTCCTCACCTGTGATTTCTGGGACCTTCAGTTTCAAGCAAGATTTAACATAGGAGCTGCACACATCTTTTGAAGGATGTCTGAATGGCAGATTCAAATCATACATGAATATGATATCATTCAAAGCGTTTGTGATGTGCTCATCATTTTGACAGTGGAAGAGTTCAAGTCAGCTGGAAGATAATTTCTGCCAGGTGCTTCACGGCATGCATAATGGCTGGATCTGCAAGTATATATGTGGTCTTTAACTAATTGTAATTTGGCTGCCTTTTGACTTGAGTTGCAAGCACCATCTCAGTTTTCAGAGATTGGCACCCCATTTTTTATTCAATGCTTTATTCAGTCCTTTCCACTTCATATCACTATCACATAACCAGTTTTCCAAGGAAGAGGAAGAAGTGGCGTGTGTCAATTCATGTGCTGACAATATCAATTTAACTAAACAAAACCTATATTCAATAGGCTGATGTAAACATTACTTACCAAAAATGATAATGAATGACACTTTGCAGATGGGTTATTTTTCCAGTCTCTTTGGGAACGAGGTACTTAACAGTCCAGGTTGATTTATACTTCTGTGTCAGACATATATGGCATAGACTCGTGAACTTGCGATGTCTTGACAGGGGCCAGGTATTTTTTTTTTTTTTTGTTGTTGTATTTTTTGTGATGTGCATCAGTTTTTGCAAATTAACTCTTTATATGGACTATGCATTGATGGTGAGTGGCTCCTCTTTTACTGTAGGAGTGATAAAAAAACAATATGGATGCTCTAAAAGCTTTTTTTGGAGGGGGTCTACTCATCACAAGCTCCAATGGCTGGTCTTCTCAACTCTTCTACTGGCTTTTCAAGAATGTGACCTGTGACTCATTTGTTTGTTGTTTGTTTGGTTTGCATATAAGATCTGCATGTCTTTTCACACTTTGCAAAGTGTTAATAGTGTTAACACTGCATCTCACTACTTTCTAAAACAAATTTATTTGGGTTTTATCACTTTATTTTATCTACCTTGTTTATCTGATTACTGTCTTCTGTACTGTCATGGATTATCATGAATAAAAGGCTGAATTTGCATTTTCTAATTAAGGCTCAGAACAGTGAAACATAACAGTAACACACTTTAACACTAGGAGAGGCTACACAATTAAAGTTTGTTGTTATAAAATATAACGTGTATCGCAACAGAACTCTTTGTAAGAGAAGACATGAAAACAAATATTAAACAAGGCAACAAGAAAATGGGGGAAATAAAAAACCAACAGTTGATTTAAACGAATAAATTAATTGTTCAAGTTAATTGTTAGCATTATAAATATTCCCCAATATGTGGCTGAGCCACTCTGAAAGATTTTGAATTATTATTATTCTTTTTAAATACACCTATTTAAGATATTCAGCTTGTCAGTAGAAATAACTAAACTGTGTCAATCTGTGTCCTTCTTTTGACACATAATGAGTGTCAATAAAGAAACCTTAAAACGTATTAGATCTGAGCAGATAAAGTGTGTGCATGTTTTATTAGCTAAATCAAGCCCCTCTGAGAATGGATGTTGAAACTTTGGCATTACCATGTGTGTTTAGTACACAGTTAATACAGAACAGAGTCAAACTGAAAGCTTTGTTGGTCAAGGTCAGATTCTGAGGACTAAAAATTGTGATGCTTGAAGCAGTAGCTAAACTACAGAATCTGTCAAGCATTAAGAGCCATCACACTTCAAAAACAGATCCTTTACACAGCTACAACAAACTCCTTTAGATGTGAGAAAGCTATAAACCATGACCTTAAATTTCCTCATGGGGTAGGTCTACAACTTTATCTTTGTCCATTATGTAAAGTCATCCTGTATCTCATAAGCTTTTGTCTGTGATCAGTGATTGTTGTATTCCAAAGGGGACAGCCTAAGCTTAAAGAGCTGAATTTAACAAACCTAATTATCGCACCTTAATTAGTACCAGGGGTAAAACCTGAGTGAGACAGCTCCAGACTCATTTTATATCCTGACAAGTGAACACATGTTAATGTGCTGTATTTCAGGATAATAAGTGTATTCAAGGAACCACTCATCACATAATAACAGGGCAGTTTTAAATCTCTCTCTCTCTCTCTCTCTCACTCTCTCTCTCTCTCTCTCTCTCTCTATCTATCTAAATATACACTTATATTATTACGCACATAGTGAATGTGCTTGCTAGCCCTGTGGAAAATGGAGAAACTGGCACTTTTAATATGACAGAGTTAAAATCTGATTTTTATTTTATTTTTATTTCTATTTCTATTTATTACTATTTTCAAAAAGAACGCTCAAAGTAAGTGTACATAGATTCCTATTAATAAAAGCTATAACAGCATTTTGCAACCTAAAATCTCCTGACACCATACACAGTATATAAAAAAACAACCCCTCATTTAGCCTGCCCCTTCAAAAGCAGGCTTTCCCCATGAGATCCCAATGTGAAGATGATACATATTGTTGTCATGGTTATCATTGCTATTGTTGTTCCAACAAAATTTCCCATAGCTAATGCCATCCACTCTAGACTAGGGGATCATTTCATGGGCAGAAAAATGGATGTCCAGGCACTGGGGATAATCCATCATGTACTGAAAGCAGAGGTCACACAGGGAATGATCGCAGGTAAGACCTGTCTCTTTCATGGAGATGCTTTTTGCACCCAGTGAAAAAGCAGGAGGGCTTCAGAATGAGTTTTGCTGGATCTGAAATTGTACTGTGAAGTCCCATTCTGAAATCACAAAGTTTTGACATTGCCACAAGGGTGTCCTGTGTTTTTCAGAGAGAGTCAGGTTGACACATTCTTGTTGAAGAATTACAGAGTAAGGCCCTGCACCTGCCCGCTCCCGCTGAATGTATGACCAGGCCCGCGTGCTCCCGCAATTTATGTGTTCTACTACCGCCCGCAACTGCAATGTTTGTGTCCACTCTCACTCGCTTCCGCGAACTTTATCTCAGAGCTTGTGAAAAATGTTCACAAATAGGTACTCAGACTAAATATTAGTTCAAGTTAACATCTAGAATAACAGATTTTAAACATGATCGCATTTAAATAATATGAAGTAACCAATGCTAAACCAAAACACCACACATGACAAAAACTTATTATTACATACAGTATTTTTTTTATTAGCGTTATAAAACATTTAAAACAAAAACTGCAACTAGCAGCACCTCAGTTGTTAAATGCAGGCTAGGTCTACTACATACATGCACTAAATGATATTAACTAGGAAATAACTTTTAAATAACCATTAAATAAATAAACACAGAGAAATCTGAAAGTACGCTAGATATAATTTTAACAAAATGAATTCAGAAACAAAATAAAAATCAAACAAAATAGAATGCTTTAAAAAAAAATCACAGATTTCACATTCAAAATGGCTTGCTTAACAGGCTATTGCAAAAAAGAAAATAAATTGTATATATATATATATATATATATATATATATATATATATATACATATATATATATATATATACACATATATATATATATATATATATATATATATATATATATATATATACACACATATATATATATATATATATATATATATATATATATATATATATATATACAGTACAGACCAAAAGTTTGGACACACCTTCTCATTCAAAGAGTTTTCTTTATTTTCATGACTATGAAAATTGTAGATTCACACTGAAGGCATCAAAACTATGAATTAACACATGTGGAATTATATATGGAATTATATACATAACAAAAAAGTGTGAAACAACTGAAAATGTCATATTCTAGGTTCTTCAAAGTAGCCACATTTTGCTTTGATTACTGCTTTGCACACTCTTGGCATTCTCTTGATGAGCTTCAAGAGGTAGTCATCTTCCAACAGTCTTGAAGGAGTTCCCCGAGAGATGCTTAGCTCTTGTTGGCCCTTTTGCCTTCAGTCTGCGATCCAGCTCACCCCTAAACCATCTCGATTGGGTTCAGGTCCGGTGACTGTGGAGGCCAAGTTATCTGGCGCAGCACCCCATCACTCTCCTCCTTGGTCAAATAGCCCTTGATGCCTTTAATGTGACTCTACAATTTTCATAGTCATGAAAATAAACAAAACTCTTTGAATGAGAATGTGTGTCCAAACCTTGGTCTGTACTGTATAGGTGCGGGTCATGTTATTAGAATATCATCAAATGTTTGATGTTTATAACTGACAACTAAGGAAAATTCCAAATTCAGTATCTATGAAAATTAGAATCTTGTGAAAAGGTTCAATATTGAAGACACCTGGTGCCACACTCTAATCAGCTAATTAACTCAAAACACCTGCAAAGCCTTTAAATGGTCTCTCAATCTAGATCTGTAGGCTATAGGGATGCACAATCATGATTTTTTATGGCCGATTCCGATACCAATTTTTTAAAAATCAAACTGGCCGATTCCGATACCGATTTCCTTTTTTTTTTATTATTATTTATCTTTAAGCAACAAACAAGAAAAAAGGAAACTGTGCATAAACAAGATGTTTATTTGGTATTTAATAGGCCAAACTGGCTTTTGGCTATTGAAAACAATAACCGTAACCATCTGAAATTAGCCTATATTCAATACAAACACAGATGGTACAGACATCAGCATTTAGCTTTTGTTTTTTAATTGGGTTGAAACTACATAGAACCGGCCTTAAATGAAAAGATTAACTGTAATCATGTGAAATTAAAGGCAACAACTGCATAGTTCTACAATCCAAACACCACATTCAGCACACATTCATTAAGATGTTTCTTAATCAGCATTAAGTATTTGTTTTAGTTTTTAAATTTGTTTTTGAATTAAAAAAAGGTCTTTACCAATCAGACTAAATAAAAGTATGCTATATAAATACATTATTCTAAAATCAAATAATGTTGGTGAGAATAAAACATAGATGCAAAGATGTTTCATTTATCCAATTAAAAAAATTAAAATAGGGAAATGATTCACATCTATATTTTTTACTTGAGCCAATGAAAAATAAATAACTTATTGTCTCAAGTAAAAAAATATAGATGTGAATCATTACCCTAAAAAATGTTAATTGGATAAATGAAACACTTTATTTTTTCATTTTTTATTATATTTTTAAATCAAATTAAGTCTATGGCCCTATTCGGATGGGACTAGTTTTACAGGGGGTCATTAGAGAAATCTGTGTTTCACAGACATACTTAGTGATTTTAATCTGCTGCTGTACTCCTCTTCAAAAAGGAGTGGACTGCTGTTGCATTTCCTTTGGATATTAGGGTCCCAGAGTCTGGAGGAAGAGAGGAGAGGCACACAATCCACGTTGCTTGAGGTCCAGTGTAAAGTTTCCACAGTCAGTGATGGTTTGCAGTGCCATGTCATCTGCTGGTGTTGGTCCATTGTATTTTCTGAGGTCCAAGGTCAACACAGCCATATACCAGGAAGTTTTAGAGCACTTCATGCTTCCTGCTGTTGACCAACTTTATGGAGATGCAGATTTCATTTTGCAACAGGACTTGGCACCTGCACAAAGTGTCAAAGCTTCCAGTACCTGGTTTAAGGACCATGTTATCCCTGTTCTTAATTGGCAAGCAAACCTGGCTGACCTTAACACCATAGAAAATCTGTGGGGTATTGGGAAGAGGAAGATGCGATATGCCAGACCCAACAATGCAGAAGAACTGAAGGCTACTATCAGAGCAACCTGGGCTCTCATAACACCTTAGCAGTGCCAGAGACTGATCGACTCCATGCCACACCGCATTGCTGCAGTAATTAAGGCAAAAGGAGCCATAACTAAGTATTGAGTGCTATACATGCTCATGCTTTTCATTTGTATACTTTTTAGTTGGCCAAGAGTTATATATAAAATGTAGAATCTAGTAGTAGACTACTTAACAAACAAATTAATTTTGATCACTGGACCTTATTGCTTACTTACTCCATATTACTATGAAGGAAAAGTATATTGCTGTCTGACTGCACTCCCAAACTTGTGCGTCTTTCTCCCAAGATCTGCCCATACACACAGAATGCCCTCTCTGACAGCGCACTAGATGCGGGAAAACTCAAAATGAAACATGTTAATTTTGAGAGGACAGGAAATAGCTCTTTCCCATTTTTTCAGTGACAAATGAGAATTGTTTCCAGATGTCTGACTTGCCTTTGTCAAGTAAACAGCAGCTTTAATTTTTCTTCTCAACCTCTTGTGTTGACTCCATTTCTACTACACACCACTGTTCCCCGTGGGTCTCCCAAAATGTTCTGACCACCCACTCCCACCCGCAACAAAGGTAAAACTGTCCGCTCACGCTTGATTTGCATTGGGTCTCGTAGGAGCCCAAACCCTATGCAGCCCTCTACTACAGAGCAGACCTTATCCTTTCCTTCTCAAACTAAATTATTTGTCACTGGAAACACTACAAGCATGGAGAGTCAGGACTTTATTTTATTTTGTTTCTGCAGACTTAGCTTGAACCTTTACCACACTCATCTGCCTATTATACAGGTTATTTAACCTATTATACTATATTATACTATATTTTGAGAACTTTTAAAAACTAAATTTCAATACTGTGATAATACCGTTTACCATTATAAAAGCATGAGCAATTAATCGCAACAGGAAAATTTGATACCGGCATATCCCTACACACAGTTGATGATAAACTGAAACATGCTGCTCATGTACACATATTTACACAAAAAGTACTTAATGTAAATAGTTTATTAAAAAATAGGAACTCTAGTGGGTGAAGCTGCAATATCATGAAAATATATATTATTGCTGTTTTCTGCACTTTGTTGCTTATGCTAATGAGAGAATTTGCAAATGCAGTTTCAGAATTCAGTCAATGTGCGAGCGCCCTGAACAATTCCTGAGTTCTTCGCAGTGAGGAATCAAAACACCTTCAGATATTGCCTTCTGTGACGAGTGGGGAGGGTCGAGAGCCATGGGAACATAAGGCCAATGGAGTAAATAATGAGCGATGTTTGTGCCACTCATTGGTCTTGAGTTGATTCAATTTATGTTTATTTATATATCACTTTTCACAATGCAAATCGTTGCAAAGCAGCTTTACAGAAAACTAAAGTTACTACATCATATTTAGTAATAGCTTATCAGCTTATCAATCACAGGTTCATGTCCATATGGCAAAAATGTGCTGTAAAATTCAATCAGTTAGTTAATATCATGCAAACAAACAGATGGTGAACACTATTAGGGGGTTGGCATCATCTCTTCTCAGGTGTTCGATCATCTATGATCTTCATAAGGGTTGAATCCACGGAGTTCTACGGAAGAGCTCTGGAAGGATACAAGGATGAGTGACGACAGTGAATGACGAGAGAGGGACGGCATGGACGAAATGGAGTCCAGCCCTGTGTTGTCACATGTGGTTGCCACAAGCTCAACGTATGCCCCTTCTTAGAGTCCACCAGCCGCGCCGTTCTCAAGCCCACCTGCCAGCCTCTACTTACTCTAGGCCGCAACTCACTTTAGGCCTCCGGCCTCCGCTCACTCAAGGCCGTGGTGTGTGATGCTGTTTCATTGAAAATGTGAAACTACTTTGTTTGGCCTGCCAAAAAAAAGACCACTAGAAATCATGTTTATATCACGTTTACAGTGGGTTTTATGTTTATGTTTTGTCGCTCTGGCTGGACAGGGCATCAGAATATGTTAAGGGGCATAACATTTCCGTCACACGCTTAAGGCATTCGGCCAATCAGAATCCACTGGATAGCTGGCCAATCAGAGCACACCTCGATTTTCATATCAATGAGCATTGTAAAAATCAACTCGTTTCAGAAGGCGGGGCATAGAGGAGTGAATAGAAAATAATGTTTTTTTAACCTTAAACTACATAAACACATTTCATTACAACAAATAATGTTCTTTTTAGCAGCATCATATGACCCCTTTAAAGTTTTATGTTTGAATGTTCGCAGATTCCCACCTCCACCTTTCCATAACTACGAATTTAATTACACATTCATAATCTCAACAGAAATTTAGAATGCACAACCGTGTGTAAAATAAATCTGATGCACAATAAACCAAATCTACTATAAATGAAATGCCACAATCAATTTTGATTTCACATTTCACATTAATCACGATAGTTATAAAAAACTTCTAGCTTACCACTAATAAAAAGTACTACTTATATGAAATGAAATCTAATGTATACCTGTGGAATCATTCACAGAAAGCATACGCAGTGTTCAACTGATAAAAGATGCTCAAATGCGTACAATTTGATTATGATCACATATCATAAGAAACTAAACCCTTTACAACATTGGTCTCAAACTCAATTCCTGGAGGGCCACAGATCTGCACAGTTTTACTCCAACCCTAATCAAACACACCAATCCAGCTTATCAAGGTCTTCAGGATTGCTAGAATCTTCCAAGCAGGGGTGATTTGGAGCTGGTAGGAGCTAAACTCTGCAGAGCTGTGGCCCTCCAGGAATTGAGTTTGAGACCACTGCTTTACAATGTGATAAGCTGATAGGCAAAGCATCGGATTGGTGGTACATCAATACAGGGGTGTATATGACCTGGTTGAAACCACTGAGGCACATAGCTCAGGTCCTGACTGAGACTGGGTAGGTAGGTGCGCTGCCCGCACTGACAGTACATGTGAAGGAAAGCAGATAGTGTTAAGACCTGCACTTTAAAAGGAGTTGAAAGCACTTTAGGTACAAAATCTTTCCGTGGCTTCAAGGTGACTCTGCAATCACCTGGCCCAAATTCAATACATTAGTTGTCAATTGACAGCTCCTGCAAGTCCCCAGTTTAACAGAGGTCAGCAAGAGTAGGAGTTTATGAGAATATGTCTTGAGAGAGAGTGCACACAAGCTCGCTAAATGTATGGGCTCGAACTGGGGGTCCTGTGAGAGCTTCAAGTACAAGTGCCAAGTTCCAAGTGGTTAGGGTAGAAGAGTGAGGGGGGTTCAGCCTTATTGCTTACTTTAAACATTGTATGACCAGGATTGGGTGATTATCGACGTGTGCCATGTTATAGCGGCCACATTCGCTTTCAATGGCATACAACCACGATCTCTCTTGAAGGAAGGCAGTAATTATTGGTATTGGGCAGTTGAATTCAATTCAAGTTTTTTTGTGTAGCGCTTTTTATGATACAAATCATTACAAAGCAACTTTAAAGAAAATTACGTTTCTACAATATTTAGTAGTAGCTTATAAGTGGTGACTGTCAGTTTATGTGCATATGACAGGATTTTTTTGTAAAATTAAGACGTAGTCAGGCAGACGATGAACATTATTAACAGCAATTATTATCTGATGCAATCACACTTGTAGCAATATTTGTTAGTTATGTTTGTTGATTCAGGGTTAGCATCTGGGGTCATCTGGGGTCCTCTGAGGGGGTCAGCATCATCTCATCTTATGGATCCAATGTAAATCCCCTGGCAAAACAGAGAAAAAAACAGAGACATCATGAGCGTAGCTGCTGTTCCAACAAAGTAAAATTAATTAGTTTAACCCAAGCTAAAGAATAAGAATGCACATTTGATCAGATGCAACTGCAGTCACAATTAATGAGACGCATTATTCGAATGCTTGGTGAAAGATATGTGTTTTTAGTCTAGATTTAAACAGAGAGAGTGTGTCTGAGCCCCGAACATTATCAGGAAGGCTATTCCAGAGGTTGGGAGCCAAATGTGAAAAAGCTCTACCTCCTTTAGTGGACTTTGCTATCCTAGGAACAACCAAAAGTCCAGCGTTTTGTGACCTTAGGGAACGTATTGAATTGTTACGTGGTAGAAGATTAGTTAGGTACACAGGAGCTAAACCATTTAGGGCCTTATAGGTAAGTAATGATAATTTGTAACTGATACGGAACTTAATAGGTAGCCAGTGCAGAGACTGTAAAATTAGGGTAATATGATCATATTTCATATTAGCTGCTGCATTTTGGAGTACCTGTAGCTTGTTTATTGAAGATGCAGGACAACCACCTTGAAGCACATTATAATAGACCAGTCTAGTATAACATGTCAGTCTAACATGTTTCTTAGCTTTGCAATGTTTCTAAGATGGAAGAATGCATTTTTTTGTAACATGGGAAATATGGTTTTCAAAAGACAAGTTGCTGTCTAATATAACATCCAGATTTTTGACTGTAGAAGAAGTAACAGTACATCTGTCTTGTTGCAAGCTGTAGTCTACTACATTGTGTGTCCAATAATTCATATCCCTGTTTATTATTGGTCATCCAATGTTTTACATTTTTAACACAATCTGTTAGCTTAGATAATTTAGAAGTTTCATCTGGTCTCGTTGAGATATATAGCTGAGTATCATCAGCATAACAGTAGAAATTAATCCTGTGTTTTCTAATAACATTACCAAGTGGCTACATATATATTGAAAATAGAAGGACAGATCCTTGTGGCACTCCATATTTTACTGGTAATAAATGAGGTGACTCCCCATTTAAATAAACAAAATGGTAGCAATCGGACAGGTAGGATCTAAACCATCTTAGAGCCTTCCCTTGAATACCTGTATAGTTTTGTAATCGATCTATGAGTATGTCATGATCTATGGTGTCGAACGAAGCACTAAGATTAAGTAAAACTAGCTATGAGATGCAGCCTTGATCTGGCGCAAGAAGCAGGTCATTTGTAATTTTAACAAGTAATGAAATTCTTCATAAAGATCTTTTTTTTTTTTGCAGGAAGGAGCTGAACTGAGCAGACACAACTTTTTCAAAAATTGTAGACATAAATGGAAGATTTAAAATAGGCCTATAAGTTGCCAGTTCACTAGGATCTAGTTTTGTTTTCTTAATAAGAGGCTTAATAACTGCCAGCTTAAATGGTTTTGGGACATGACCTAAAGATAACAACGAGTTAATGATATTGAGAAGCGGTTCTTCGGCTACAGGTAACAACTCTTTCTGTAATTTAAAGGGTAAAGGATCTAATAAACATGTTGTTGGTTTAGATGCAGTGATAAGTTTATTTAGCTCTTCCAGTCCTATAGTTGTAAAGAACTAAAGTTTATCTTTGGGTGCGATGGATGAAACTAAAGTGTTAGATGCTGTAGAATCTACATTTGCTATTGTATTTCTAATGTTATCTATTTTATCAGTGAAGAAATTCATAAAGTCATTACTATTAAACGTTGATGGAATATTTGAATCAGGTGGCGTCTGGTTATTTGTTAATTTAGCCACTGTGCTAAATAAAAACCTTGGAATGTTTTGGTTATTTTCAATGAGTTTGTGGATATGCTCGGCCCTGGCCGTTTTTAGAGCCTGTCTATAACTGGACATACTGTTTTTCCACACAATTCTAAAAACTTCCAAGTTAGTTTTTCTCCATTTGCGTTCAAGACTACAAGTTTCTTTTTTGAGAGAGTGAGTATTGCAGTTATACCATCGCACAGTACATTTTTCTCTAACCCTTTTCAATTTGATGGCAACAGCTTCTAATGTATTAGAGAAAATAGTGCCCATGTTGCCAGCCATTTCGTCTAGTTCATCTGTATTTTTGGGTACAAATAGCAGTTGAGATAAATCGGGCAGGTTATTTGTGAATCTGTCTTTGGTGGCTGGAACAATAGTATTGCCCAGATGGTAATGCTGAGCCATATAGTTAATATCAGTGATATGCAGCATGCATGATACAAGGAAATGGTCTGTAACATCATCACTCTGAGGTATGATATCTATATCAGTAAGATCTATTTCATGCGATATAATTTAATCTAGTGTATGATTAAAAATGTGACCAATCACGTAAAGTAGGGACACAAGTCGGTTCTGGGGCATTTTGAGTTATTCACAGATTCTGAAAGTGTAGTCTCCAAGCTTTCCAACGATGTGTAACATATGGAAATGGCCATTTGAAGGTAGGCACTCAAAAAAGCTCAAAAAGCAGAAAGAGCCTCTGAAGATTGTGCAGTTATCACTGCTGCGAGTGACAATGGGGCTCATTTACATCTCATTTAGATAAGCCATACCCCCTGCATAGCAACGACAGACACAACGGGAAAAATCAGACCGCATACTATTAAAGGGGGGGTGAAATGCTAATTTTCACTCAATCCCCTGTTAATCTTGAGTACCTATAGAGTAGGACTGCATCCTTCATATCTGCAAAAAGTCTTTAATTTTATTATATTTATAAGAGAAAAATAGTCTGTGCCGATTTTTTTCGGAAAAAAACGAGCGTCTGTAGGCGTGACGTGTGGGCGGAGCTAAAGAATCACTAGCGCGAGTAGGTATTTTGCGTTGAGAGCATTTGGAAGTTGTGACATTACCGTGAGGAAAATAACATGACATTACCGTGAGGAAAAAAACATCATCCAAAACAGACCATGGCTAACAGTCAGATTCAGCCATTTATTTATGATCCAGAATCAGATCCAGAGGCTGAAACTGAACGAGAGCAGCAGCAGCAATGACTACAGCAGGACATCTCTATGTGGTATGTATTGAAACTGTATATATTTGCTTAGCGGTTTTGGAAAATGACTAAGTTCCACTTTATGTCGTCTTTTTTTTCTTTAAAGGTGTACAAGGTTTACTTGATGTGCTTACGCGCCGATAGCTAAGTTAACAACACAGAGATATTTGAAGCAGTTTTACTCACTGCCTGCGGTTCCAACACACGATCGTGACCCTTTTTCGTTGGGATTGCATCATCCTTAAGAAATAAACGATACGCAAATCCAGGGTGAAACTGGGCCTTGTTTGTAAAACAAGCATCTTCGAAATGCAGTGAACAAACAAAAACCCTTGCACAACTCCGTCGATGCTCTGTAAAAATAAACTCCGTCCACTGGTCCCTTAATGTTTTTTTTGGTAATCTGTGCAGGGTTGTCTTGCCCTCACAACCAAAAACACACTTCTTTTGTGACATTTCGCGACGCTCTCGCTCTGATCAGTGAATGTCTCTGCTCTCAGTGCTCTGCTCTACGGGAGCGCGCGCTCTTCCGGCAGAAGTGCCCTTAGGACCCATATAAGGGAATTCCGCTCCATTTAACGTCATACAGACCCATACTCGAAAAAAACTTTCCGAAACTTGTGACAAACCGGAAGGAGTATTTTTGGAACAAAAATACTCCTTTAAACGTACAACTTAATTTTTGAAACTTTGTCCATGTTTAGCATGGGAATCCAACTCTTTAACAGTATAAAAAAACTCAGCATGCATGAAAAATAGCATTTCACCACCCCTTTAATAATGAAGGAGAATGTGCATTGTAAATGTCAGTAATTTATCTTTTTTGACTTTTATAAAAATGATTTAGAGGCTGAAATATGTGAGTTTTATCTTTTTATAAAAAATCTTTAATCTTTCAAATGTGGCCATCATTTTGAATGTTATTATTTTAATGTTTATGTAAACAAAAAGTACATATTGATGCTAATTTTATTTGTTATTTGCTGGTTTTCTACATAAAACTTAGTGAATTGATTTCATTGTGTAGCATTAGGACTTTTTTAACAGGATTCTGTGATAACCGATGAGCTAGCTAATAACAATAGGTAGATATGGGAAGGTCTAAACATGGACTAAATATGAGATAACGTGTGTTCTTAGAATGAACACAAAACGACAAACTTTGATGTTTATGGAAACTCACCCCATAAGAAACAGAAAATTATTCTTGCAGATCCGAAGTTTGCACTGTGCGTCTGTTTGCCTCTAAATGTTACGGATTTTCCCCATTTCTCTGTCTTTATCCCCATCAAATGTTACTATCAATATAGCCTCTGATATCTTACGGTCCAACTCGTCTGACGCCAGTCCAATACATTCTTCCTCGTCGTCATCTTCGCTCAGTTGTAGATTAGGGATATTATACAGTCTTATTATGCCGCTTTCATCGTCGCTCAGATCGTGTTCATAATCACTTCTACCACAAAAGACTGCTTTTAAAGTTATCTTCCTGATGTATCCAAATTCCTTAGCATATCCAAAACCTCATAACAACTTGATGATTTAACAGAAACTATGGACTCTATCTTTTCTAGCACTTTAAATACAGTTACTCCTTTACACTTAAGGAAGGTTAAGGAAAACAGTTTGACACCATGGTATAATGAGCATACTCGCACCCTAAAGAGAGCAGCCCGAAAAATGGAGCGCAGCTGGAGGAAAACAAAACTAGAGGTATTTCGTATTGCTTGGCGGGAAAGTAACATATCCTACAGAACAGCATTAAAAACTGCTAGATCTGATTACTTTTCTTCTCTTTTAGAAGAAAACAAACATAACCCCAGGTATTTATTCAATACAGTGGCTAAATTAACGAAAAATAAAGCCTCAACAAGTGTTGACATTTCCCAACACCACAGCAGTAATGACTTTATGAACTACTTTACTTCTAAAATCGATACTATTAGAGATAAAATTGCAACCATTCAGCCGTCAGCTATAGTATCACATCAGACAATGCACTATAGACCCCCTGAGGAACAGTTCCAATCATTCTCTGCTATAGGAGAGGAAGAATTGTATAAACCTGTTAAATCATCTAAACCAACAACATGTATGTTAGACCCTATACCATCTAAGCTCCTAAAAGAGGTGCTTCCAGAAGTCATAGGTCCTCTTTTGACTATTATTAATTCCCCATTGTCATTAGGATATGTCCCCAAAACTGTCAAACTGGCTGTTATTAAGCCTCTCATAAAAAAAAACACAACTTGACCCCAAAGAACTAGTTAATTATAGACCAATCTTGAATCTCCCTTTTCTGTCCAAGATACTAGAAAAGGCGGTATCCTCACAATTATATTCCTTCTTAGAGAAAAATGTTATATGTGAGGATTTCCAGTCAGGATTTAGACCGTATCATAGTACTGAGACTGCTCTCCTTAGAGTTACAAATGATCTGCTCTTATCATCTGATCGTGGGTGTATCTCTCTATTAGTTTTATTGGATCTTAGTGCTGCGTTTGACACAATTGACCACAGCATTCTTTTGCATAGACTTGAACACTTCGTTGGCATCAGTGGAAGTGCATCAGCATGGTTTTAATCGTACTTATATGACCGCCATCAGTTTGTAGCAGTGAATGAAGATCATATCATATCGATCACAAGTGCAGTATGGAGTACCTCAAGGCTCAGTACTAGGGCTGCTACTCTTCATGCTTTATATGTTACCCTTGGGAGATATCATCAGGAAACATGGTGTTAGCTTTCACTGTTATGCTGATGATACTCAGCTCTATATTTCTTCGCCGCCCGGTGAAACACACCAATTTGAAAAACTAATGGAATGCATAGTAGATATAAAAAAATTGGATGACGAGTAATTTCTTACTGCTAAATTCAGAAAAAAACAGAGGTGTTAATTGTAGGACCTAAAAACTCTGCTTGTAATAACCTAGAACACTGTCTAAGACTTGATGGTTGCTCTGTCAATTCTTCATCATCAGTTAGGAACCTAGGTGTGCTATTTGATCGCAATCTTTCCTTTGAAAACCACGTTTCTAGCATTTGTAAAACTGCATTTTTCCATCTCAAAGATATATCTAAATTACGGCCTATGCTCTCAATGTCAAATGCAGAAATGTTAATCCATGCATTTATGACTTCAAGGTTAGATTATTGTAATGCTTTATTGGGTGGTTGTTCTGCATGCTTAGTAAACAAACTACAGCTAGTCCAAAATGCAGCAGCAAGAGTTCTGACTAGAACCAGGAAGTATGACCATATTAGCCCGGTCCTGTCATCGCTGCGCTGGCTCCCTATCAAACATCGTATAGATTTTAAAATATTGCTTATTACTTATAAAACCCTGAATGGTTTAGCACCTCAGTATTTGAATGAGCTCCTTTTACATTATACTCCTCTACGTCCGCTACGTTCTCAAAACTCTGGCAATTTGATAATACCTAGAATATCAAAATCAACTGCGGGCGGCAGGTCCTTTTCCTATTTGCCGCTCTGGAATAACTTACCTAACATTGTTCAGGAGGCAGACACACTCTTTTAGTTTAAATCTAGATTAAAGACCCATCTCTTTAACCTGGCATACACATAACATACTAATATGCTAAATATATCCAAATCTGCTAAATTAGGTAAACCGGAACCGGAAACACTTCACATAACACCCTATGTACTTGCTACATCATTAGAAGAATGGCATCTACGCTAATATTTGTCTGTTTCTCTCTTGTTCCGAGGTCACCGTGGCCACCAGATCCAGTCTGTATCCAGATCAGAGAGTCACTGCAGTCACCCGGATCCAGTACGTATCCAGAAATGATGGTGGATCAGCACCTAGAAAGGACCTCTACTGCCCTGAAAGACAGCGGAGACCAGGACAACTAGAGCCCCAGATACAGATCCCCTGTAAAGACCTTGTCTCAGAGGACCACCAGGACAAGACCACAGGAAACAGATGATGCTTCTGCAGAATCTGACTTTGCTGCAGCCTGGAATTGAACTACTGGTTCGTCTGGTCAGAGGAGAACTGGCCCCCCAACTGAGCCTGGTTTCTCCATTCTGTCACCGATGGAGTTTCGGTTCCTTGCCGCTGTCGCCTCTGGCTTGCTCAGTTGGGGTCACTTCATCTACAGCGATATCATTGACTTGATTGCAAATAAATGCACAGACACTATTTAACTGAACAGACATGACATAACTGAATTCAATGATGAACTGCCTTTAACTATCATTTTGCATTATTGACACACTGTTCCAAATGGATGTTGTATAAGTGCTTTGATGCAATGTATTTTGTTTAAAGCACTATATAAATAAAGGTGATTGATTGATTGATTGAATCAGTGAGCGCTTGTTTGCTAGAGCCGGCCAGAGCGCTGCATACTAAGTAGCCACGCTTCCCTCGGAGGGCGGGGGCAATAACAGAAGAAACAAAAGCCGGCTTATCCAGTATGGAAATACAGACAGACAATGAAACTGTCCTACTGCGTGCTAGAATCTCCGACAAACAACCTGATTTCAACCTCAGAATGTACGCTTTTAAATATACCAATGCTGCTATCTCAAACACGGAGAGGCTTCTTTGTGATATCAACTAACAGATTCTGCAAAATCACCAATTTTGAAAAAAAAAAGAAAACGTTTCTTTCTCATTTTGCTTGAAAGTTGTGCTGCCGACTTGTGTCACTGGTTTCCGTGACGGGTCACAAATATGATGGTAAACCCTCACAGTGATGTCAAACCCTCTACTGAGTCACTCATCTTTCATCCAAAATCGAACAATACTTTACTACAGTTTAGTACATCATCTTACAGTTCCTGATTTGCTACCGCTATTGCGAACACAAGAAGATAAGCGAGCTATAAAAGCAGGGAGAATAAACCAACACTTGGGCACTACCAAGCAATCTTCTGGACCCCCAAGACTTGTTGTGTCAAACCTCCATTCTATTGGTGCTGTGTTTTGTGCTGAGAAGTATCACTGTATCACATAATTTCTTAAGTCATAGAGAATGATTAAATTTTTTTGTGTACATTAAATATATTTTAACTAGGTTCTCCTCATTTCCAGGTTTAATAGAACATGAATCAATAAATAAACAAAATTATTTCTTTTAAATTATTTTTATCCATCACCATAAATCCTCTATGTAGCACAGTGTGATATGAATTGTGTTGCCACAGATGAGGAAAAAAAATGTGGGGAACAAAACTAACTTTCTACATAGAACTTCTAATGTAAATAATTAAAGAGAGAGGACATTGATAGTGTAAATGGAAGTGCATGACAGTAAGGACAAAAGTACATTTTAATTCATCATGTATTAAATTCTTTACAAAGACATTTTCACAGTTTACATTGGAAATATTGAGCCGTAATACCCAAGTGAGCAAGTCAGAAAGCGACAGTGGCAAGGGAAAACTCTCACTGGTGGATCATCATCAGCAGAGTGGTATAGGGGCAAACCTTGGGAGAAACCAGACTAAGCAGGGACTGGCCATCCTCCTTTGGCTGGCACATATCTAAATTTACTGTACATAGGCTAAATTTAATACAAGCCATCCATCCAATATTTTATAATTATGTTACATTTGTGGTTATGTATTTGTGTAATAACTTTGACTACTGACTGCCTGCATCAGTTTAGAGTTTTGCCAGTTTGAATTGATAGTTGACAATGGTTTTATTTTCACTGTAAGAAAGAGAAGCATAAAATCAATAAATTAAAGTCATCAAAGTTGATACTAATTTGATAAATAAGCACAACTTATATTATGCTGTACCTTTTTATTGGTTGTCTGCCTCTTCATAAAAACAGTTAATGGAGTGGAGAATCATGTAATGGATAAGGAGGAAGTTTCAAGTGTAGTGTATTGCAGAAATCTGAAAATACATTCATGGAACATTAACTGCTTGATAAAGTAAACAAGTTATTTTACAAGGGAGATGTGAAAAACGGACATCGTGTTGTTTTCATATGTATTACTTTATTCCAGAATATTTGTTTTCAGCAGCACTTGTATAGATTAAAAGTAGAAATGTTAGGCTTTCTATAGATATATCTCTTATGTCTCTTCGTTGAGTATTCACTGGGTTACAGTTCATTTCAATGACGCGTTTGTAAATGAAGATAGCGCAGGCAAAGGCTGCAGGCAGCACACCTTGTTTGTTATCTTTACTTTTTAAATGCACAAAGTTTTGTTATGTCTGTATACAAAAAAGTAGA
This sequence comes from Carassius auratus, assembly GCF_003368295.1. Lineage (NCBI taxonomy): Eukaryota > Metazoa > Chordata > Actinopteri > Cypriniformes > Cyprinidae > Carassius > Carassius auratus. The sequence continues at coordinate 16,539,458 of NC_039285.1, forward strand.
CCTTTTACAAATTAAATTAATGAATTGCTCTGATCTGTATGATCAAAACTGAAAGTGTAATTTAAGTTATTTTCGGGGTTATCAGGAGAAAATGCCTCATAACACGTTTACGCATTAATCGACTCCAGAGGGTTAAGAAGAAATGTTAAAGTTTTGAAGAGTGTCCGAACATCATAACAGTTGTTAATTTTGTTGTGGTAGTATGTTGTTTTAGCAGTGAAGACATCTGCAGAGAAGGAAGAGAGGAGAGACTGATACACACTGAGGTCAGTAGAGTTTCTTGATTTATGCCATTTCCTCTCTGCAGCCCTGAGTTCAGAGCAATGTTCATGGAGCACATCGGACAGCCAGGGGGCAGATGGGGTGGTGCTTGTTGGTCTAGACGACAGTGGTCAAAAGTTGTTCAAGCAAGAGGTTAGCGTGGAGCAAAGAGTGTCAGTAGCACTGTTCGTGTCCAGAGCTGAAAACTGAGAGAGTGAAGTAAGTGAGGATGAATCCATTGAAGATATGCGAGATGGAGAGAGTGAGGGTAGGTTCCGTTGAAAGGCTGCGTTGGAGTGTGTGCTGCTTCAGGAGTAAGTGCTAGGTTACCAGTAATGAGGAAGTGGTCTGGGGTGAGCAGTGGAGCAACTACAGAGTTGTCCACGGAGGAACAGTGTGTGTAGATGAGGTCCAGTTGGTTGCCTGATTTGTGAATCGCTGGAGTAGACACTCGCTTTAGATCAAATGAGGCAAGCAGATTGTTGAAGTCAGCAGCCTGGGATTTATCTAAGTGGATGTTGAAGTCACCAAGCAGTACTAGAGGAGTACCATCTTCAGGAAATTTTGATAGCAGCACATCCAACTCTTGCAAGAAGTTTCCCAATTGACCTGGGGGACGATAAATTTGTCATGGTCTTGTCATGATCCTGTCTCTCTCTCTTTTTCTCTCTCTGTCTCCCCCTGCTGGTTTATCCCCTCCTGTCTCCCTCGCTCTTCGCTTCTGTGTCACAGCTGTCTTCACTTCTCATTAAGATAATTTCCCCTCCACCTGGTTATCATCCTGCCTCGTTATTTGGGCTACTTCTACCCTCTCGTTCCCGTGTCTCTTTGTCAGATTGTTACTTCCGAATGAAGCCATTGCCTTTGGCGTCTACGTTAGCAATTGGTCTTGTCCTGTCCTGTCCTGTCTAGTCGGGGTTAAGTTAGTTTTCTGCTATCATTACCTGTACATCTCACCCATTGCACCCCACAGAACCTTACCTGCTGTTCTACGCCGCGACCGCCCCGCTCTGCGAGCTCCGATCCGCGGTTCTCCCCTGAGCCCGGTCAAGCCTCCGCCTCGCCAGCCTTCTGGTCGTTCCAGCCACAGAGGTTTCCTGTGTTATTTATACCCAGCCTTCGGGTCTTCCTTGGTTCTCATCTTTTGTACTCCTTAGTTGGATTTTCCTGTGGCTTTCCTTTGTTTAATTAAAGACTGTCATTTTGCCCTCGCATTTGAGTCCTCTCTCTTCAATACCCATCACAGAACAATCTGACCATATGATGGACTCAGCGAGTGGTAGCCCGTTCCAGACCGCCGTTGAGCACCAGGGCGTCCTCCTCGGGAGGCATGAGGAGGACATCTCCGCTACCCGACACGCCGTCGGTTCTTTGGCCGCCCAGATATCCGAGCTGTCCAGCCAGGTCCACAACCTCCGTCTCCAGCCTTCCGCCTCTTATTGTCCTCCTGGTCAGACGGAGCCTCAGATAAACAATCCTCCGGCCTATTCGGGTGAGCCAACCCAGTGCCGCGCTTTCCTTACCCAGTGCAAGGTGGTTTTCTCGCTCCAGCCCGTCACATATGCTAAGGAGAGGGCCAAGGTGGCTTTCGTTCTTTCACTCCTCCACGGGCGGGCTCGCGAATGGGGAACGGCCAACTGGGAGACTGAGGCAGAGTGCATCTCAAGCTTTGAGCGCTTCAAGGAGGAGATGATCCGGGTCTTCGACCGCTCCGCCTAAGGAGAGGAGGCTTCCCGTCGGCTTTCCACACTCCGGCAGGGAAGACGATCCGTGCCGGATTTCTCCGTTGAGTTCCGGACCCTCGCTACCACCTGTGGGTGGAACCAACCCGCTCTGACTGCTCGCTTCCTGGAGGGCTTGTCTCCAGAGGTGCGGGACGAGGTCCTCGTCCGTGAGATCCCCGCCCGGCTCGACGACCTTATCGACCTGGCCATCCGGGTGGAGAGATGGTTTGATCAGCGCCGTCGTGCTCATCGCCTAGAGGAGAGTCTCTTCTCGCCGCCTCGAGTCAACCCCTCCCACTCAGAACCGGAACCCATGCAGCTGGGTGGCCTGCGTATTTCACCTAAGGAGCGTCAGAGGAGGATCTCTAACCGCCTCTGCATGTACTGTGCTAGTGCCTCTCACTTTGTGTTTTCGTGTCCAGTAAAAGCCAACGCTCGCCAGTAGGAGGAGGGTTACTGGCGAGCGCTACCACTAAGACCATCCCTTCCACTTCCTGCACGACACTTCCAGCACATCTCCAGTGGGCGGGGTCGTCAGCCTCCTGTGCGGCCTTGATCGACTCTGGGGCCGAGGGAAACTTTGTGGATGAGAAGTGGGCGCTCCAACAAGGTATTCCGCTCACACCGCTAAGAGACTCCACCTCTTTATTTGCCCTTGATGGCAGCGCCCTACCTAGGGTACAGAAACAGACTATCCCATTAACTCTAACCGTTTCTGGCAACCATAAAGAGACAGTTTCCTTTTTTATTTTTCAGTCTCCTTTTACTCCTTTAGTACTGGGGCACCCTTGGTTAGAACTTCACAATCCACACATTGACTGGGCTAAGGGGTCTGTTTTGTCTTGGAAGTTGTCGTGTCATGTTAAGTGTTTAGCCTCGGCTGTTCCCCCCGTGTCTTCTGTTTCTGTGTTGCAGGAGGAGACGGGAGATCTGACTGGGGTACCGGAGGAGTAGCACGATTTGCGAGGGGTTTTCAGTCGTCCTCGAGCCATGTCTCTTCCGCCCCACCGTCCGTATGACTGCGCTATTGATCTCCGCCCGGGGACCACGCCCCCTCGGGGTAGGCTCTATTCTCTTTCTGCTCCAGAACGGGAGGCTTTAGAGAATTATTTATCTGAGTCTCTCAGCGCCGGCACAATCGTTCCGTCCTCGTCGCCTGCCGGCGCCGGATTCTTTTTTGTTAAAAAGAAAGACGGCTCTTTACGCCCATGCATAGATTATCGGGGGCTGAACGACATCACTGTTAAGAATCGTTACCCCCTGCCACTGATGTCCTCAGCCTTTGATATCCTGCAGGGGGCAAAAGTCTTTACCAAGCTCGACCTACGTAACGCTTACCATCTCGTACGCATTCGGGAGGGGGACGAGTGGAAGACCGCCTTTAACACGCCCCTCGGCCACTTCGAGTATAGGGTCCTTCCCTTCGGATTGGTTAACGCCCCCGCTGTCTTTCAAGCTCTGATCAATGACGTCCTTCGGGATATGCTCAATTTATTCGTTTTTGTCTATCTCGATGACATTTTGATTTTTTCGCCCTCTCTCCAGATTCACGTGCAGCACGTTCGCCGCATTCTCCAACGTTTGCTTGAGAATCGACTCATTGTTAAGGCCGAGAAGTGCTCCTTTCATGCTTCGTCTATAACGTTTTTAGGCTCCGTTATCTCAGCAGAGGGGATCAGTATGGACCCTACCAAGGTCCAGGCCGTGCTCGATTGGCCCGTCCCTGATTCTCGTGTCTCGCTACAGCGCTTTCTCGGTTTTGCAAATTTTTATCGCCGCTTTATACGCAACTTCAGTCAGGTGGCCGCGCCACTCACCGCCCTCACTTCGGTTAAATCTTGTTTAGGTTGGTCCGGTTCTGCGCAGGAGGCGTTTGACCGGCTTAAGACCCTTTTTACGTCCGCACCCATCCTCCGCACTCCAGATAGCTCAAGACAGTTTATCGTTGAGGTCGACGCCTCCGAGGTAGGGGTGGGAGCCGTTCTTTCCCAGCGGTCAGCGTCGGATAATAAGATACACCCTTGCGCGTACTTCTCCCACCGCCTCTCCCCCGCTGAACGTAATTATGATGTCGGGAATCGTGAGCTCCTCGCCATCCGCCTGGCATTGGGTGAGTGGCGGCAGTGGTTAGAGGGTTCCTCTGTTCCTTTTATTGTTTTGACGGATCATCGCAATTTAGAATACATTCGCTCCGCCAAGAGATTGAACTCGCGTCAGGCTCGTTGGGCCCTTTTCTTTACGTGTTTTGATTTTGTCATTTCATACCGTCCGGGCTCTAAGAACGGTAAACCAGACGCGTTGTCTCGACTCTTCGATCCCTCGATCGGCCGCACCCCCCGAGAGGAGATTATTCCTCCCGGTCGGGTGGTGGGGGCTACGATCTGGGGGATCGAGAGACAGGTTAAGCGCGCTCTCTCTCACGTCGCTACTCCCCGTAACTGCCCTAGGGGCAGCCTCTTTGTCCCAGTTCCCACACGATTTGCAGTTCTTCAATGGGCCCATTCCTCTAAACTAGCGGTTCATCCCGGTGCTCAAGGTACTATCGCATTTATCCGCCAGCGTTTCTGGTGGCCCTCTTAAGAACGTTATGCGCGCCGTTTTATCGCTGCCTGCTCTGTTTGTGCCCAGACCAAAGGGGGCAACTCTCCGCCTGCTGGTCTCCTCCGACCGCTACCTGTTCCCTCTCGCCCGTGGTCCCATATAGCTCTCGACTTTATCACCGGTCTTCCGCCCTCAGCCGGTAAGACTGTCAACCTGACGGTAGTCGACCGCTTCTCAAAATCGGCGCACTTCATTCCTCTTACCAAACTGCCCTCTGCTAAGGAAACGGCCCAGATTATGATTGATAATGTGTTTAAGTATCACGGGTTGCCCACCGACGTCGTGTCCGATAGGGGTCCGCAATTCGCCTCGCAGTTCTGGAAAGAATTTTGCCGTCTCATAGGTGCCACTGCTAGCCTTTCCTCGGGTTTTCACCCACAGACTAATGGCCAGGCCGAGCGAGCCAATCAGATTGTTGCCCGCATGCTCCGCAGTCTAGCCTTTCGCAATCCCTCGTCTTGGGCCGAACAGCTTTCCTGGGCTGAGTATGCTCATAATTCCCTCCCTTCCTCGGCCTCTGGTATCTCTCCCTTTCAGTGTTGCCTCGGCTATCAACCGCCCTTATTTTCATCCCAAGAGACCGATTCTCACTGCCCGTCCGTTCAGACCTTTTTCAGTTGCTGTAAGCGAACCTGGAAGAGGGTGAGATCCGCACTTTGTCGTTCTAAGAGACGCATGTGCGTGGCTGCTAATAGATCGCGTGTCAAAAGTCCTCGCTATGTCGCGGGTCAGAAGGTTTGGCTTTCTACATCTAATTTACCCCTCCAGTCTGACTCCCGTAAACTGGCCCCCCGCTTCATCGGGCCGTTCCGCATTATCAAGATCGTTAACCCTGTCGCCGTCAAATTCCGGTTGCCGCAGAATCTTCGTCGTGTTCACCCGGTGTTTCACGTCTCCTGCATTAAACCGGCCTCTCGCTCTTCCCCTCCCACGTCCTTCTCTGCCGTTCGTATCGAAGACTCCCCGGTCTACACCGTCCGCAGGATCATAGATAGGCGGCGTCGGGGTCGTGGACACCAATATTTAATCGATTGGGAGGGGTATGGTCCTGAGGAGAGGAGTTGGGTCTCCCCTAAGGATATCCTGGACCCCTCGCTCATTGATGATTTCCTCCGGTCTCGCCAGCATTTCCCCGCTGGAGCGCCGGGAGGCGCTCTTTGAGGAGAGGGTACTGTCATGGTCTTGTCATGATCCTGTCTCTATCTCTCTCTTTTTCTCTCTCTGTCTCCCCCTGCTGGTTTATCCCCTCCTGTCTCCCTCGCTCTTCGCTTCTGTGTCACAGCTGTCTTCACTTCTCATTAAGATAATTTCCCCTCCACCTGGTTCTCATCCTGCCTCGTTATTTGGGCTACTTCTACCCTCTCGTTCCCGTGTCTCTTTGTCAGATTGTTACTTCCGAATGAAGCCGTTGCCTTTGGCGTCTACGTTAGCAATTGGTCTTGTCCTGTCCTGTCCTGTCCTGTCTAGTCGGGGTTAAGTTAGTTTTCTGCTATCATTACCTGTACATCTCTGTGCTCACCCATTGCACCCCACAGAACCTTACCTGCTGTTCTACGCCGCGACCGCCCCGCTCTGCGAGCTCCGATCCCCGGTTCTCCCCTGAGCCCGGTCAAGCCTCCGCCTCGCCAGCCTTCTGGTCGTTCCAGCCACAGAGGTTTCCTGTGTTATTTATACCCAGCCTTCGGGTCTTCCTTGGTTCTCATCTTTTGTACTCCTTAGTTGGATTTTCCTGTGGCTTTCCTTTGTTTAATTAAAGACTGTCATTTTGCCCTCGCATTTGAGTCCTCTCTCTTCAATACCCATCACAAAATTACCACAAAATGGATTTTAACAAGCTGGGGTAAAGTAATTGCATGTGATTCAAATGAACCATTCCCTGTAGGTGATGGTTGAAGATCAAGTTTCCATTATTTGACATGCTTTACAGTCATAAATGCATTCAGTATAAATTTGAAACATATTTCCAAAAGAAAACCAATAAGAGCTTTATCAAAAAGTTGTAACATGTCTCTAGAAGAGACATAAGTCAAACTAATCACTAAGTAAAGATGTAAAAAAAAATGTCTATACGGCAAAAAATAATAATTATAAAATAAAATTAAACCTGTGTCCAGTGATTTTTTTGTTTTTTGGCAAATCTACTGTAGCTCCGCCCTCCATCGACACATAAAGTAAAATATGACACATGTGAATAATGGTTTCAATGGTGTAGGCAGTAATGTTTTGTGCACGGACAACTAGCTTGTAAAGCGATTGATTGGGTTAGAGTCTGGCTTTTGCCGAGATTGTTCTTCTCACTTTTCCCATCACATGTCACATTAGAATTTATTTTCAATAAAAAAATTAAAAAAATTATAAAAGTGCAAGTAAAGTGCCTAACGGGTGTTTAATAATGATACAACTATTTATAATTGTAATAAATATAATCATTTACAATCTGTTATTATTGCATCCTGTTAATGTATAACAATACTGAGGTGCAAATGTATCTGCCAGTATAAAGTATAACTAGCATCTAATTATTATTTACACTTAGCCTATTGCAAAGAACTGCTACTTTTACATGGTAAATAGAATATATCATGATTTTCACTGTACAATTTTTCTGTAAATTGCATCTAGAGCTACTTGCACTTAGCCTAATGTAAATAGGATCTATCACTAAAAAAGTATATGTTAATTCCACTTAGTGTAAATAGCCACTGATGTATTGGCAGATCATTTGTAAATTAAGATAAATGCACTTAAAATATTATTATTAATATTATTAGTTTATATATATTTTTTTGCCATGAGATACGATAAAATTATTAGTTCATTAATCTAACGTTCTGCCAGTTTTCACCTGTGATATTATAACAGTGATAATAATTACATTTGCATTGAGTCTGAAGTATGCAGATGGCTTTTTGGCGGAAGCTGTTGCCATGGTGAATCGTAATATCTGTGCTCCATTGATAATGGCTTTTTATAGTTGTGGTGCACGCGCTTCAGAGTCAGTCAATTTAGAATTGATTAAACCAACTCATTTCAGCTGTTCTGTAACCGAAAACTCATCTCCGGGTAAGTTAACTCAGAGTTCAAGTTTAAACTTGAAAAAAAAAAAGAGTTGGTTAAACCTCCTTAGTGAAACAGGCCCCTGAACGCCCCTTAACTCGCACGTGTCAGCGTTTACGAATAGATTAAATGAAATGGGACAAATTTAGTCTTGACAAACTATATATCATTATAAAGATCTAAGCCTCAAGCATCGACGACAGATCACTTTTTTCCAATGGAAAGCTTATAAAGACTGTATTTGCTACATTTGTGTAAGCAGTACACATCAAAACATGAACAATGGAAATGCTGTACATACCAGATTCGTCATAATAACAAGTCATAAACACATCCACAGCTGTAAATCCCGGTTTAGTTAGGAAGGTAAGGGTCCACTGAACCACAACTAATGGAGCACGTTTGGTCCAACGAAGCAACAACGTTGTAATATGGATCAATTCCTTTGTTGTTTACATTTCAGGTCTTCAGTGACAGAACTGTTTGTGTCCATTATGGAATAACTCATGGTCAGAAACTGCATCTTTGTAGTAAAAAACAGCATGGTTTTGCAGCGTACAGCTCGCTATTACTGTATGATCACGGCTATCAAAGCGTCTATATGAAGAGAGAGTAGATTATTAACTTTATGGCGCATTTTTGTTATTACCATCTCTATAAGTGACCATCAGCACTTATTTGCATTGTAATTTATTGTAAATGCTGCATTTCTAGCAATCTCAGGATTTTCTGAATACAAAGTTGTTATTTTTTTTTCTTTTTCTTCTTATTCTTATTTTTCTTACTCAAATTATTCTTTTTGTATTTTTCTAGTGCTCAAATAAATCAATTATATGATGTAAGTTTCTGTCTAGTGTTTTATAATTGAAAAAAAAAAAACTATGCAATGATATGTTTAATGACAAAATAGTTTGTAGAAGACAGTTGATACATTTTTTTTTATATTGGCTGGGGGTTGGGTTTAGACATAGTCTCATAAAAATATTTGCAGGAGCCTTATTTTTCATGATATCTTATTAAGATTTGAAATATAAACTCATGTATTTTTATATCAAATAAAAAAACATATTAGTGTGGTAAAAAAAAAAATCAAGGCACTTCAGTGTCATAACTTTTAGCACTTTCATCTGTGAGTCCCATAATGGGGGGTCAGGTTAACAGGTTAATAAAATCAGTTAAAACCTACACAAACTTGTTAAATGGGCTATATATATATATATATTTTTTTTAATACAATTTTCCTGTAAACCAAACCACAAAATCAATTTATTTCAGCCTACATTACATTAAAATTGGTTTAAAAAAATAAGGTAACTAAAATATTTATATTAGATTTAATACTTTTAGAGTTGTCCATATAATATTCTGCAGTTGCCAACATAAATATTTATTCAATTTCCAATTGAATGTGACGCATGTCATTTTAATCCTCTTGATTCACTTTCATATACAATAACACTTTTTAAGCTTGCATATTTTTCTTTCAGTTACTGTACTTGGACATGGCAGCAGTTACACCGGTCACATAAGGGCAGTGTTATGGGTTACTTGCACAACGTATCTGCTTTAAAACAAGGAAACTAATGACCATATTTTGAAGCTATGCTTCAAGAGAAACATACAGTTTCTCACAATAAGTGATGACCAGTAAGCTTTTTAAAAAAAATCTTTACTAAATATTTAATTGTCCTTTTTCATATACAGTACACCAGTGCAAAGTTGTGACCAAAGCTTCAGGCCCGGCATCATGAAAAAATGTGTTCTTCACCTATGAATCTAATGTTTCCAGTTTGTGTATGTGTACAACACTAATATAAAGAGCAACCAAGAAGAACTTCCCATTGCTGAAGTAAAAAAAAAAAAAAAAAAAAAATTTGACACCCAGTACCAGAGGGTATGTGTTAAAACCTTCCAAATACTCATTAATACTCACTAATTAAGCTCCAAATTTGTTTGCCCTTCATATTGCTGCAGAACTCTTGAGCATAGCAGTATATTTCCCCTCTCCCCCTTTCAGATCAACATCAGAGCATGGCTCATCAAGGAGTAAAGTAGCGGGCATAGCGTTGTGCACAATGACACTTTTCTCCTCAAATCAACTTTCGTGGTAGCTGACAACACCAGATCCACCTTACACCCTGGGCCACTGAAAGTGTTAACTTTGGTGTCTGGTATAATATCCACAACCTCTCACGCCGTCAATTTAAAGGTAGCATCTGCTTGGCCGCAACAAAAAACACCACATTCACCAAACTCTCATGTAATGATGACACGCATCCAGTACAACACACCACTTCTCAACACATCACTGGAGAAATTGTTGGCGCCACCATACTGTATCTAATCAATATCTGCCCAAGACAGCACATCTTCTTAGACATCTCAACATCTGCCACATATTAACTAAAATAAATGTACCACTTTCTATAAGGCCTCAGCATTACAAAATTACACCTAGGGTAACCCCACAGTTAAAACCGACAACGACATCAAAACCATAAATATTGAAAACTCATAAAATCAATAATTGACATGCTATCAAATGCAACCCAAGATCAAATAATTGATTCTCTGTTAACACTTCCCTCAATGCACGTCACCATCCACAACAAATTTATAATTTATCATCTTTCACCCTGTGACATCCAACATCCTGTAGACCATGTTCCAGAAATAGTTGTTACACCTACACAATTCTCTGCATTTTCACACACCACAGATAATTATATGTCTACAATGCTGAACTTTTGGTTCTTTAAGCCAATAAATGACAGCTGTACTGAATTTGCATACTGTTCTTATTTATTGAATCAATACTCCAATGTTTACACTCTTAACATTTGTATTTTGCAGTTTCAAATAAGTGGTATACACTAAACAATATTAAAACAAATGGTTTATGTGAGGTTTAAAATGTTATGCTTCCAATTTAAAACTCAGATATTTACAATGTCATATCTTTGGTGTATAGTTGTTTGTATGGCAAAAGTTCTTCCTTGACTTTTTATTTTTTAATTTTTAATAGCCTCTTGGCAGACAATTTGTCACCTTCAGAAACCGTTATTTGCATCCATTCAAGTCATTTACTGTCAACAAAGGGGGACTGGGGGAAAAGGGAAAGCATGATGCATTTCACCAGGCTTTCATTTTTTCATCTTGACGTGTCGCTTTTCATTTTTAGTGCATTACAATAATTCTACTGCATTTGTCGACTCATGTTAGTAATCTTATCCTGATTATAAGTTACATGTTAACCAGTTAACATACTGTTTCACTAGTTCACGCTTACATATAATTAGCTGTGGTATAGTATGCGTATTTGGCGTGCTGTCTATGGAAGGGCTCCGAGCTTGGGAATGGCCCGAACCTAGAGTACCCTCACTTCCCCGTCTATTCATAAAGTGAACTCAAAGTGAGGAGATGGGGTGGATGAGGGATGCTGATAAACTGTCAATGGATAGAGGTAAGTCAGCGATATTTATACTATGGGATGATTACTTGATTATGGTCCACCTGTGTCGATTAGTATCTGAAGCGCTCCTCCCGAATCTTGTTAATAAAAACATCATTTCACTAGTTCACACTTACATATAATTAGCTGAGGTATGGTATGCATATTTGGCGGGCTGTCCGGGGAACGGCTCCGAGCTCGGGAATGGCCCGAACCTAGAGTACCCCCCAAAAAGCAAATGTATAAGAGGACAGCCGCCAGTTTAAAGAACGAAAAAATAGGCCCTACTGGCTGCAGGTACTGAACTAGGTGATTGTTGGGGCCCAGTCGGTAGGGCTCGAGCCGATGCTTAACGGGAGCTTGTGGCATTGGAACGGTGAGCCCTACCGGTCGATGAGGAGGAGCAGCGTGGTTGTGGTGCCTTACCGGGAGGACCCGAGTTACCTCGACCGGAATAGGTCATGGTGTCGGCGTACGGGCCCTACTGGCTGATAGCCCCTGCTATCCAGTGGGCGAAGAGCCTAATGCTGACCGAGAGGGCCCATGAAGCCTCCGACAGGAGATTGAGACTCAGGATGACGGGCGAATGGGTCCCCTCGTTTTGGCAGATAAAAAGCTTTGGGCTGGCCGACAAGGAGGACTCTGGCGACATCTGAAGGGAGATCCCGACTCAAGGCATCGGATGGATGAGACTTGCTTGCGGCCGGAAAGCATAGGCCCGACCGGGAGAACTCTCGCCAGACGTCTGAAGGGAGCACACGCATCAGACGGGTAAGCCTCGCCGGACGGGGAGAGTGGAAAGGAAAACCCGACTGGGAGGACTCTCGCGGCATCCGATGGGGCATTAAACTCAGAACATCGAACGGGTAAGCCTCGCCAGGCGGGGTTAAAAGATTTGAGGATAGCTGAGAGAGTTTTGTTTTTCTTCTTTTTTTTTTTTTCAGGATTTGACGAGAGTTCGATACTCGTAGCATCGGACTGTTAAGCCTCGCCTACCGTCAAATGGAAAGGTAAGTTGCGTGGCCGAGAGACTCTTACCGACGTCCGAAGGGAGCACACGCATCGAACGGGTTTAGTCTCGCCGACCGTAGAGTGGAAAGGTAAAGGTTGTCTGTTCAGGAGGCTCTCGCCAGCGTCCTATGGGAGCACACGCATCGAATGGGTAAGCCTCGCTGACCATAGAAAAAGAAAAGGTAAGGTTGTCTAACCGGGAGGCTCTTGCCGGCGTCCGAAGGGAGCACACGCATCAAACGGATGTGGGACAGAAAAGGTAACATTAGGTGGCCAGGAGGCTCTTGCCAGCATCCAACAGGGACTTCCTGTTCCCGGAAACAACTGGGTGAGCCCTGCAGGCCATAGGATGGAAAAGGTAAGTTTGCGTGAGGCTCTCATCGACGTCTTATGGGAGTTACAACTCACGGCATGAGACAGGTAAGCCTTGATGACCGTAGGAATGAAGGAGGGTTTATTTGTGTGTTTGGTACTTGCGACATAGGACAGATTGCTTATTGAGTTGTCTGGCCAGGAGGCTCCCACCAGCGTCCGATGGGAGCACTCGCATCGAACGGGTAAGCCTCGCTGGCCAAGGATGGAAAAGGTCAGGTTGCCTAGCCAGGAGGCTCTGAACGACGTCCGATAGGAGCTTAGCTCCAAGAATCGAAAGGGTACACTTCTCTGGCTGAAGGATGGAAAAGGTTGTCTAGCCGGGAGGCTCTTACCTTCGTCCGACAGGAGCTTAGCTCCCGGAATCGAACGGTTAAGCCTCGCCTCGGAAAAGGTAAGGTTGTCTAGGCGGGATGCTCTCACCTATATCCAATGGGAGCCCCAACTCCATGCATTGGATGGGTAAACCTCTCCGTACGTAAGACAGAATGACAAAAAGGGTAGCCGGGGGCTTTCACCTACGTCCGAAGGGAGTGTGAGCTCCTGGCAACGAACGGGGTAAGCCTTGCTGGCCGCAGAATGGAAAGGTGAGGTTGTCTGGCCGGGAGGCTCCTGTCAGCATCCAATGGGAGCTTGAGCTCCTGGCATCGAAGAGAGAAGCCTTGCCGGCCATAGGATAGAAAAGGTAAGGTTATCTGGCCGGGAAGCTATGGCCGTCATCTGGTGTTTTTTTTAAATTTATTTTTAATTTTTTTTTATTTTGTGACAACGGATGGGTAGTCTCTCCAGCCATCAGAGGGAAAATTGAGATTGTTTTATCTGCGAAGCACCCGTTGGTGTTCGGCAAAAGCGTAACTTGCGGTATTGGATGGGTACATCTTGTCATCGGAGGGGAAATTTGTTTTAGCTGGGATGTACTCATTGGTGTTCGATAGGTAAGTGTCGCTGACTGACATATATATATATATATATATATATATATATATATATATATAAAATCGGGCTTTAATCGGGTAAGCTTCGCTGGTGGTCGGATGGAAAGTCCAAGATTGCTTAAGTGGGAAAGCATCTGACAGGAGTTTAATACGAGTAAGCTTTGCTGATAGTTGAACGGAGAAGGCAAAGTTTGGCTCAACCGGGAGCACTCTTGCAGCGCCTGACAGGGAGTTCGATACTAAGGATGATTTGGTTGTCTACGAGGGTAGACGCTGTGAGGCTTATTTGAATAATTGTTTAGCAAATCCAATGAGCTGCTTCCGATAACGAGTCAGAAAAATCTTGGTGCAGTCATTGTATTCGAAATTAAGCGTGCAAAAATAAATTGGATTTTGTGTGCCAGTGTACCCCAAACAGGTGCCATGAATCAGCGATGTGGTCATTGTCGAATCGTCATATTGTCAGCATGTGAGATTGATGGTACATATTGATGATATAATTGTGCGCGGGTGGAGTAAGAGAAAGATTCTTTATTCTTGTCTGAGCTTACTATTTGCCGTTTTAACCATGCAGGTGCACGAAAAGAGCCAATGGAATCACCAATAATGGAAAAATATACTTTCGGACGTACTGATAAACTGCCATTAAATATATAATACTATATTTAAAAACAGCTAGTTCATGTAGTCGGTACTACTGTCATCTCGCTTGTCCTTTGAATTGTTAAAATTTTTTACATTTCATTTTTTTTCTAAATATGGCACATATCGGATTACCTGTTAAAGTACGATGGAATACCTTATATCTGCAAACGATGTATGTCTATTTGAGCAGACACTGCTGCGGCAGTGGGGAGATACGTGAAAGGCTCCTGCGGGAGCAGACACTGCTGCGGCAGTGAGGAGGGACAGGAAAGGCTATTTGTTTCGGCTGCTGCAAGTTTAGTCTTGTAAGATGTACCGAAAGACCCCTTACCAGTCACCCCCCATTTTTGGCATGGAGACAGAAATTTCATACCCAAAATAAAAATGTTTCTGCTTATGATTCTTTCTGACTAGATACATGATCAACATTTGTCCACAAGCTAACACTTCGACGTTTACCGCTCAGAAATAGGAATTGTTTTCCTGATATAATTACTAAATAACTGTCACTGAAATTAAGTTTTATCGAAATATTGGTCAAAATCCAAAGTCTTTAGACTTTCAATTGATGCACGGTTTATCCAGATCAAGTAAGGAAGTGATGTTTTTCGTGCTGTGAAAGTGAAATGATAATAAACTGGGGCAGTTGGCGATGCTTGCAAACAAATGGGTTAATAGCAGTTATGTGCTATTCGCTTCCAAGTGGTTTCTTAAGATATTTACTTGCCAGTTTTTTCATATTACGGTCCTTAAAAGGCGACAGTAATTTTACTCACACTTGCTATCCTGCGTCAAAGCACGAGGGCAGATGCGTTTTAGATGAATTTTAAAGTGATCACGCCAGTGAATGGTGAAATAGGTCCCTAAATGATTTGGTCCTATCAGAAAACTTGCATGGAAATTAAAATTAAAAATTTAATTAAGCAATCCACACTCCAGATCAGCAGGTGGCGGTAATGCATCTTTACGCTGGTTTGCCAAAACCCCCATAAAACAAGAGTAGAAGACGGAACTGCATCATGACGTCGTTTAACAAACTTTAGCCGCGAACCTGCTTTTAGATGCAACACTTTAGATGCCGACTGGTGTAAAAATACAATGAAGAAAAATAAGAACCTGCTTTTAGCGCCTTCGCCTGGAAATGTATTGGTTAACGTTGTGCGGTCTGACGATGACGCTTAATGCTTAATGCTTAATGCACGGAAATTGTGGCTGTGATAAGGTGACAGACGAAGCGAACCAGCATGCTGATAAACCGTCAATGGATAGAGGTAAGTCAGCAATATTTATACTATGGGATTGATTACTTGATTATGGTCCACCTGTGTCGATTAGGCTAAGTATCTGACGCGCTCAGCGCATTTGCTGCTTTGTTCACATTAATGAGAAAATCTATCCAAACTTTTACACAGCAAATGTGCAGCGCAGTGTTGTAAAACTTAACTGGTCGATGGAAAATAAGATAATATATGCATTCTAAAAATCTAAATGATTCTGATAATAATTATTCACATATTTTGAAGAGCCCAAGATAACAATACCAATAGCCAATTCAACAATATATTTTGAAAATCCATTACCGACCCATATGTTGATCACTTTATTTTCTCTTTTCCCACTTCTCTGCAGTATGTACTAGTTTTATAGTGCTACCTCTGACATATAGGGAACATCTTGGTTACTTAAATAAAGTCTCCATTCCCTCCATCAGGCTTATGTCCCCATGCCGCAACCTTGAACCACTCACTAATGCCTGGACATGTTCTCAGTGTAAAACCTAAGTGAGTGGATGCATGCTGTCCCATTATATTCCAGTATGTACGGGAGTGGCTTAACATGCAAATTCCACTAGACCATTTTTATTGGTATTTTCTCTTTAAGTGGGAGGCGATTGGGGCTTTTGGTGATTTAGACCCTTAATGTCTCCACAACATAACGTCTCCGTTCCCTCCATCAGGGAATGAGGGTTACGTGCGTAACAGAGACATTATAGTCACAGTGACTTTACTGTGACTTTATTTATGCAAAACATCTCTATTTTCTATATAATGACACGCATACACACAAATGTAATCATTCCAATCATTATTGAAAATTATAGCGTGAATGATGCTTGCCAATGTGAAAGTTGCCACCACAATGCTAGATTGTTTTAACATTAACTGATCCTGGCAGTGTAATAATTGAGGCTTTTTTTCATATCACTTACCTGGGCTAAGACATAGAGTCACTAGTAATAATGATGTGTGCCTTAGCAAACTACATAACAAAGAATGCAGCATTATTTCAAATAGGACATTTCCTAACCTTCACCGGAGCACCTTTCTTCAAAGGACCAGCTAATGGATTCCTCATGGATCACATGTTTCATACAGGCCACTTGTGAATATCAGCCTTTCAAAACATGGGAAGATGAGGAATTTTAATCTCAAACCAATAATGTGCTGTCAAATGAAACATTTCTTATTTTGCCAGGTGTGGGTTTTGACTTATAGTTTAAAATGTATTTATTTATTTTTTTTTCCTTGAATTTGTGAATTGGTTTGCTGAATGAAATCAAAATGTTCCAGTGTATTCTTTAGTGAGGAGACAGACTTGCCATCTACAAAAAGTCAGAGCCCATTTTCTGACAAAGCTTTGAAGAAATAGATAAAAAAATACAAATTTTCCTCCTATTCTTCTAAGACAAAATAAAGCTAGTATATCCACATAAATTTAATAGCACAATACTGTACATTTAAAAAGTGACAAAATTGAGATTTAAATTATGTAAAACATATGTCCATGGTTCTGAGAGTTATGAAAGAGCAGCCAATAATCTTCCTCTGTGGAAACAGAGTATCAGATAAAGTAATGTTACACCTTGGTCTGAAGGAGTAAATGGGGCTTAAACTATTCAAATCTGACTGTCACATTTCACACTAGAAGAAGACACCATTTGCCCAGGATATTGACAGATATCTTGAAATTCATCCTATCATGACATAAATGCATTGTATGGTGAGAGTATGTATGTGTATATTAGTACATCATATGACAGAAATACAGAGCAAATATGTTGGGATAGTAAAGTGGCAATGAAATAGAGGGTGAAGCAGAAAGAAAGAGAGTAGGAGGTACTGCACTAATGACTTCACAGCCTATTAGCCACTTAGTCTGATATGCTACCCCTCATTGCTCTCCCCACACAGCTATGCATTAACACACAAATCCATCCATTTACTCAGACCTGTCCTCTAGCCCAAAAACTGCACTCATTCTCATCCGGTGTGAGTGAGTGTGTTTGAAAGAACATAACTGTCATCTGCCAAATATCTCCATGGCATAGAATGTTGTGTTTGATTTGATGACAGTTAACAGTATTGGGAATATTATGATAAATTAATTACGAAATGAAATTAACAAATCAATCCAATTAAACACTGAATTCAGAGTTCCATATTACAAGGATTTTAGGAACAGAGACAGATGCAATTTTATATGAAAATTTGGCTATTTAGGCAATAAATCAATTTGTTACACAAACACTTACACTATTGGGGGAAGAGGGCACAACAGGAGACCCTTCAGATTGTGCAATGGTAATGGCCCTGTGTTTATTAGGTGTCTGTATCTAGCCTAATCTGAACAAAAAGAAGCAAAACCACACCACTGATTTACCAGAATGTTCTGTCCCAAAGCCACTGGAAAATCCATGGTCTTGTCCAAACAATAGCTGCTACTGGCCACTAGCTATCATCACAGTCCCTCACACATACTATTAAAACTACTGACGATAAGCCATTTAGAGAAAGATCTCATCGCTTGCCACCTGCAAATCTCGAAGCGCTCAGACAGCACCTGTCAGGACTAAAAGGAACTGGCATAATCACTGAGTCACACAGTCAGTATGCATTCCCTATAGTGGTTGTACGAAAGAAAAATGGGAAGATCCACATGTGTGCGGACTACCATACGCTAAACAGATGCACTATCCCTGATCAGTACACAGTGCCCAGGATTGAGGAGGCACTTGGTTGTCTAAATTGAAGGAAATGGTTCAGTGTCCTAGATCTTAGAAGTGGATACTGCCAAGTGCCCATGGGTGAGTCGGACAAAGAAAAGACTGCTTTCATCTGTCCACTTAGTTTTTACCAATTCGACAAGATGCCACAAGGAGTGTCAGGTGCTCCTGCAACTTTTCAGTGAATTATGGAAAAAAACTGTAGGTGACATGAATTTGTTATCCCTCCATCACTTCAGTCCACAATACACGCCGTGTCAGGTGTCACCATGGTATAATTTATGGCTTCGCGCATGCGCAGTGAGGGAAACGCGGAAAATCAGTTCGTAGCCCTGCTTCAATAGTGCGATACCTCACGAGAGGCGACCAAAATTTCTGACATGTCAGAAATCCATCTGACCAACCGATTGCCGGTCGGGAGAGGCTTATCGCCTCTCGTTTCCCCTTGTACACTGCACGAACAACGACGCACGAAAATGCTGAAATTCGGCCCGACCCAAAAAGAGTCGCACGAGTCAGAATTCGGCTCAAAATCGGATGAAAATCGCACAGTGTATGCCCGGCCTTAGGAAGCTTAGGAAGCTTCTTCTAGATTTACTTATGACACACCAGGTAGTTTCCCCTACAGTTAAATATGTTTCTTGTTTATACAAGTGGATAAGCTATCCTTTCATGCCTTAGTTTGGCATTTATCTTACATTATTACCTACCAAGCCATGAGGGCATGTCTTTATTTTGGTGGGGGGAGAATGTAGTAACCTAATTATTCATTAAATCAGGACATTTTGTGTTTTTTCTTTTATTCACAAGAATGTATTTAATTTCATTATAATGATGCATTAAGGCATTTAACGTATTTCATTAAGTGATAAGTAATTAATTTCAGTTTTATTATAAAAGTTAAATTATGCATTTGCATATCGTTAAAAATGTTTTATAAATATGTAGAGAAATGTATAGGTTGTTTATAAGTTAAAAAAACAACAACATATATTTAATTTGTTACTATTCCATGATGCTTTGAGTGTATTATGAAAAAAAAAAAAAAATGGAAGCGTTGAAAAAGAAAAAAAGGTAGATAAGCGCGGAGGACTGAACAGGTCATGCCAATGTGTCTGAGGGAAATGGTAAAAAGTGCTAAGAGCCACTTTTCAGCAAGTCTGGAAAACTGATCCTTGCTTCAGTGGGCCTCCGAAGATATCGCGGACAACTCGCGTTGCGAGGCAGTGAGTTGAACTCTGTTTCCAACGATGGAGCTGAGAGAGCTGAGCTAGGCTAAAGTTAAAGCTAACTCCATTCTGTCTGTGCTGATTACCTCACCGAGAGTCGCAAGCAAGCAGACGGTGTTGCCGCCAGAGATTCATCACTCACCTGCGGTGAGGACGACAAGGGGGATTCCATGTGCATACGTTCTGTGTTCCTTGGGTCGTGATGACAGGGATTTTTTTTCGGACTGGTAGGATTATTGTTGAGGTGTTTTCAAATGGATATGAGCTCCAATGCACCAACATAAAACATTAAGTACACTCAGGTTGATTTTATGTGATTAACAAATCTAAGGGTTTAAAATATTATTTCACATTTGAACAGGGAAATTGTATGACCTGTATTTTCATTTAATTAATACAAAACACAAAACGCATTTATTGTGTGGGTGTGTTATCCTTTCAGCATTGTAAAATATATTCACCAGTTACGTGGTAACCAAAAGGTATATATTTTGAGTCATTTCATTAATATTATTTCTGGGAAACCTCTAGTGTTTTAAAGGTGAGAATCATATTTAACCCTAGACCTAGTTTTATACATTGCAATGTATCTTTTGCCAGTTTGTTATTTCGAGTTTAAATGGGGCAAAAACTAAATAGTTATTCCCTTAACATAATGAGCCAGATGGTAAAAGGGTTACACTTGAGGAAAGCTTCTGTTAAAGTTTAAACCCGCAGTGATACGTTAATTGTAATTTTTGGGCTAATTAAGACAATCAAGTTGAAACTACAAAATCTCTTTAAGTCAAATAGGAATAGGCTTTAAATGTGATCTCCCAGTACCATTCTTTTCTGTATAATTTAAGCATTTTAATATGTAGACCTTTCAAGATTTCTGGGTAATGCTGGACTGCATTTCTTCTTCTTATTTTTTTCTCTTTTCTACAAGGGCCTCCAAAGATTTGTAAGGTTTGTCCCAGGACCCTCAGCATATAGCACAAGATAAGGCAACAAAAGCCATTTTTGATGTAAAAACCAAAAACCAAACAAGTTTCCAACTTTTATTCAGCCTAAAACCTCTTAACTATTAAAGAAAGGGGTCTGCCACTAGGGGCATTAGGAGAATGTGACTTTCCTAATTTCAGTCCGGAATTAGTAAAAAAGAGAGATCAAGTCTTTGAGAGAGCTGAAAAAGTCAAATCACACACAGGGACTACATGTATTGTAAAATGAAATCAGATCTACAGAGGTTCATAAATCATGTCAGAAAGTGAATGTTTGAGATGACCTTGTCATCTTTAATTCCATGGAGTATTCAGCCCTGGAGATGGGAAAGAGGTAGAGAAGCACAAGGAAACAGAGAGAGGTTAGTTCTGAAAAAGTAATTTGCTTTAAAATATGAAATATGTAATGTTTGAATGTTACAATTCTATCTCCTATTCTAGTTTGATGGGTCATGTACAGTAAGCAATGCATTTGAAGTTTGATTGCCTTAATATTGCAAATACAGTGAATCAGTGGAACTCATGTCAACATCAGGCTCAACCATAGCATAAGTGAGGAGCAAAACTACATTTTTGTTTGGGAATCCTGTATGTACTCACACACACACACACACACACACACACAAACATATATACTGTACATATATATGGGTGGGACGGTACACAGATGCCACAGTTTCGTATGTACCTCGGCTCGGGGTCACGGTTCAAAACTATTTCGGTACAACAGAAAAAGTAAATAAATCTACTATGCTCAGTTTCTTTTCATTTATTTTGAACAGAACAAAAACCAGTCAATATCTGGGATGACCACAATTTGCCTCAGTGCAACACATCTTTGCATAGAGTTGATCAGGTTGTTGATTGTGGCCTGTGGAATGTTGGTCCACTCCTCTTCAATGGCTGTGTGAAGTTGCTGGATATTGGCAGGAACTGTAAAATGCTGTTGTATATGCCAATCTAGCACATCTCAAATATGCTCAATGGGTTACATGTCCAGTGAGTATGCTGGCCATGCAAGAACTGGGATGTTTTCAGCTTCCAGGTATTGTGTACAGATCCTTCCAACATGGGGCCATGCATTATCATGCTGCAACATGAGGTGATGGTCGTGGATGAATGGCACAACAATTGGCCTCAGGATCTCGTCACGATATCCCTGTGCATTAAGAATGCCATTCATAAATGCACCTGTGTTCGTTGTCCATAACATATGCCTGCCCATACCATAACCCCACTGCCACCATGGGCCACTCGATCCACAACATTAAAATCTTACCCACACGATGCCATACAAACTGTCTGCCATCTGCCCTGTACAGTGAAAACCGGGATTCATCCCTGAAGAGAACACCTCTCCAAAGTGCCAGATGCCATCGAATATGAGGATTTGCTCACTCAAGTCAGTTACTACAACAAACTGCAGTCAGGTCGAGACCCTGATGAGGACGATGAGCATGCAGATGAGATTCCATGAGATGGTTACTGACAGTTTGTGCAAAAATTCTTTGGTTATGCAAACCAATTGTTGAAGCAGCTGTCCGGTAGGTTGGTCTTGGAGGTGAAGATGCTGGATGTGGAGGTCCTGGGCTGGAGTGGTTACACATGGTCTGCGGTTGTGAGGCCAGTTGGATGTACTGCCAAATTCTCTGAAACGCCTTTGGAGATGGCTTATGGTAGAGAAATTAGCATTCAATTCACAGGCAAAGAGCTCTGGTGAACAATCCTGCAGTCATCATGTCATTTGCACGCTCCCTCAAAACTTGCGACATCTGTGGCTAGGCCTGTCGCGATAGTCGATAAATCAATTAATCGCACAATAAAAAAAATGAGCTCGATAATATTTTCGGCCGCGATGTAACATGTAACATGTCATGATGTGGGTTTAGTCTGGAGCACAGTCTGTGGACAGCCCACGGTAAAAAAAAAATCCCTCTCCGATGGCACAGATGTAATAAAGAGATAACTTCTCGCTAGAGTGGCCAGCTTTGAGAAGTGCCTTTTTATTTGCTTGTGGATGTTTGCGTCGCAAGTGAAACAGCATTGTACTTGCTCTACTGCTTTATTTTAACACAACGTAGCATATTTTGCAAGTAACTTCGTTGCCCTTTCTGTCAAAATGGGAGTGTCCTTTTATTGTTGTCAGCATAAGGCATACCTGTCCAATAATAATGCTGTTTAATCAGTATCTTTGATATGGCACACCTGTGAGGTGGATGGATTATCTTGGCAAAGGACAAGTGCTCACAATAGGACTTTTGTGTACATAGAAAAAGTCTTAGATCTTTGAGTTCAGCTCATGAAAGATGGGGGCAGAGACAAAAGTGTTGCATTTATAATTTTGTTCAGTAAATAATCTCCAGTACATATATACATACAATGAATAAATTCTTGAAATATATTTGATTTAGTTTACAGATAAACAAGCAAAAAATAATATAATTGATGTATCAAAATATATTCATAGAAAGTTTACTGGAAGGACAAAGCGTGGTAGGAAAAAGTGCAGAAGCAACAGGGATGACCACAGCCTTGGGAAAATTGTCAGGAAAAGCTGATTCAAGAACTTGGGAGAGCTTCACAAGGAGTGGACTAAAGCCGAAGTCAGTGCATCAAGAGTCACCACACTCAGACATCTTCAGGAAAAGGGCTACAGCTGTTACATTCCTAGAACCAAGCCACTCCTGAACCAGAAACCCCCCCCCCCCCCCCCAAAAAAAAACGTCAGAAGCATTTCTGGTAAGGAGAAAAATAACTGGACTATTGCTCAGTGGTCACAGTCCTCTTTTCAGATGAAATTTAATTTAGCATTTCATTTGGAAATCAAGTTCTGGAGAGGAAGACTGGAAAAGCAAATAATCCAAGCGGCTTGAAGTCAAGTGTGAAGTTTCTGAAGTCAGTGATGATTTGGGATGCTGTGACGTCTACTGGTGTTGCTCCATTGTGTTTTATCAAGTCCAAAGTCAATGCAGCCATCTACCAGGAGATTTTGGAACACTTTAAGCTTTGGCAAGCTTTATGGAGATGCTGATTTCAGTTTGCAGCAGGACTTTAGCACCCGTCCACAGGGCCAAAACCACTACCAAGTGGTTTGATGACCATGATATTGCTGTGCTTGATTGTCCAGGCAACTCACCTGACTTGAAGCTCACAGAGAATCTATGGACTATTGTGAAGAGGAAGATAAGTAACATCTGGCAAAGAATACAGAGGAGCTGAATGGAGCATGTTGCTTGGTCCGCTATCCAAGCAACATGAGCTTCAATAAGCCTCAGAAGTGCCACAGGCTGATCGCCTCCATGCCACACCAGATTGAAGCAGTAATTTGTGCAAAAGGAGCCCCAACCAAGTATTGAAGTAACAGAGCATAATTAAACCTGCTTTTGAGATCTTTAACATTTCTGTTTTGTAAATCTATTTTTGACTGATATTTGAGAAAATATAAAAAACATTTGAGATACTGAATTTTTTATTTTCCTAATCTGTAATTCAAAACCATAAGAATAAAAAAAAAAAAAAAAAAAAAAAAAAAACTCTTGAAATATTTAAGTTTGTGTACAATGAATCTAGAACATAAGAAAGTTTGGTTTTTTAAATTAAATTACAAATAATAAAATAACTTTTTGATGATTTTCAATTTTATTTAGATCCACCTGTATACTCCTTTGCCAGTCTGAGAGAGAAGCATTCAGAATCAGCACATTCACTGTCTAGTGGGCTTTGTTTTCAAGTGCGCAACTCACAACATATGCTGTTCTTCTGCTGGCGGCCAGTTATCAAATAGCGTTGCATTGCTGTGGGTTCCCCCTTTTGGACTGTGGTGGATTTGCCTGTATTCATTGTAAGGCATCATCCAACGAACCGAGATGTGATGATTCAGTACTAATACATGTATCGTTCCACGAAATGGCATTTTACAGTTCACATACTGTATATTATGTGTAGAATTTATTGTTTTTACATTGGGTGCCTTTCATGTTTTGTACTAATTTAAAAATTCTGCTAATCACTTACAAAGAATTGAATCGCAGTTCTTCTATACAGTTCAATGCAATATTTTATCTAACTTTAATGGTCATTATGATCCCAATATCATGTTATGTTTGTAGTTCCTAGATACTGTACATATCAAAATAGAGGTAGTTCATTTTCTTACCTGGCTTTTAAACTATGGAATGTGTTTTAGTGCGGTCTGAGATTCAAACACACTCTCTCAATTTAAAATCAAGACTAAAGACTAAAGTCATACATGAACCTAATTATCTTAATCATGCCTTAAAGTTCATGGTTATGCGATGTTATGCTATGCTATGCTGAAAACACCTCTCATATTACACAATTATGCTTTAAATCAATTAAACCACATCTATCAGAGTCTAATAGCTCCAGCTCTGTCTCAGTGTAATGTCGCATCTACAAAATGTGACCTTTGCCCTGTAACCAGAGAGCTGCATTTCAGTGATTCAATGTCTTTATAATCTTCCACAAAAAAGTGCCCCTCTCCCAGAACTGAACTATATGAACCAGAGGAGGAGCCAGAGGGGAACCCAACTAAAAGTTAGAAGTAGTGAATTTAGGATAAAGGGTTGCCAGTGGCAAACATCAATGCCTTGCATATTATGCGAGCAGCTATTTGTAGTCAGTGCAAATTGATGAACCGATGTGTGACATGCACTCTTCGTGGCTTGTTAAATATTACTTTTTCTGACGTTTTTTTTTTTAATGTCTTTCTCATTATTTGGACTGGCAAAAGTTATCGTACATTTAACATAGACTGAATTAAAACATGTCTGTTTGCATATTGCATGAATTCACACTGAATACAAAAATGTAAATAGTAACCTTCTGTTCCATACTTAACAGTAATCAGTAAAGCAAAAAATAATAATAAATAAATTATATATATCAAAAAAAATTACACATTAGTTAATCGTTTGGTGGCATTTTTTAAGAAAACAAAAGATGTGTGTGTGTTTATGTGACTGACCACTCCAGATGATTGAAATGTGTGGATGTTTGTTTGCTTGCCTGTGTTGTTTAGAACTTCATCAGCATAGAGGGATAATGTAAACATGTTCAGGGAGTCAGTCCTGTCTAATATGCCTGATAAAAACCTTGCTGTGTTCACATGCCAAACATCACACACTTGACAAGCAGTCCCCGTGAGAGAGAGATAGCTGTCAAACCAGGGTTATGTCCTCACTTTCAAACACTGCATGCAAAGTAAAGTTAAAATAAAGAACAGATGAAGAGTTGCACAGCATGTCTTCTTTGATGGTGCTTATAACTCATCTGTTGAGACTTAGGAAAAAAAAACGTATTAGTGCCTATATTCTATGTTAAAATCTCAGACCAGAATGTTAAACACTACTGATATTTTAGAAAAACATGTCACCGAATTACACAGAACAATGAAAGCTAATTATATAACAGGTTCAACTAATTTTGTGTTATGTTTCTAATTAGATTTCTTGGGGCAAAAGGGAAGTTTTAAAGCACCAGCACTCAGTACAAAGTAAGATGTCAGTACATTTATTTACAATAAAAGGACATATGGTGCAAAAAGGTCTAAGCAAACAATTTCAACACAAGAGAAGCATCTCTTTAGGAGGGGTTAAAACAAAAATAGCAAAAAAAAGATTACTAAAGAAAGAAATCTAGCTTACCTTCAAAGGATAAAAATAAATACAAAATAAACACCACCATTTTTACCTGATTTCATAATTAGCAAGAACAGCAGAAAACGAGGACAAATGAAAATGGCACCCAACTCCCTGCTAGTGATGTTAGGTTCTTGAACAAATAGTTCTTTTGAGATTGTTCTCAGGATGTAACCGCGAGCCGGTACACAAATCGAACTTTAGTTTGGGGTTGATGATGCAGGATACACAGCTGAAGTAGCATGTATAACCCAAAAAGAACCAATTTAGCTGGTTCAGTCAACTATCGAAGTTTGCCGAGGATTACAGAGGACTCAAAAAGAACTGAAAAGCCCTGGCAAAGTTTGCTGAAGATTGCCGAAGATTACTGACGATTTTTATGATGGAGTTGAAAATACCATGCAAGCCTGAGGCACATACTGCTTATGACTGTTATTAATTTACATTTTATTAAAACCTGCAAAAACCTTTGTAGAGTAATGTAAATACATTTTAAAATAGTTTATTGTGCACGCTTATATTTAAAGTTGCTTAGGCAAAATCATGGAGTTTATAAGACTGGTTTATTAATTCTTTATTCTGTAGACAAGTGTCAGGGACCGGGCAGACCCGGTCCTAGCCAATCATCAACGCTCACACTCCCCTGAGTACTAATCACCAGCACCTGATCTCCATTACCCCGGCACTATATAACACTCTATAACAGTTTCCTTGATCTCACAATGGTATTAGTTAGAACTCTGTTTTTATAGGGTGGAATCACTAACTAGGTTTCAATACGACCTTCACAAGTCTGTAATATTTAAAAAATAATAATAAAAAATAAAAAAAATCAATAAATAAATACTTTTCATTAATTTGCATATTCTTTTATCTTTTTAGACACTTTCATTGACACGCACAGAAATCGTAGATGTTTTTACCCTCAAAAACCAACTGCATTGAAATATAAGTCTTATCTGTTTATGGGTGACGGTGATGAAAACGTTGATGATGACAAAGACAATAATCCTGAAAGTCCATTCACCACACTCTAATCCATGAATGTCCACGGTGTACATCCCAAAGTTTCCACGTGCAAACCTTTGTGTTGATATCGAATCACAGTTAACCCAAGTCTTCAAAATCACTAGTGTGGCACAATTTGGTTTCAGGATCCACAGCAGTATTTCATATTGCCTCTACATTCACTTCATTGACATGTTTCAGACAGGCATGTAAAAGTGAAAGATGTCTCCCACAGAATGTGGAGTACTTCTACAAAAAGAATCACATTAAAAAGTTATATATAACTACATAAATAACAGTCAACATTTAAGTCAATATAATGAAACAATGCTTACTTCAGTTTGAGCATGAAACTATAAGTTTCCCAATCAGGAACAATGATTGTTTGGAGCCATAAGCCATGCTTACTCCTCCATTACCAATCTACTACTTCTACTCTCTACACCAGTTTTATACATCAGAGTAGTACTCCTTGTTGCCCCCTCATGATGAGTAGTAGAGGTACAACGTAAAAAAAAACACGTTAACAGGTTTGACTGTTACAACTCACCCATGCACCAGTTCACCGTCAAGCCTCCACAGAACCCGCATCAAAGATTACACTTACTTACCTCTCACGAACCCTTGTTTAAGTAAAGACTTTGTGTTGAATTCAACTACCTCTGTCTCCCGAGCACTATCCTGACAACATGTAGAACATATTCGCATTTGTGCATCAGTGTCTGCAATGTGTGCTGTAGGTGTGAAACTTTTTGGAACCTTGTAGGTTGTAGGTTAGTCAATATTTGTCAGTCATATCTGACATAAAGGGTTAAATGCTCGTTTTCACTCAATATCCTGTTAATCTTGAGTACCTAAAGAGTAATACTGCATCCTTCATAACTCCAAAAAGTCTTTATTTTTATTATATTTATAAGACAAAGATAGTCTGTACCGATTTTTCCCGGAAAAACAGGAACGCCTAGAGGCGTGACGTGTGGGCGGAGCTAAAGAATGACGAGCGCGAGTAGGCTTTTGCGTTGAGAGCGTTTGGAAGCTGTGACACAGATCCAGAGGCTGAAATTTAACAAGAGCAGCATCAGCAAAGGCGTCTCTATGTGGTATGTACTGAAACTGTATATATTTGCTTAGCGATTTTGGAAAATGTAAAAAACATAAAGTTCCACTTTACGTCATCTTTTTTTTTTTTTTTAAGCTGTACATGTGGAAAGTGCAGTTTGATGACAACATCGCATGTTGTTTACTTGATGTGCTTACGCGCTGATAGCCAAGTTAACAACACAGAGATATTTGAAGCAGTTTTACTCACCGCATGTGGTTCCAACACACGATCGTGACCCTTTTTCGTTGGGACTGCATTATCCTTAAGAAATAAACGATGTGCAAATCCGGCGTCAAACTGGGCCTTGTTTGTAAAACAAGCATCTTCGAAATGCAGGGAACAAACAAAAACACTTGCACAACTCCGTTGATGCTCTGTAAAAATAAACTCCATCCACTGGTCTCTTAATGCTGTTTCTTTTTGGTAATCTGTGCAGGGTTGTCTTGCCCTGGCAACCAAAAACACACTTCTTTTGTGACTTTTCGCGACGCTCTCGCTCTGATAAGTGATTGTCTCAGCCTCTCAGTGCTCTGCTATACGGGAGCGCGCGCTCTTCCGGCAGAAGTGCCTTAGGACCCATATAAGGAAATTCTGCTCCATTTAACGTCACACAGACCCATACTAGAAAAAAACTTTCCGAAACTTGTGACAAATCGGAAGAGGTTTTTTTGGAACAAAAATACTCCTTCAAACGTACAACTTAATTTTTTAAACTTTGTCCATGTTTAGCATGGGAACCCAACTATTTAACAGTGTAAAAAATTCTGTATGCATGAAATAGCATTTCACCCCCCTTTAAGGCTTAATACAGAAGGCTGCACTCTACGTCCATAATACACAAACAAGAGCAACACTGTGGGACTGGCAACATCGCAACACACTCATTCCCTTGGGAGAAGGAAAATCTCACCGGCTTACTTGCTTGATCTTCTTATATACTGGTTCCTTTTGACACTGACGTGGAGCGTTTCGTAGGTCCAATAACCTAGAGAGGAGCACAGAAAATAGGACAAGACATAACAAAACTCCCAGAAGGCTGTTGGGTCCACTGGCAACATATCATGAAAGACCCACAACATGTTAATAAAACAAAAATTCATACATCCTGTACTGTGACTGTACGAAAGCCTGTCTTAGGAACCAGAGTTTGTTATTAACATGGACTGATTTACTGTGTGACACACAAAGGACAGTTTGGTGAACGCTCATCTCTGCACAATTGTTTTGTTCTGTATAATGCGTTTATGCCTTGATGTAAGTACATCTGCATATGTATGTCTATATAATGTATCTTATTGATGTCCCGCGGTTGTTCTGCGGTTACCATCGCCAACTTTGAGCACCGTAGCGGCCGTAATTTGCCGCGAGAGAAATGCACTAATCTGTATTAGCATCGGCTGTATTATGATTCTGCGTCAGACTTGTGTTTACATTAATACCGCATCATTGCACAACTATGTCATGTTTATTTGCATAGATTAGGCTGCTGTTAATGTTAAAGATGCAGACTTGAGTGTCTAATCAGTGTTTATTTGCATATGTTTGATTATCATGTTAGTGTAAATGATTATCAGAATATGGTTGTAATTATATTTCTTTATTATTCTTTTAGACCATTAATACAGATGTCAGTGCCAAAGAATGACTAGTGCAGATGACAACCCAAAGACTGTTAAATAAAAAGCATCTTTGTGAAGAATCTCTTGTGAAGACTGCAAGCACAAGCAAAAGAATCCCAGCGTATGCAAGAGGAGGCGCTTGCCGCAAAGGAGGCCTTGTTGAAACACCTAGAATGACAGCGTAAGCTTCAACAAGCAGAGACTGAACTTGAAGTAGCTAAACTCGTTTCCTCCATGCTTTCTATGGACTCTGGTACGACCACTCCAGTTCCTCCAGACTCTGGTTCTCCAAACACGCAACAGCTTGCAATGGAGCTCAAGCAGGCTTGTTCACCTCAGCAGCCCCACTTCCAGTCACTAGCTGTGACATCATCGCTGCTGCCCTGTCCTACTGAACTGCCTGATCCTGATGTCTCTGCAGTTTCCCTGCCATCACCTAGACCACCACAGTGGGCCCCACCTGTTACTTACTCTGTGGGTACGCACATGCCTGTCGCACCCCACCCAGGGCCACAAGCATTCTCATTGCCAGTCCCTGACATTGCACCATCTGCCCATACTGCCGTTCCAGTACACTGTGTATCATTAACATCAAATGTGGCACGTCAGCCTTCAGCAGTGTACACCATCCCGACATCCGCTGCATACCAGGGTGTGACCCAGCAACCTGTTACTGCCACACTACCTACCCTTGGCTACGGGCTACAACAGACAGGAACAATGCCAGTGAAAACACTCCCAGTGCCATCGCAGCTCCCTGTCTCCAGCCACCAAGCATCGGCGACAGCACTTCATGCTCCTGGTTATGTTCAAGCAGCTTCATCTGTGCCTCTCCCCCCAGCTGTCCACTCACCTCACACGAGTCCAGAGCTCCTGTTTGCATCAGCCTATGGCATTCCACGACCCACGTTACCAGTTTTCGAAAGTGGTGCTGAGAGTGACTCATTGTTTAAGCTAGCATTGGACAATTTGTTGAGTAATCACAATCATATCAGTGAACAGTATAAATACCATGTTCTACTAAGCCATTTGTAACTTTCCGTTGCTAATCAGCTAGCCAAATCGTTCATGTACCACCCCAGCCTTACACTGCTGCTCTGCAGGCACTTCAAGACAAGTATGGACAACCAAGACAGCTTGTTCAGTCCGAGTTGGGTGCCATCCTGAGCACCCCACCTCTTAAGTTGGGTGATGCTAATGCCTTTAAATCATTTGCATTGTCAATACAATCCTTAGTGGGTATGCTGAGAACTCTTGAGGGCCAGAATGGTTATGAGCTTTTGTGTGGCTCACATGTGGACCGTCTCTTGAGTAAACTGGCACCAGCCTATCGCAACAGTTTTGTTGAATACTGTTTAAGTCGGGGTATTCTCCAAACGGGCACAGACAAGACATACACACTTCCTGATTTTGCAGACTGGCTCCAGGTAAAGTCCCAAGCAAAACGGATCTCCAGCAGAGCTGCAGCTATGTACCAGAGTGAGACTCCAAAGGCCCCTGGTAGAGCTAGAGGAGCACCTCATCCCAGGGAGCAGCCAAGGCAAGTTCTCCTGACAAGGGAGTGTACAACCAAGACTCCTGAGCCAACAGCATCTAAGTTCAGCTCCAAACCCAAGCCATGCTGTCCACACTGTGACAATAGGGAACACTATCTGAACTCTTGCGAGGCTTTTAAGAAGTTGACTACCTCCCAGATTGTAGCTTGGATTAAACATAGTAAATGCTACTGGAGATGAGGACGGTTCCATGCTGTAGAGTCTTGCAACCTCAAACGTCCATGTACAATCTGTAAAGAGCTACATCTCACAGTTTTTCACAATTCTATCAAAGACACCACAAGTGCTGTCCTTACCGTCAGCCTTCCATCCACCCGGGTTTACTTGGACAGACCAAACTGTACACCCAGAGTCATGCTGAAGGTCGTCAAGGTCCTCCTCCATCAAGGACACCACACAATGGAGGTAAATGCCGTTCTCGATGATGGGTCA
Organism: Carassius auratus; assembly: GCF_003368295.1. Lineage (NCBI taxonomy): Eukaryota > Metazoa > Chordata > Actinopteri > Cypriniformes > Cyprinidae > Carassius > Carassius auratus. The sequence continues at coordinate 16,571,107 of NC_039285.1, forward strand.
GAGAGAACACTCGTGCTTTCCCCAGTTGTGCAGCAGCTCAAGCTAACCTGTACCCCAGATTTACTTAATTTACAGACTGTTCAACAATCTCACACAAAACTTGAAGGGTCGTCTGTTTCCTTTGAGGTCTGATCAGTCACCAAACCCATGCAGAGGTTCACTATCCCCAATGCCTTTACTGCGACCGGTTTGAGCCTGGCAGAACATAACTACCCAGTGGCTGCACTTCAACGAGCTTATCGTCATCTGAGAGCTCTTCCTCTTCCCCCTGTTGACAGAGTAAAACCACTACTTCTCATTGGTTCTGACATGCCACACCTCTTAATGCCAATACAGCCTGTATGCCGAGGTCCAGATGGAGGTCCAATAGCCATCAGAACACAGCTGGGATGGTCTATTCAAGGTCCCATGAGCCCCAAGCAGGGCTCACGGTGTTATCAGCAGTGCCTTCATATCACCACCGCTCCGCCACATGATGATCTGATTCGGCAGGTTGAACGACTTTGGTTGGTCGACACCCTCCCATACAATGAGAGAATGGTCACCAGGTCCAAACAAGACAAAGACGCTCTCGCCATGCTCCAGAACGACACCACTAGAGTGAACATAGATGGTGTTCAGCGTTATGCCACACCTTTGCTCCGACGCCTGCCCATGACCATACTCCATGCCGACAAGGATGTTGTTCTTCCCAGTCTTCGAAGTACTGAGCGCAGACTGGCACGAGATCCTGAACTAGCCAAATCTTACTGCACTGAAATCCATAAATTGGAATCGGCTGGATATGTAGCCAAAATAACCACAGAAGAAGCGCGCAATACTTCAGAGTCCTGGTACATGCCACACCACATTGTACATCACAATGGTAAGGACAGGATCGTCTTTAACTGTTCCTTTCAACATCAAGGGCAGTCCTTGAACAGTCAGCTACTTCCTGGTCCTATGCTGGGACCATCATTGTTAGGTGTGCTCCTGAGGTTCCGACAACACAGTGTGGCTGTGAGTGGGGACATAAAGGGTATGTTCCACCAGGTTCGCTTGCTACCCAAAGACAAACCAGTGTTGCGGTTCATTTAGAGGAACGTGCAGAAACCAGGAACCTGAGATATATGAATGGCAGGTGCTTCCGTTCGGAACTACATGCAGCCCATGCTGTGCCATCTACGCCCTCCAGCGCAATGCCCAAGAACACCAGGACGACAAGGTCAGTCTGGTTAACATAGTTGAGAATTCGTTCTATGTTGATAACTGCCTGCACAGCACTTCAAACTCTGATGAAGCTAAGAAGGTAGTCGATGGACTTCGTCAACAGTTGTCTGAGGGAGGATTTGACATAAGACAATGGGCCTGCAATGTATCCTCTGTCATGAACATCTTCCCACAGAAGCCCTGTCTGCTAACACTGAACTGTGGTTGACCAAAGCCAGTACAGACCTACAAGAACCCACTCTAGGCCTACGGTGGGATTGTCTTAATGACACCCTGGGCTATAATGTGCGCTCA